>NC_091284.1:43132046-43442046 GCF_032444005.1 Ranitomeya imitator
GGGCCCCTGCAGGACGGCTAACACTGAGGGCAATCTGGCCTGTTTATCTGGCCTTGAGGCTCCAGGGGACCCGTGGCCAGATTGCCCTCATGTGCGGCGAGCAGGGATTGATCCCTGTAGCTCCGCTGCCTACAGGAGAAAATAGCAGTGAAGCGGAGCTGCAAGGATCCGTCCTGCTTCCTGTCACTGTCAGCTGTCATGCAGCTGATGGGAACGTGCAGAGAGGTGAGTGGTGTGCAGCGTGTGCATGAGACTTCAGGGATCTCATTCAGTTTGCATGTACTGTAAACCTTGCATATTTTCTGTGTACACATAGCCTTACATTTAATTGAGCAGAGTCACAGACTCAATTTATATTATTGGGCAACAATTGGGCAATTATAATTAATCGGGCACACAGTGATGCTTATCACTTTATATTTTTAATGGTGGGGATTCGGGAACATATCTGTATTCAGGGGGAGACAAGTACAGTGCCTTGTGAAAGTATTCGGCCCCCTAGAACTTTTCAACCTTTTCCCACATATCATGCTTCAAACATAAAGATACCAAATGTAAATTTTTGGTGAAGAAAATCAACAACAAGTGGAACACAATTGTGAAGTTCAACGAAATGTATTGGTTATTATAACCCCTTTCTGACATCTGACGCACTATCCCGTTGAGGTGGTATGGGCCCGTATGACCACCGACGGGATAGTACGTTATCACTGGGGGAGCGCGGCCGAACGGGGGCGGGTGTCAGCTGACTATCGCAGCTGACATCCGGCACTATGTGCCAGGAGCGGTCACGGACAGCTCCTGGCACATTAACCCACGGAACACTCCCTGCGTGCTTCCCTGAGACCCTCGGAGCAACGCGATGAAATTTTGGGGTCCAATTTCTTCTGTTACCCTTGGGAACATAAAAAATTGGGTGAGAAAAGATCATTTTTGTGAAAAAGTATGATTTTTTATTTTTACAGCTCTACATTATAAACTTTTGCATTTGGTGGGTTAAAGTGCTCACCACACATCTAGATAAGTTCCTTAGGGGGTCTACTTTCCAAAATGGTGTCACTTGTGTGGGGTTTCAATGTTTAGGCACATCAGTGGCTCTCCAAATGCGACATGGCGTCCCATCTCAATTCCAGTCAATTTTGCATTGAAAGTCTTAATGGCGCTCCTTCCCTTCTGAGCTCTGCCATGCGCCCAAACAGTAGTTTTCTCCCACATATGGTGTATCAGCATACTCAGAACAAATTGTACAACAACTTTTGGTGTCCAATTCCTCCTGTTACTCTTGGTAAAATAAAACAAATTGGAGCTGAAGTTCATTTTTTATGAAAAAAAGTTAAATGTTCATTTTTTTTAAACATTCCAAAAATTCCTGTGAAACGCCTAAAGGGTTAATAAACTTATTGAATTTGGTTTTGAGCACCTTGAGGGGTGCAGTTTTTAGAATGGTGTCACACTTGGGTATTTTCTATCATATAGACCCTTCAAAGTGACTTAAAATGTGATGTGGTCCCTAAAAAAAATGCTGTTTTGAAAATGAGAAATTTCTGGTCAATTTTAACCCTTATAACTCCCTAATAAAAAAAAGTTGGTTCCAAAATTGTGCTGATGTAAAGTAGACATGTGGGAAATGTTACTTATTAAGTATTTTGTGTGACATAACTCTGTGATTTAAGGACATAAAAATTCAAAGTCGGAAAATTGCTACATTTTCAACATTTTTGCCAAATTTCTTTTTTTCCACAAATAAACGCAGGTAATATGAAACAAATGTTACGACTATCATGAAGTACAATATGTCTCGAGAAAACATTGTCAAAATTACTGGGATCCGTTGAAGCGTTCCAGAGTTATAACCTCATAAAGGGACAGTGGTCAGAATGGTAAAAATTGGCCCCGTCATTAACATGCAAACCACCCTTGGGGGTAAAGGGGTTAAATTTTTATGGAAATTCAAAAACTAAAAAGTGGGATGTGCAATATTATTCGGCCCCTTTACTTTCAGTGCAGCAAACTCACTCCAGAAGTTCATTGTGGATCTCTGAATGATCCAATGTTGTCCTAAATGCCTAATGATGATAAATATAATCCACCTGTGTGTAATCAAGTCTCCGTATAAATGCTCCTGCTCTGTGATAGTCTCAGGGTTCTGTTTGAAGCACAGAGAGCATCATGACGACCAAGGAACCCAACAGGCAGGTCCGTGATACTGTTGTGGAGAAGTTTAAAGCAAAATGATTTCCAAAACTTTAAACATCCCAAGGAGCACTGTGCAAGCGATCATATTGAAATGGAAGGAGTATCATACCACTGCAAATCTACCAAGACCCGGCCGTCCCTCTAAACTTTCATCTCAAGCAAGGAGACGACTGATCAGAGATGAAGCCAAGAGGCCCATGATCACTCTGGATGAACTGCAGAGATCTACAGCTGAGGTGGGACAGTCTGTCCATAGGACAACCAGGGCCGCCATCAGGGCATTACAGCCATTACTGCTGTATGGGGCCCGGTCAGCAGCAGTACACAGAGGGGCCCGCAGATCCGGGGCCCCACTGTTGTGCTTCTACTGATCGGGCCCCATCATGCAGTAAAATACTGTGCACTGCGGCGCTGGGGCCCGGGAGCCTTTTTGGAGCTGTGCACGGCCGTCTCACCTAGTCGGCTGCACAGCTCCTGCTCGGCTGTGGCTAGAATGTATGGGCTCCCTGCAGGTCCTGACTACAGCCCATACATTCTAGCCGTCTCAGTAGTGAATGTGCTAGAATGTAGGGGCTCCTGTCAGGTCCTCTCAGCAGCCCATACATTCTAGCTGCTGCTTCACTGCTGGAAACACTAGACGCCCCGGGAACGACTGAGGTAAGTATAAAAAACATTTTTGTTTTTTTTAATAGGTGAGGTGAGGTGGGGGGGGAGTGAGACTGCAGATGATGGGGTGTGTTTTAGGGAGTACTGTACATGATGAAATAATAGGGGGCTGCAAATGATAAAGTGTATTTGAGGGGGTACTACACATGAAATGATTGGGGCTGCAAATGAAGTAAGGGGGACTGCAGATGAAGTGAAGGGGGGATAGGGGACTGCAAATGATGATGTGGGGGTGATGGGGACTGCAAATGATGTGGGGGGACAGCAAATGATGTGGGGGGACTGCAAATGATGATGTGGGGGTGATGGGAACTGCAAATGATGTGGGGATGATGGGGACTGCAAATGATGATGTGGGGGTGATGGGGACTGCAAATGATGATGTGGGGGTGATGGGGACTGCAAATGATGATGTGGGGGTGATGGGGACTGCAAATGATGTGGGGGTGATGGGGACTGCAAATGATGTTGGGGGACTGCAAATGATGTGGGGGTGATGGGGACTGCAAATGATGTGGGGGTTATGGGGACTGCAAATGATGATGTGTGGGGGATGGGGACTGCAAATGATGTTGGGGACTGCAAATGATGATGTGGGGGTGATGGGGACTGCAAATGATGTTGGGGGACTGCAAATGATGATGTGGGGGTGATGGGGACTGCAAATGATGATGTGGGGGTGATGGCAACTGCAAATGATGTGGGGGGACTGCAAATGATGATGTGGGGGTGATGGGGACTGCAAATGATGTGGGGGTGATGGGAACTGCAAATGATGTGGGGGTGATGGAGACTGCAAATGATGTGGGGGTGATGGAGACTGCAAATGATGATGTGGGGGTGATGGGGACTGCAAATGATGTTGGGGGACTGCAAATGATGATGTGGGGGTGATGGGGACTGCAAATGATGTGGGGGTGATGGGGACTGCAAATGATGTGGGGGTGATGGGAACTGCAAATGATGTGGGGGTGATGGAGACTGCAAATGATGATGTGGGGGTGATGGGGACTGCAAATGATGTTGGGGGACTGCAAATGATGATGTGGGGGTGATGGGGACTGCAGATGATGATGGGGGGTGATGGGGACTGCAAATGATGTGGGGGGACTGCAAATGATGATGTGGGGGTGATGGGGACTGCAAATGATGTGGGGGTGATGGGGACTGCAAATGATGATGTGGGAGATGGGGACTGCAAATGATGTGGGGGTGATGGGAATTGCAAATGATGTGGGGGGGATGGGGATAGGTAATGATGTGGGAGTGATAGGGACTGCAGATGATGAAGTGTGTTTGAGGGGGTTCTGCACATGATGAAATGATAGGGGGCTGCAAATGATGAAGTAAGGGGGACTGCAGATGAAGTGACGGGGGGGATAGGGGACTAAATGATGATAGGGGACTAAATGATGAAGTGGGGGTGATGGGGACTGCACATGAAGTGAGTGTGAGGGACGTGGACAGCAATTGAATTGAACTTGGGGGTGGGAAGAGCAAATGATGTATTGAAGGTGGGGAGAGCAAATAATGAATTTTGAGGGTGGGGAAGATCAATTGATAATGAATAGAGGGTGGGAGAGAGAGAAGACGTGGCAATGAATTGAGGCAGAAGGGGCATGTAACTATAATGAATTGGGGTAAGGGTTAGAGCGGGAGGTACATAGTGGGTTCGTTGAGGATAAAGTAACTGGTAATAAATTGGAAGAATACAGGTGCTAATTAATTTATATATTAAATGAGGAAAGTGGCTATATACAGATAGTGGGGGCACAGTGGCGGATTATAATTTATATTTGGAATGGTGGGTTGCATAATAACCAATTATATATTAATGGTGGGTGAACGTCTGTAGTCAGATGTGTAGTGTAGAAGAAAGGGAAAAAATGGGGAATGTGCTCTGGAAGCGGTGCTCTAGATAACTGTGTTATTTTATGCAGATGAGACGAGTCCTGGCAGAAAGAAGTGATAGCGGTCTGCGCTGGATTAAAAAGAAACGCAAAGATGAAGGACTTTAGCTAGAGACGTCACTGGTGAGTATGTTACCTGTACACTGACACCATACACTGTATACTGTATACAGTGCTCCTGTGTATAATGTCACTGGTGATCACTATACTATCTGTACACTATACACTATATACAGAGCTCCTTTGTATAATGTCACTAGTGATTGCTGTATTACATGTACACTGTACCCTATATACAGAGCTCCTGTGTATAATGTCACTAGTGATCACTATATTATCTGTACACTATACACTATATACAGAGCTCCTGTGTATAATGTCACTAGTGATCGCTGTATTACATGTACACTATACACTATATACAGAGCTCCTGTGTATAATGTCACTAGTGATCGCTGTATTACATGTACACTGACACTATATGAAGAGCTCCTGTGTATAATGGCATCGGCGACCACTGTATTACCTGTACACACACTGCATACTAAGTACAGATCTCCTGTGTATAATGGCACTTATGGTGATAGTATTTTTTTTTTTATTAATGATCAGTATTGTACTATTCAGTCACAATGTGGTGGTAATATGTTGTCCGGCCATGGTGTAGCGGTATTTGTTCCTTGTATGTGCTATTATTCGGTCACTGTGTGGTGGTAATATGTGGTCTGTTCATGTTGTGTTGGTATTTGTTCCTTGTATGTAGTTGGTCACCATGTGATGGTAATATGTGGTCTGGACATGCTGCGGTGGTATTTGTCCCTTGTATGTGATATTGTTCAGTCACTGTGGTGGTAATATGTGGTCTGCACATGGTGTGGCGGTATTTGTTCCTTGTAGATAGTATTATAGGTCACTATGTGGTGATAATATGGTGTCTGGTCATGGTGTTGTGGTATTTGTCCCTTGTATGTGGTATTATTGGTCAATTGAAAAATAAATAAAAATACACCTAAATTGTATTGCATATTTTAACAAATGTTTAATAGATTAGAGTAGAGTAGGGCTCGGCCAAAAGAGTCTACCTTGTTGTCGTCTCAAATTTAAAAAAACCTTTTGGCCAAAACAAAAGCTGCTGGCTATGTGTTTGATCTGGTAATGGGAACTGTTAATGTGTGATTTGTGAGAAGTGGAGTTTTGGCAAGAGACAGCGGTGGGGCTGTTGACAGTTCGAGGGGTGGAGGCGGGGCTGGGGTGGAGCCTGGGCGGAGTCTTAAGGGGCCCTGAAAATTTTGCCAGTATGGGGCCCTGAAATTCCTAGTGGCAGCCCTGAGGACAACAATCAGTCGTACACTGCACAAATCTGGCCTTTATGGAAGAGTGGCAAGAAGAAAGCCATTTCTCAAAGATATCGATAAAAAGTGTGGTTTAAAGTTTGCAACAAGCCACCTGGGAGACACACCAAACATGTGGAAGAAGGTGCTCTGGTCAGATGAAACCAAAATCGAACTTTTTGGCAACAATGCCAAACAATATGTTTGGCGTAAAGGCAACACAGCTCATCACCCTGAACACACCATCCCCACTGTCAAACATAGTGGTGGCAGCATCATGGTTTGCGCCTGCTTTTCTTCGGCAGGGACAGGGAAGATGGTTAAAATTTATGGGAAGATGGATGGAGCCAAATACAGGACCATTCTTGAAGATAACCTGTTGGAGTCTGCAAAAGACCTGAGACTGGGACGGAGATTTGTATTGCAACAAGACAATGATCCCAAACATAAAGCAAAATCTACAATGGAATGGTTCACAAATAAACATATCCAGGTGTTAGAATGGCCAAGTCAGAGTCCAGACCTCAATCCAATCGAGAATCTGTGGAAAGAGCTGAAAACTGCTGTTCACAAACGATCTCCATCAAACCTCACTGAGCTCGAGCTGTTTGCCAAGGAACAACGGGCAAGAATTTCAGTCTCTCGATGTACAAAACTGATAGAGAGATACCCCAAGCGACTTTCAGCTGTAATTGCAGCAAAAGGTGGCGCAACAAAGTATTAAGTTAAAGGGGTAGAATAATATTGCACGCCCCACTTTTCAGTTTTTGAATTTCCACAAAAATTTAAAATAACCAATAATTTTTTTTCAACTTCACAATTGTGTTCCACTTGTTGATTCTTCTACAAAAAATTTTTACATTTGGTATCTTTATGTTTGAAGCATGATATGTGGGAAAAGGTTGAAAAGTTCCAGGGAGCAGAATACTTTCGCAATGCACTGTATATAGCTTCCTCTGCTGTTATGTACAGTGCTGTCTCTTACATATTGTATTCTTGTTATTTTTGTTATTCACATCGCCCTCTTTTATTACATAGTCCCCTCTCTTGTTAGATATAAAATGACTGCTGATGAAGCAGCCGGTGACCAGATGACCAGTCCATCAGCTCCTCCATTAGAAAAGAAGCTTTCCCATGCCCTATCAGCCATCATTGCATTATATATCTAACAAGACAGGACAGTATGTAATAAAGTCAGGGCTCTATATAATGCGATGTGTAGGGAATGGAGATGGAATTATCTAATATATAAAGCTGAATGTGTGTGTGTGTGTCCGGGATTGGCATCTGCACCGTCGCAGCTACAGCCACAAAATTTTGCACAGTCACACGTCTGGACCCCAAGAGCGTCATAGGCTATGTTGTGGGGCGATATTTTAACCCCACGCTTTCCAATTCACGAAACAATTTTGCCCCATCTACATAATGGGGGAAAAGTGAAAGGAAAAGTTTTGGAGGCAAATTGACAGCTGCCAGATGTGAACAAGGGGGGCTTAAAGAATGAGAGCGATGGCGCCAAAGAGTATATACCGTACACTTGCTAAGGTGGGGCTCCGACATGGGATACTCACTACACACGGGGATACTCACCACACACAAAATGCGCCACACCCTACCACGTGCTTGAACACATATACCACCCTCAGCACACATTTCACCACACATACACCAACCTCGCCACATAAAAGTCAAAACACAAAAGTCACCGCTCAAAACTCGCCACACGCAAAATTCGCCACATGCAAAACTCACCTCATGGAAAACTCGCCACACGCAAAACTTGCACACGCCGAAAAATTGCCACATGCACAAAAGTTGCAACACATGCAAAAGATGCCTCACACAAAACTTGCACATACTCAAAACGCACCACATATAAAACTCGCCACACGCCAAACTTGCCATGCTCAAAACTTGCTGCACACAACTTGCTACACTAATCTGTCACATGCAACTCGACACACAAAAAGTTGCTACACGCATGTCACCACACGTAACTCAACACACACAATTTGACACATGAAACTCGCCCTAAAACACACACAAGTCTGGTATTATTCTTCAAAAATAAAAATCTGATTAATAAGCAGACAAACTGCAAGAGCAACAAATGTATCATATAGGAAATACGGCAGCGGTCAGTCACATGACCTGTCTATTATGTGTATGTGTGAGCTAATATATATTGCCAGGGGGGAGGGCTTCCTGTTGGCTGGGGATTTATCAGGCTGCCAATTTAGCTTACGAATACTGAGGTAAAAATACTGACCAAATAACGTGTGAACGAGGTCTAATACAGGAGGAGATGACATACAGGTACATACTATATACAGGAAGAGATGACATACAGGTACATACTATATACAGGATGAAATGACACACAGGTATATGCTATATACAGGAGGAGATGACACACAGGTATATACTATATACAGGAGGAGATGACACACATGTATATACTATATACCGGAGGAGATGACATACAGGTATATACTATATACAGGGGAGATGACACACAGGTATATACTATATACAGGAGGAGATGACATACAGGTATACACTATATACAGGGGAGATGACACACAGGTATATACTATATACAGGAGGAGATGACACACAGGTATATACTATATACAGGAGGAGATGACATACAGGTATATACTATATACAGGGGAGATGACACACAGGTATATACTATATACAGGAGCAGATGACACAGGTATATACTATATATAGGAGGAGATGACTTACAGGTATATATTATATACAGGAGGAGATGACATACAGGTATATACTATATATAGGAGGAGATGACATACAGGTATATACTATATATAGGAGATGACATACAGGTATATACTATAAACAGAAGAGATGACATACAGGTATATACTATATACAGGAGGAGATGACATACAGGTATATACTATATACGGGGGAGATGACACACAGGTATATACTATATACAGGAGGAGATGACACACAGGTATACACTATATACAGGAGGAAATGATATACAGGTATATACTATATACAGGGGAGATGACACACAGGTACATACTATATACAGGAGCAGATGACACACAGGTATATACTATATACAGGAGGAGATGACTTACAGGTATATATTATATGCAGGAGGAGATGACATACAGGTATATACTTTATATAGGAGGAGATAACATACAGGTATATACTATACTAGCTATTGAACCCATTCTATGCCCGGGTGGCGAGCATTTATATTGGTATATGGTCTCCATCCTGGTATGTGTTGCTTACATCCTGCGCCCCTATCCTGTCATGTGCTGCTCCTATCCTGCGCCCCCGTTCTGTCATGCGCTGCTCCCATCCATATGCCCCATACGCTGCTCCATAAAGGTTGATGGCCCCCATAAGATGCTCCATAGTATATGCCCCGTATGCTGCACCATTATGGTTGATGGCCCCCATAAGATGCTCCATAGTATATGCCTCATATGCTGCTGCATTATGGTTGATGGTCCCCATAAGATGCTCCATAGTATATGCCCCGTATGCTGCACCATTATGGGTGATGGCCCCCATAAGATGCTCCATAGTATATGCCTCATATGCTGCACCATTATGGTTGATGGCCCCCATAAGATGCTCCATAGTATATGCCTCATATGCTGCTCCATTATGGTTGATGGCCCCCATAAGATGCTCCATAGTATATGCCTCATATGCTGCTCCATTATGGTTGATGGCCCCCATAAGATGCTCCATAGTATATTCCCCGTATACTGCTCCATTATGGTTGATGGCCCCCATAAGATGCTCCATAGTATATGCCTCATATGCTGCTCCATTATGGTTGATGGCCCCCATAAGATGCTCCATAGTATATGCCCCGTATACTGCTCCATTATGGTTGATGGCCCCCATAAGATGCTCCATAGTATATGCCTCATATGCTGCTCCATTATTTTTGATGGCCCCCATAAGATGCTCCATAGTATATGCCCCGTATGCTGCTCCATTATGGTTGATGGCCCCCATAAGATGCTCCATAGTATATGCCCCGTATGCTGCTCCATTATGGTTGATGGCCCCCATAAGATGCTCCATAGTATATACCCCGTATACTGCTCCATTATGGTTGATGGCCCCCATAAGATGCTCCATAGTATATGCCTCATATGCTGCTCCATTATGGTTGATGGCCCCCATAAGATGCTCCATAGTATATGCCCCGTATGCTGCTCCATTATGGTTGATGGCCCCCATAAGATGCTCCATAGTATATACCCCGTATACTGCTCCATTATGGTTGATGGCCCCCATAAGATGCTCCATAGTATATGCCTCATATGCTGCTCCATTATGGTTGATGGCCCCCATAAGATGCTCCATAGTATATGCCCCGTATGCTGCTCCATTATGGTTGATGGCCCCCATAACATGCTCCAAAGTATATGCCCCGTATGCTGCTCCATTATGGTTGATGGCCCCCATAAGATGCTCCATAGTATATGCCTCATATGCTGCTGCATTATGGTTGATGGTCCCCATAAGATGCTCCATAGTATATGCCTCATATGCTGCTCCATTATGGTTGATGGCCCCCATAAGATGCTCCATAGTATATGCCCCATATACTGCTCCATAAATGTTGATGGCCCCCATAAAATGCTCCATAGTATATGCCTCATATGCTGCTCGGTTATGGTTGATGACCCCCATAAGATGCTCCATAGTATATGCCTCATATGCTGCTCCATTATGGTTGATGGCCCCCATAAGATGCTCCATAGTATATGCCCCGTATGCTGCTCCATTATGGTTGATGGCCCCCATAACATGCTCCATAGTATATGCCCCGTATACTGCTCCATTATGGTTGATGGCCCCCATTAGATGCTCCATAGTATATGCCCCGTATGCTGCTCCATTATGGTTGATGGCCCCCATAAGATGCTCCATATTATATGCCCCGTATACTGCTCCATAAATGTTGATGGCCCCCATAAGATGCTCCATAGTATTATATGCCCCGTATGCTGCTGCGATATATATAAAAACAATAACTTACTCACCTATCGTCGCTGGGCGCCGAGTGCTGGGGGGCCTGAGCAGGCGGGGTCACCGGCGCGCTGTGGGGGTCAGGTGCCGGAGTCGCCGCTGGCTCAGGCCCCTGACACTTGCTATATTCACCTGTCCCGTTCCAGCGCTGCGCGCTGCTCCATTTGCCAGGTCCTCTGGCTGTGACTGTTCAGTCAGAGGGCGGCGCGCATTAAGCGCGTCATCGTGTCCTCTGAACTGAACGTCACAGGCAGAGGACCCGGAAGACAGAGCGGCGCGCAGTGCTGGAATGGGACAGGTGAATATAGCATACTCACCCTCCTGGCACGTCCCTGCTTCTCCGTTGGAGATCGCGGTGTGCGTTCAGTGCTTCAGGGCTGCGTCACTCTGTGGGGTCCAGACTGCGCCGGCGCTTGCGCTTGCGCAGTCTATAAAGGCTTCGGACAGAGTGACGCTCCCAGTGTTATATTATAGATATAGGAGGAGATGACATACAGGTATATACTATAAACAGAAGAGATGACATACAGGTATATACTATATACAGGAGGAGATGACATACAGGAATATACTATATAAAGGAGGAGATGACATACAGGTATATACTATATACAGGAGAAGATGACTTACAAGTATATACTATATACAGGAGGAGATGACATACAGGTATATACTATATATAGGAGGAGATGACATACAGGTGTATACAGGAGGAGATGACATACAGGTATATACTATATACAGGAGGAGATGACACACGTATATACTATATACAGGAGATGACATACAGGTATATACTATATGAAAAAGGAGATGACACATAGGTATATAGAAGATTAGATGACATACAGCAGGTATATACTATATACAGGGGAGATGACATACAGGTTTCTACTCTATACAGGAGATGACATACAGGTATATACTATATATAGGAGGAGATGACACAGGTATATACTATATATAGGAGGAGATGACATACAGGTATCTATATATATAATTGCCTAAGGGTTTTTCCGTCTGTCTGTCTGTCTTTCTGTCTGTCTGTCTGTCTGTCTTTCTGTCTGTCTGTCTGTCCTGGAAATCCCACGTCTCTAATGCCTGGCAGCCTCGACCAATCAGAGACCGGCACAGCATCGACGTAGAAATCCCACGTCTCTGATTGGTCGAGGCCGCCAGGCCTCGACCAATCAGCAACGGGCACAGCGACGATGATGTCATAAAGGACGTAGACATCCCGCGTCTCTGATTGGTCGAGGCTGTCAGGCCTCGACCAATCAGCAACGGGCACAGCGACGATGATGTCATAAAGGACGTAGACATCTCACGTTTCTGATTCAGCGACGGGCACAGTATCGACGTAGATGTCATAATGGTTGCCATGGCGACGATGATGTCATAAAGGTTGCCTCGACCAATCAGCGACGGGCACAGTCTGCCGCGAATTCTGGAATCATCATTGTCCATATACTACGGGGACATGCATATTCTAGAATACCCGATGCATTAGAATCGGGCCACAATCTAGTATACTATATACAGGAGCAGATGACACACAGGTATATATTATATACAGGAGGAGATGACTTACAGGTATATACTATATGCAGGACGAGATGACATACAGGTATATACTATATATAGGAGGAGATGACATACAGGTATATACTATACACAGGAGGAGATGACACACGTATATACTATATACAGGAGCAGATGACACACAGGTACATATATATACAGGAGGAGATGACTTACAGATATATACTATATACAGGAGGAGATGATATACAGGTATATACTATATATAGGAGGAGATGACATACAGGTATATACTATATAAAAGAGGAGATGACACATAGGTGTATAGAGGAGGAGATGACATATAGGAGGTATATACTATACAGGGGAGATGACATACAGGTTTCTACTATATACAGGAGATGACATACAGGTATATACTATATATAGGAGGAGATGACATACAGGTATATACTATATACAGAAGAGATGACATACAGGCATATACTATATACAGAAGAGATGACATACAGGTATATACTATATACAGGAGGAAATGACACATAGGTATATACAATATACAGGAGGAGGTGACATACAGCAGGTATATACTATTTACAAGGGAGATGACATACAGGTTTATACTATATACAGGAGATGACATGCAGGTGTATACTATATATAAGTGAGATGACAAACATGTATATACTGAGGTGAAAATGAGAGGTGTGAGGTGAAAATGAGAGGAGTGAGGGAAAATAGTGGAGTGATCAGAAAATGACAGATGTGATGTCGAAATGACAAGTGTTAGGGGGAATGAGAGGAGTGAGGGAGGAATGAGAGGAGTGAGGGGGAAAATAAGAGGAGTGAGGGGGAAAATGAGAGGTGTGAGGGAAAAAATGAGAGATGAGAGGGGGAAAATGAAAGATGTGAGGTGGAAAATGAGAGGCGTGATGGGAAAATAAGAGAAGTGAGGTGCTGTATTCCTGGGGCCGCGCGTGCGCAGATGGAGTGCTCTGCTGCACGGGGCTTCAGGAAAATGGCCGCGGGATGCAGCACGTGCCAGATGGAGATCGCGGCGGCCATTTTCCCAAAGCCGAGTTTGCATCTCGGCTTCAGGAAAATGGCCGCCGCGATCTCCATCTGCGCACGAGCGGCATCCCGCGGCCATTTTCCTGAAGCCCCGTGCAGCAGAGCACTTCATCTGCGCACGCGCGGCCCCAGGAAGATGGCCGCCCCCACCGATGACAGGGGTAATAGCGCAGATCGCACGCTGTTTCTTCACGTGCGCACAGTGGATTCGTCACTTGGACATGCGCACACCACTACGCCACCAACGGAAAGCTGGGGAAGAAAAGAGCGATGTCACCACGCCCACCTGACCTGACCAGCCTGATTGACAGGCGAAAACGGCGACTTTGGTAATGTATTTCGCAGCATAGGTGGGGAATCAGGGTACACTACATACACTATTGTAACGCACAGCGCAGGCCCTATTTAACAGTATTTTTACCTCAATCTGAAAAAACGGGGTGACAGGTTCCCTTTAAAGATTTTTCTGTATTTTCATGACTATGACAATTGTACATTCACACTGAAGGCATCAAAACTATGAATTAACACATGTGGAATTATATACTTAACAAAAAAGTGTGAAAAAAATGAAATTATGTCTTATATTCTAGGTTTTTCAAAGTAGCTACCTTTTGCTTTGATGACTGCTTTGCACACTCTTGGCATTCTCTTGATGAGCTTCAAGAGGTAGTGGAACAATCTTGGTCTTTCAACAATCTTGAAGGAGTTCCCAGAGATGCTTAGCACTTGTTGGCCCTATTGCCTTCACTTTGCAGTCCAGCTCACCCCAAACCATCTCCAGCATTCTGCCCCCAGTGTGTCCAGCATTCTGCCTCCAGTGTCTCCAGCATTCTGCCCCCATTGTATCCAGCATGCTGCCCCCAGTGTGTCCAGCATTCTGCCCCAGTGTGTCCCTTATTCTGCCCCAGTGTGTCCCTTATTCTGCCCCAGAGTGTCCAGCATTCTGCCCCAGAGTGTCCAGCATTCTGCCCCAGTGTGTCCAGCATTCCACCCCCCAGTGCTCCAGCATTCTACCCCCAGTGCTCCAGCATTCTACTCCCAGTGTGTCCATCATTCTGTCCTGGGGCCCCCAGGATCGCCGCTCTCAATAATAATAATAATAAAAAGTTCTTCTTACCTGGCCACGCTCCTGCGGCGAAGGCAAAGCTCCCTCCACTCAGCTGAATCGCGCACTTGCCGGCAACTGACACTGACGTCAGATGCCGGCAACATGCGCGCTGCGGCTGACGTGAGCTGCCAGACTCCGATTGGCTGGCAGCTGTTAACTATTGATGTGCGGGTGCGCACCCGCACGTCAATGGTGTTGCCGCTAAGGGTCCGGTTTAGCCTGCCGGTAGGGGCCCGGTCAGCAGATGAGACGGGGCGCAATGCAGGCCCCCTCTGCCCACCGGGCCCCATATGCCAGTCAGGGCAGTAATGCCCTGATGGCGGCCCTGGGCAGATATACAACATTATAGAATGCTGTATATCAGCCCTGAAAGGCGGTGGCCGTATCTAATATCAGCCAAACCTGATGACAGGATCACTTTAAGGCTTGTTCACACACTAAAGCATTGCTATGTATAGTAGAAGGGATCAGACGATTGCAGCTTCAAGTGAAAAAATACAGTAAAAAGTTAGAAAAAATATTTTTAAAAATATATAGCAAAAATACAAAAAGATCAAATCACCTCAATTGAAAATAAAACAAAAAATGCACATATTTGGCATCATGAATTCAGAAATGCCCGATTTATCAAAATAGAAAATTAATCTGATCAGTAAACGGCGTAACGAGAAAAAAAAATCAAAATGCCAGAATCACAATTTTTTGGCTGCTGCAACATCGCAATAAAATGCAATAAGAGGAGAATAAAACATTATATGGACCCCAAAATGGTATATGTAAAAACGTCAGCTCAGGGCGCCAAAAATAATCCTTCACACAGATCCCAAAAATTGAAAATGTTACAGGTCTCAAAAAAATGGCGATAAAAGTAATTTTTTTTTACAAATTTCCCCCAAAATTTTCACCACTTAAATAAAAAATAAAAACTACATGTTTAGTATCTGCGTACTCATACTGACATGGAGAATCATATTACCAGGTCAGTTTTACCATATAGTGAACATGGTAAGTAAAAAAAAATAAAAATAATAATAATAATAATAATAATAATAAAAAGATTTTAGAAATATACTTTATTGAAATTTCAACGCACTTGGAATTTTTTTTCCCGCTTTCCAGTGCATCACATGATAAAATGAATGATCTAATTCAAAAGTACAATTTTTCTTGCAAAAAAACAAGCCCACTGTAAATAGGCACTGTAAGCGGTTTATACCTTGTGGGAATAAAAGGACTAGAAATAGGAAAAACCCAATGTGGCTAAACAAAGAAGTAAGACAGGCAATTAACAGTAAAAAGAAAGCATTTGCACTACTAAAGCAGGATGGCACCATTGAAGCTCTAAAAAACTATAGGGAGAAAAATACTTTATCTAAAAAACTAATTAAAGCTGCCAAAAAGGAAACAGAGAAGCACATTGCTAAGGAGAGTAAAACTAATCCCAAACTGTTCTTCAACTATATCAATAGTAAAAGGATAAAAACTGAAAATGTAGGCCCCTTAAAAAATAGTGAGGAAAGAATGGTTGTAGATGACGAGGAAAAAGCTAACATATTAAACACCTTCTTCTCCACGGTATTCACGGTGGAAAATGAAATGCCAGGTGAAATCCCAAGAAACAATGAAAACCCTATATTAAGGGTCACCAATCTAACCCAAGAAGAGGTGCGAAACCGGCTAAATAAGATTAAAATAGATAAATCTCCGGGTCCGGATGGCATACACCCACGAGTACTAAGAGAACTAAGTAATGTAATAGATAAACCATTATTTCTTATTTTTAGGGACTCTATAGCGACGGGGTCTGTTCCGCAGGACTGGCGCATAGCAAATGTGGTGCCAATATTCAAAAAGGGCTCTAAAAGTGAACCTGGAAATTATAGGCCAGTAAGTCTAACCTCTATTGTTGGTAAAATATTTGAAGGGTTTCTGAGGGATGTTATTCTGGATTATCTCAATGAGAATAACTGTTTAACTCCATATCAGCATGGGTTTATGAGAAATCGCTCCGGTCAAACCAATCTAATCAGTTTTTATGAAGAGGTAAGCTATAGGCTGGACCACGGTGAGTCATTGGACGTGGTATATCTCGATTTTTCCAAAGCGTTTGATACCGTGCCGCACAAGAGGTTGGTACACAAAATGAGAATGCTTGGTCTGGGGGAAAATGTGTGTAAATGGGTTAGTAACTGGCTTAGTGATAGAAAGCAGAGGGTGGTTATAAATGGTATAGTCTCTAACTGGGTCGCTGTGACCAGTGGGGTACCGCAGGGGTCAGTATTGGGACCTGTTCTCTTCAACATATTCATTAATGATCTGGTAGAAGGTTTACACAGTAAAATATCGATATTTACAGATGATACAAAACTATGTAAAGCAGTTAATACAAGAGAAGATAGTATTCTGCTACAGATGGATCTGGATAAGTTGGAAACTTGGGCTGAAAGGTGGCAGATGAGGTTTAACAATGATAAATGTAAGGTTATACACATGGGAAGAAGGAATCAATATCACCATTACACACTGAACGGGAAACCACTGGGTAAATCTGACAGGGAGAAGGACTTGGGGATCCTAGTTAATGATAAACTTACCTGGAGCAGCCAGTGCCAGGCAGCAGCTGCCAAGGCAAACAGGATCATGGGGTGCATTAAAAGAGGTCTGGATACACATGATGAGAGCATTATACTGCCTCTGTACAAATCCCTAGTTAGACCGCACATGGAGTACTGTGTCCAGTTTTGGGCACCAGTGCTCAGGAAGGATATAATGGAACTAGAGAGAGTACAAAGGAGGGCAACAAAATTAATAAAGGGGATGGGAGAACTACAATACCCAGATAGATTAGCGAAATTAGGATTATTTAGTCCAGAAAAAAGACGACTGAGGGGCGATCTAATAACCATGTATACGTATATAAGGGGACAATACAAATATCTCGCTGAGGATTTGTTTATACCAAGGAAGGTGACGGGCACAAGGGGGCATTCTTTGCGTCTGGAGGAGAAAAGGTTTTTCCACCAACATAGAAGAGGATTCTTTACTGTTAGGGCAGTGAGAATCTGGAATTGCTTGCCTGAGGAGGTGGTGATGGCGAACTCAGTCGAGGGGTTCAAGAGAGGCCTGGATGTCTTCCTGGAGCAGAACAATATTGTATCATACAATTATTAGGTTCTGTAGAAGGACGCAAATCTGGGGATTTATTATGATGGAATATAGGCTGAACTGGATGGACAAATGTCTTTTTTCGGCCTTACTAACTATGTTACTATGTTACTATGTCACATACAGCTATGTGGACCGAAAAATAAAGTTATGGCTCTGGGAAAAAAATAAAAACGGAAAATAGCTTGGTCATGAAGGGTTAAGCAAAAAGACAGAAGTTGCAACCCAAAATTAATTTGGACTTTTGAACAAAGCAATATTCTAAAGGATTTAAAACTTTCCAAGATCGATTCAGGGTATGAAATATTCATTATTTTTATATTTTAATCTCAGTAAACATCTCACTTTGCCATCACTTTATTACTTTACCTTCCTTCCCATTTTATTATAGCTATATTAAGCTTTGAGCATGCTGACCCCTAGTGGCTGAATACGATAACTGCAATATGTGCAAAACAACGTATCATAAAATTCATAATAATTGGTAGAAAATTACTGGGATTTTTTTTTTAATTTACAGGCGACATTAACAACTGTTATTTCATTTTATAAATCTATATTTTGCATGTAATGGAAAAACATAATCAATTCGATAAAGAACCCTTATTGGGACTGTCTAGTTTACAAAACCTATTTTAATACAACATATTAGTTAATTTTGTGCTACATAAAGGATCTCTTGTTCAGCCAAAGTGGAGAATACTTACAAAAAGTGCATCCCTTTTGATCTGGAGGACAAGTAGTAAAGAAAAATATAGCAATTTGTTTGGTCTGTGCCGCCTGTCTACCTGCAGGGGCTTAACTACAACAGGTGGAGTGGTTGCAATCGCACCCAGGCCCTGGAGCCTAGGGGGCCCTGAAAGTCCCTTTGGCCTATAGAAAAAGACTATTGGTATTAAAGATTTCAAATATTTGGGGGCCTATGAGTTTCAAGTTACACCACCTGTAATTATTAAATTTTTCCGTCAATAGCGCTTAACATAGTCATGAAGCAAGTTTTGCATTGCTACTTGTGCACAAGATCAGAAGCACCATCAGCACACGAATGCAGCTCTAGAACCATCGTCAGCACATGAATGCAGGGCAAGAACCAACATTAGTACATAAATGCAGCGCCCGAACCAACATCAGTACATCAATGCAGCTCTAGAACCATTGTCAGCACATGAATGCAGGGCAAGAACCAACATCAGTACATGAATGCAGCGCCAGAACCAACATCAGTACATGAATACAGCTCTAGAACCATCGTCAGCACATGAATGCAGCGCAAGAACCAACATCAGTACATGAATGCAGGGCCAGAACCAACATCAGTACATGAATGAATCATTAGACGCAACGTCAGTACATGAATCTAGCTGCAGAAGGACAATTATAACATGAATAAATCACCAAGCTTAATACAGCGATCAATTGCAATGTCAGGTCAGACCCATGTACATTTGTATTGCATGAACCTACAAATCCCAGTATGTCTTTAACAATAGTAAGGAGATACTGGAAGTTGTTAACCGTCATCATCAGACTGCAGAATATACAGGATTCACAGCACAGATGAAACGTAGTTGGTATCACAAATAAATACAGTTGTGTGAAAAAGTGTTTGCCCCCTTCCTGATTTCCTATTCTTTTGCATGTTTGTCACACTTAAATGCTTCAGATCACCAAACAAATTTAAATATTAGACAAACATAACATAAGTAATCACAAAATACAGTTTTTAAATTAAATTCTTTAAGGGAAAAAGAAATCCAAACCTACAGAGCCCTGTGTAAAAAAAAAAGCGATTGCCCCCTCCCCCCTTAAAACATAAATTAACTGTGGTTTATCACATCTTTGGGAAGTTGTTCAAATTCCCCAGCCGCATCCAGGCCTGACTACTGCCACACCTATTCTCAATGAAGAAATCACTTAAATAGGACTTGCCTGATAAAGTGAAGTAGACCAAAATATCCTCACAAGCTAGACATCATGCCGCGATCCAATGAAATTCTGTAAAAAATGAGAAACAAAGTAATTGATATCTTTCGGTCTGGAAAAGGTTATAAAGCCATTTTTAAAGCTTTGGGACTCCAGTGAATAACAGTGAGGGCTATTATCTACAAATGATGAAAACATGGAACAGTGGTGAACCTTCCCAGGAGTGGCTGACCAACCAACAAAACCCCAAGAGTGCAGCAATGACTCATTCAAGAGGTCACAAAAGACCCCACAGCAACATCCAAAGAACTGCAGACCTCACTTGCCTCAATTCAGGTTGGTGTTCATAAGTCCACCATAAAATAGACATTAAGCAAAAAAGTCCTGCATGGCAAAGTTCCAAGCCTAAAACCACTGCTGAACAATAAGAACATAAAGGCTCTGTCACGGTCAGCTGCAGCCGCAGATGCGGCCCAGCACTTAGACGCCCCCAAGTCGACCAACCTCAGAAGGCGTGGGGCGCGCGTCCCCCGGGGACGCAATATGGACCCTTTAAACCGCAGAGGGGTCCCAGCCTACCCGAACTAGGGGAGGGCAGTGACCGGGGTTTTGTGGCAGCTGAGCATGTGGACAAGGAAAGAGACACTTAGGACTATATTACACCGCACAACTTCAGGTATAGAGAAAGTAAAGTTTACTAAAGTAAAGTCACACAGTACATAAACAAAACATGACGATGTCAGGCTCCCGATTCCACACCTCAGAAGGGTACCACCCAGTGGACCACAAGGCACCAACGGATCACCGAGGCACACATAGGGGGGACATCAGGACCCAGGCAGGACATCAGGGTACACGAGGACATCAGGGCGCAGGCAAGACATCAGGATACAGACAGGACATCTGGACTCAGGAAAGACCTCAGGACATCAGGACACAGGCAGGGCATAAGGACACAGGAATACTGGACAGACATCTGGGACACTGGCGTGGCAGCCCAGGTCATCAGCTGGGACACTAGCGTGGCAGCCCAGATAATCAGGTTAAATCAGGACATCAGGGATACTGGATAGACATCTGGGACACTGACGTGGCAGCCCAAGTCGTCGGCTGGGACACTGGCGTGGCAGCCCAGGGCATCAGTTACATCAGGATATCAGACACAGGAAGGACATCAGGACATCAGGGAACAGACAGGATATCCGAACATCAGGGTCCATGAGGTCATCAAGACACAGGCAGGACATCAGGGTACAGGCAGGACATCAGGACATCTGGACCCAGGGTCACCGGCAGACATCAGACAGGAGTCGTTCGGTTCCGGACATCCGACACGACCTACAGGCACCACTAGAGACATCAGGCTCCAAGCTCCAGACAGCAGTCATCAGGTTCCAGACTGCGGTCGTCAGGCTCCGGGCATCGGACCTAGGAAGGAACTCAAGCGTGATGATGCAAGCACCGCCGTACTGGACATGAGCCAGACGGGGTTAACACCGCATGGTAGTCAGAGCACAGAGTAGTAGATGCTCAGCAGAAACACCGGTTTCAAGAGACTCAAAGTCACTGGGAGTGAGGCTCCAGATGCAGAGAGATTCCAGGAACATAATCACAGCAGACACAGTTCAGACAGGTTCAGGTACAGGATCAAGGATTCGGGCCCGGATATACCACCTCCAGGACAGGCGCCAGAACAGGACAAAACAGGAATCAAGGCAAGGACTTTGGTACCAAAACATAGACAGGAGAGGTGCAGGAACACAAACACACATAGCAAAGTTCAGGAGCTTTGTGAGTAGCTCAGGCCCTGCCCATAGGGCAGGGGATCTTTATATATGAGCTGCCCCTCAGCAATTGGCTGGGGACAGCATTTGAAGTACACACCCTAACCCTGATAAAAGCAGGGAAGGTGTAGACGCACACGCCCAAAGCACAAACAGAAACCATTACAGCACAATCAGTGCAGGATCTGAGGCTCAGGGCACCTGACTGAAACTGCATGCACTGACCCACGTGGAAAGTCATGCACCAGCTGCAAATGACCTCACAACCCGCGGACAGCTTCACAGCAGCAACCAGGGACCGCACATGAGGAAGGTATGCAGCAGGGCAAATACCTAAACATCCATGTACGACTGCGCAGCAGAGCAGGGAACTGAGAAGGCTCCATCCAAGTAACAGCCAACAGTATCCCAGCTTAAATTAGGGGGAAAAGAGTAAAGGGTTAAAGAAAACATATGCACTGTCATGCCGAAAACCAGAAACAAACAGAACGGCATGACAGGCTCATCTCAATTTTGATGATCCCCAAGACTTGTGGGAGGATAATCTGTGGACTGACAAGACAAAAGTTTAACTTTTTGGAAGGTGTATGTCCGATTACATCTGGCGTAGAAGTAATACAGTGTTTCAGAAAATTAACATCATACCAACAGTAAAATATGATGGTGGTAGTGTGATGATCTGGGGCTGTTTTCCTGCTTCAGGACCTGGAAGACTTGCTATGCTAAATGGAACCATGAATTTTGCTGTCTACCAAAAAATCCTGAAGAAGAATGTCTGGCCATATGTTCGTGACCTCAAGCTGAAGCACACTTGGGTTATGCAGCAGGACAATGATCCAAAACACACCAGAAAGTCCATATCTGAATGACTTAAGAAAAATAAAATTAAGACTTTGGAGTGGTCTAGTCAAAGTCCTGACTGTAATCTGATTGAGATGTTGTGGAATGATCTTAAAAAAGCAGTTCATGCTTGGAAACCTCCAAAGTGGCTGAATTACAACAATTCTGCAAAGATGAGTGGGCCAAAATTCCTTCAGAGCGCTGTAAAAGACTCATTGCTAGTTATCGCAAACACATGATTGCAGTTTACTTTTTTACACAGGACCCTGTAGGTTTGGATTTTTTCCCCCTTAATAATAAAGACCTTCATTGAAAAAACTGCATTTTGTGTTTACTTGTGCAATCTTTGTCTAATATTTAAATTTGTTTAGTGATCTGAAACCTTTAAGCGTGACAAACATGCAAAAGAATAGTAAATCAGAAAGGGGGCAAACACTTTCACACAGTTATACATCCAGATACCTTGTATTTTACAACTTCTCTGATTGAAGTCGTTCCCATCACTTTTTGACTCCATGTAGCACAGATGCCATGATGAGATTTCATGCCCAGAGCTTCTCTCTGCAGACTTCCCACTTCTCTGTCTTCAGCAGCGATTCCCGAAACAGAGCCCTTAAAAATAAAAGTATCATTATACTGTACCATAAATATAGATATCTCCTATGGTGTGCGTCTGAATAAATAATTGCCTGTGCTCAGGGGTGAACCTAGCCTTTGTGCTGCCTGAGGCGAAGTGCAGAACGGCACCTCCCTTCCCCCCATAGTAAATTTTTTAAAATCAGTACGAATAAATCTGGTTCATACAAATTTATATCTATACTGTAAGGCTGGAGTCACACTCAGCATAAGACAATACGGTCCGTATATTACGGCCGTAATATGCTGAAAAGTCCCCAAAATAGTGGTCCGTAGCTCCTCCGTAGGCAGGGTGTATCAGCGTATTTTGCGCATGGCATCCTCCGTATATAATCCGTATGGCATCCGTACTGCGTGTTTTTCTCGCAGGCTTGCAAAACCAACATACGGCTATACAAGGGATCCATGTGTTAAAAAAATATATATATATATATACTGTCTATATATATATATATATATATATATATATATATATATATATATATATATATATATGTGTGTCCTTAGACACATATATGTATATATATTATTACTTCATACAGCGCTAGATAGCTTTAAAGTCGGTAATTCAATTGCCGGCTTTTGCTATCTCCTTCCTAAACCCGACATGATATGAGACATGGTTACATACAGTAAACCATCTCATATCCCCATTTTTTTGCATATTCCACACTACTAATGTTAGTAGTGTGTATATGCAAAATTTGGCCGTTCTAGCTATTAAATTAAAGGGTTAAATGGCAGAAAAAATTGGCGTGGGCTCCCGCGCAATTTTCTCCGCCAGAGTAGTAAAGCCAGTGACTGAGGGCAGATATTAATAGCCTGGAGAGGGTCCACGGTTATTGGCCCCCCCTGGCTAAAAACACCTGCCTCCAGCCACCCCAGAAAAGGCACATCTGGAAGATGCGCCTATTCTGGCACTTGGCCACTCTCTTCCCATTCCCGTGTAGCGGTGGGATATGGGGTAATGAAGGGTTAATGCCACCTTGCTATTGTAAGGTGACATTAAGCCAAATTAATGATGGAGAGGCGTCAATTCTGACACCTATCCATTATTAATCCAATACTAGTAAAGGGTTAAAAAAAACACAACCACATTATTAAAAATTATTTTAATGAAATAAAAACAAAGGTTGTTGTAATATTTTACTCTACGCTCAATCCAATCACTGAAGACCCTCGATCTGTAACAAAAAAAAAACAACAATATCCTTACCTTCCGAAGATCTGTAATGTCCAACGATGTAAATCCATCTGAAGGGGTTAAAATATTTTGCAGCCACGAGCTTTGCTAATGCAACGGTGTTCGTGGCTGCAAAACCCCGGGGAATGAAGGTAAAGTAGGTCAATTATCTATATTTACCTTCATTTGCGGTGAGGCGCCCTCTACTGGTTGTTCCTGGAGCGTGGGAACTTTCCTAGAAAGCTCCCTGGCTCGAGTTCATAAGAGGCGCCCTCTGCTGGTTGTCCTCATATGAACTCGAGCCTGGGAGCTTTCTAGATGGGAGGTAAGAACATTTCTAAAACAATCCACAGCAAGGAGATTGGAACAAAACAAAATCCTCTAAACTGCATGCTCGCAAACGCCAGAAGCCTGACAAACAAGATGGAAGAACTAGAAGCAGAAATATCTACAGGTAACTTTGACATAGTGGGAATAACCGAGACATGGTTAGATGAAAGCTATGACTGGGCAGTTAACTTACAGGGTTACAGTCTGTTTAGAAAGGATCGTAAAAATCGGAGAGGAGGAGGGGTTTGTCTCTATGTAAAGTCTTGTCTAAAGTCCACTTTAAGGGAGGATATTAGCGAAGGAAATGAGGATGTCGAGTCCATATGGGTCGAAATTCATGGAGGGAAAAATGGTAACAAAATTCTCATTGGGGTCTGTTACAAACCCCCAAATATAACAGAAACCATGGAAAGTCTACTTCTAAAGCAGATAGATGAAGCTGCAACCCATAATGAGGTCTTGGTTATGGGGGACTTTAACTACCCGGATATTAACTGGGAAACAGAAACCTGTGAAACCCATAAAGGCAACAGGTTTCTGCTAATAACCAAGAAAAATTATCTTTCACAATTGGTGCAGAATCCAACCAGAGGAGCAGCACTTTTAGACCTAATACTATCTAATAGACCTGACAGAATAACAAATCTGCAGGTGGTTGGGCATCTAGGAAATAGCGACCACAATATTGTACAGTTTCACCTGTCTTTCACTAGGGGGACTTGTCAGGGAGTCACAAAAACACTGAACTTTAGGAAGGCAAAGTTTGACCAGCTTAGAGATGCCCTTAATCTGGTAGACTGGGACAATATCCTCAGAAATAAGAATACAGATAATAAATGGGAAATGTTTAAGAACATCCTAAATAGGCAGTGTAAGCGGTTTATACCTTGTGGGAATAAAAGGACTAGAAATAGGAAAAACCCAATGTGGCTAAACAAAGAAGTAAGACAGGCAATTAACAGTAAAAAGAAAGCATTTGCACTACTAAAGCAGGATGGCACCATTGAAGCTCTAAAAAACTATAGGGAGAAAAATACTTTATCTAAAAAACTAATTAAAGCTGCCAAAAAGGAAACAGAGAAGCACATTGCTAAGGAGAGTAAAACTAATCCCAAACTGTTCTTCAACTATATCAATAGTAAAAGAATAAAAACTGAAAATGTAGGCCCCTTAAAAAATAGTGAGGAAAGAATGGTTGTAGATGACGAGGAAAAAGCTAACATATTAAACGCCTTCTTCTCCACGGTATTCACGGTGGAAAATGAAATGCTAGGTGAAATCCCAAGAAACAATGAAAACCCTATATTAAGGGTCACCAATCTAACCCAAGAAGAGGTGCGAAACCGGCTAAATAAGATCAAAATAGATAAATCTCCGGGTCCGGATGGCATACACCCACGAGTACTTAGGGAACTAAGTAATGTAATAGATAAACCATTATTTCTTATTTTTAGGGACTCTATAGCGACAGGATCTGTTCCGCAGGACTGGCGCATAGCAAATGTGGTGCCAATATTCAAAAAGGGCTCTAAAAGTGAACCTGGAAATTATAGGCCAGTAAGTCTAACCTCTATTGTTGGTAAAATATTTGAAGGGTTTCTGAGGGATGTTATTCTGGATTATCTCAATGAGAATAACTGTTTAACTCCATATCAGCATGGGTTTATGAGAAATCGCTCCTGTCAAACCAATCTAATCAGTTTTTATGAAGAGGTAAGCTATAGGCTGGACCACGGTGAGTCATTGGACGTGGTATATCTCGATTTTTCCAAAGCGTTTGATACCGTGCCGCACAAGAGGTTGGTACACAAAATGAGAATGCTTGGTCTGGGGGAAAATGTGTGTAAATGGGTTAGTAACTGGCTTAGTGATAGAAAGCAGAGGGTGGTTATAAATGGTGTAGTCTCTAACTGGGTCGCTGTGACCAGTGGGGTACCGCAGGGGTCAGTATTGGGACCTGTTCTCTTCAACATATTCATTAATGATCTGGTAGAAGGTTTACACAGTAAAATATCGATATTTACAGATGATACAAAACTATGTAAAGCAGTTAATACAAGAGAAGATAGTATTCTGCTACAGATGGATCTGGATAAGTTGGAAACTTGGGCTGAAAGGTGGCAGATGAGGTTTAACAATGATAAATGTAAGGTTATACACATGGGAAGAAGGAATCAATATCACCATTACACACTGAATGGGAAACCACTGGGTAAATCTGACAGGGAGAAGGACTTGGGGATCCTAGTTAATGATAAACTTACCTGGAGCAGCCAGTGCCAGGCAGCAGCTGCCAAGGCAAACAGGATCATGGGGTGCATTAAAAGAGGTCTGGATACACATGATGAGAGCATTATACTGCCTCTGTACAAATCCCTAGTTAGACCGCACATGGAGTACTGTGTCCAGTTTTGGGCACCAGTGCTCAGGAAGGATATAATGGAACTAGAGAGAGTACAAAGGAGGGCAACAAAATTAATAAAGGGGATGGGAGAACTACAATACCCAGATAGATTAGCGAAATTAGGATTATTTAGTCCAGAAAAAAGACGACTGAGGGGCGATCTAATAACCATGTATACGTATATAAGGGGACAATACAAATATCTCGCTGAGGATTTGTTTATACCAAGGAAGGTGACGGGCACAAGGGGGCATTCTTTGCGTCTGGAGGAAAAAAGGTTTTTCCACCAACATAGAAGAGGATTCTTTACTGTTAGGGCAGTGAGAATCTGGAATTGCTTGCCTGAGGAGGTGGTGATGGCGAACTCAGTCGAGGGGTTCAAGAGAGGCCTGGATGTCTTCCTGGAGCAGAACAATATTGTATCATACAATTATTAGGTTCTGTAGAAGGACGCAAATCTGGGGATTTATTATGATGGAATATAGGCTGAACTGGATGGACAAATGTCTTTTTTCGGCCTTACTAACTATGTTACTATGTTACTATGTCACATACAGCTATGTGGACCGAAAAATAAAGTTATGGCTCTGGGAAAAAAATAAAAACGGAAAATAGCTTGGTCATGAAGGGTTAAGCAAAAAGACAGAAGTTGCAACCCAAAATTAATTTGGACTTTTGAACAAAGCAATATTCTAAAGGATTTAAAACTTTCCAAGATCGATTCAGGGTATGAAATATTCATTATTTTTATATTTTAATCTCAGTAAACATCTCACTTTGCCATCACTTTATTACTTTACCTTCCTTCCCATTTTATTATAGCTATATTAAGCTTTGAGCATGCTGACCCCTAGTGGCTGAATACGATAACTGCAATATGTGCAAAACAACGTATCATAAAATTCATAATAATTGGTAGAAAATTACTGGGATTTTTTTTTTAATTTACAGGCGACATTAACAACTGTTATTTCATTTTATAAATCTATATTTTGCATGTAATGGAAAAACATAATCAATTCGATAAAGAACCCTTATTGGGACTGTCTAGTTTACAAAACCTATTTTAATACAACATATTAGTTAATTTTGTGCTACATAAAGGATCTCTTGTTCAGCCAAAGTGGAGAATACTTACAAAAAGTGCATCCCTTTTGATCTGGAGGACAAGTAGTAAAGAAAAATATAGCAATTTGTTTGGTCTGTGCCGCCTGTCTACCTGCAGGGGCTTAACTACAACAGGTGGAGTGGTTGCAATCGCACCCAGGCCCTGGAGCCTAGGGGGCCCTGAAAGTCCCTTTGGCCTATAGAAAAAGACTATTGGTATTAAAGATTTCAAATATTTGGGGGCCTATGAGTTTCAAGTTACACCACCTGTAATTATTAAATTTTTCCGTCAATAGCGCTTAACATAGTCATGAAGCAAGTTTTGCATTGCTACTTGTGCACAAGATCAGAAGCACCATCAGCACACGAATGCAGCTCTAGAACCATCGTCAGCACATGAATGCAGGGCAAGAACCAACATTAGTACATAAATGCAGCGCCCGAACCAACATCAGTACATCAATGCAGCTCTAGAACCATTGTCAGCACATGAATGCAGGGCAAGAACCAACATCAGTACATGAATGCAGCGCCAGAACCAACATCAGTACATGAATACAGCTCTAGAACCATCGTCAGCACATGAATGCAGCGCAAGAACCAACATCAGTACATGAATGCAGGGCCAGAACCAACATCAGTACATGAATGAATCATTAGACGCAACGTCAGTACATGAATCTAGCTGCAGAAGGACAATTATAACATGAATAAATCACCAAGCTTAATACAGCGATCAATTGCAATGTCAGGTCAGACCCATGTACATTTGTATTGCATGAACCTACAAATCCCAGTATGTCTTTAACAATAGTAAGGAGATACTGGAAGTTGTTAACCGTCATCATCAGACTGCAGAATATACAGGATTCACAGCACAGATGAAACGTAGTTGGTATCACAAATAAATACAGTTGTGTGAAAAAGTGTTTGCCCCCTTCCTGATTTCCTATTCTTTTGCATGTTTGTCACACTTAAATGCTTCAGATCACCAAACAAATTTAAATATTAGACAAACATAACATAAGTAATCACAAAATACAGTTTTTAAATTAAATTCTTTAAGGGAAAAAGAAATCCAAACCTACAGAGCCCTGTGTAAAAAAAAAAGCGATTGCCCCCTCCCCCCTTAAAACATAAATTAACTGTGGTTTATCACATCTTTGGGAAGTTGTTCAAATTCCCCAGCCGCATCCAGGCCTGACTACTGCCACACCTATTCTCAATGAAGAAATCACTTAAATAGGACTTGCCTGATAAAGTGAAGTAGACCAAAATATCCTCACAAGCTAGACATCATGCCGCGATCCAATGAAATTCTGTAAAAAATGAGAAACAAAGTAATTGATATCTTTCGGTCTGGAAAAGGTTATAAAGCCATTTTTAAAGCTTTGGGACTCCAGTGAATAACAGTGAGGGCTATTATCTACAAATGATGAAAACATGGAACAGTGGTGAACCTTCCCAGGAGTGGCTGACCAACCAACAAAACCCCAAGAGTGCAGCAATGACTCATTCAAGAGGTCACAAAAGACCCCACAGCAACATCCAAAGAACTGCAGACCTCACTTGCCTCAATTCAGGTTGGTGTTCATAAGTCCACCATAAAATAGACATTAAGCAAAAAAGTCCTGCATGGCAAAGTTCCAAGCCTAAAACCACTGCTGAACAATAAGAACATAAAGGCTCTGTCACGGTCAGCTGCAGCCGCAGATGCGGCCCAGCACTTAGACGCCCCCAAGTCGACCAACCTCAGAAGGCGTGGGGCGCGCGTCCCCCGGGGACGCAATATGGACCCTTTAAACCGCAGAGGGGTCCCAGCCTACCCGAACTAGGGGAGGGCAGTGACCGGGGTTTTGTGGCAGCTGAGCATGTGGACAAGGAAAGAGACACTTAGGACTATATTACACCGCACAACTTCAGGTATAGAGAAAGTAAAGTTTACTAAAGTAAAGTCACACAGTACATAAACAAAACATGACGATGTCAGGCTCCCGATTCCACACCTCAGAAGGGTACCACCCAGTGGACCACAAGGCACCAACGGATCACCGAGGCACACATAGGGGGGACATCAGGACCCAGGCAGGACATCAGGGTACACGAGGACATCAGGGCGCAGGCAAGACATCAGGATACAGACAGGACATCTGGACTCAGGAAAGACCTCAGGACATCAGGACACAGGCAGGGCATAAGGACACAGGAATACTGGACAGACATCTGGGACACTGGCGTGGCAGCCCAGGTCATCAGCTGGGACACTAGCGTGGCAGCCCAGATAATCAGGTTAAATCAGGACATCAGGGATACTGGATAGACATCTGGGACACTGACGTGGCAGCCCAAGTCGTCGGCTGGGACACTGGCGTGGCAGCCCAGGGCATCAGTTACATCAGGATATCAGACACAGGAAGGACATCAGGACATCAGGGAACAGACAGGATATCCGAACATCAGGGTCCATGAGGTCATCAAGACACAGGCAGGACATCAGGGTACAGGCAGGACATCAGGACATCTGGACCCAGGGTCACCGGCAGACATCAGACAGGAGTCGTTCGGTTCCGGACATCCGACACGACCTACAGGCACCACTAGAGACATCAGGCTCCAAGCTCCAGACAGCAGTCATCAGGTTCCAGACTGCGGTCGTCAGGCTCCGGGCATCGGACCTAGGAAGGAACTCAAGCGTGATGATGCAAGCACCGCCGTACTGGACATGAGCCAGACGGGGTTAACACCGCATGGTAGTCAGAGCACAGAGTAGTAGATGCTCAGCAGAAACACCGGTTTCAAGAGACTCAAAGTCACTGGGAGTGAGGCTCCAGATGCAGAGAGATTCCAGGAACATAATCACAGCAGACACAGTTCAGACAGGTTCAGGTACAGGATCAAGGATTCGGGCCCGGATATACCACCTCCAGGACAGGCGCCAGAACAGGACAAAACAGGAATCAAGGCAAGGACTTTGGTACCAAAACATAGACAGGAGAGGTGCAGGAACACAAACACACATAGCAAAGTTCAGGAGCTTTGTGAGTAGCTCAGGCCCTGCCCATAGGGCAGGGGATCTTTATATATGAGCTGCCCCTCAGCAATTGGCTGGGGACAGCATTTGAAGTACACACCCTAACCCTGATAAAAGCAGGGAAGGTGTAGACGCACACGCCCAAAGCACAAACAGAAACCATTACAGCACAATCAGTGCAGGATCTGAGGCTCAGGGCACCTGACTGAAACTGCATGCACTGACCCACGTGGAAAGTCATGCACCAGCTGCAAATGACCTCACAACCCGCGGACAGCTTCACAGCAGCAACCAGGGACCGCACATGAGGAAGGTATGCAGCAGGGCAAATACCTAAACATCCATGTACGACTGCGCAGCAGAGCAGGGAACTGAGAAGGCTCCATCCAAGTAACAGCCAACAGTATCCCAGCTTAAATTAGGGGGAAAAGAGTAAAGGGTTAAAGAAAACATATGCACTGTCATGCCGAAAACCAGAAACAAACAGAACGGCATGACAGGCTCATCTCAATTTTGATGATCCCCAAGACTTGTGGGAGGATAATCTGTGGACTGACAAGACAAAAGTTTAACTTTTTGGAAGGTGTATGTCCGATTACATCTGGCGTAGAAGTAATACAGTGTTTCAGAAAATTAACATCATACCAACAGTAAAATATGATGGTGGTAGTGTGATGATCTGGGGCTGTTTTCCTGCTTCAGGACCTGGAAGACTTGCTATGCTAAATGGAACCATGAATTTTGCTGTCTACCAAAAAATCCTGAAGAAGAATGTCTGGCCATATGTTCGTGACCTCAAGCTGAAGCACACTTGGGTTATGCAGCAGGACAATGATCCAAAACACACCAGAAAGTCCATATCTGAATGACTTAAGAAAAATAAAATTAAGACTTTGGAGTGGTCTAGTCAAAGTCCTGACTGTAATCTGATTGAGATGTTGTGGAATGATCTTAAAAAAGCAGTTCATGCTTGGAAACCTCCAAAGTGGCTGAATTACAACAATTCTGCAAAGATGAGTGGGCCAAAATTCCTTCAGAGCGCTGTAAAAGACTCATTGCTAGTTATCGCAAACACATGATTGCAGTTTACTTTTTTACACAGGACCCTGTAGGTTTGGATTTTTTCCCCCTTAATAATAAAGACCTTCATTGAAAAAACTGCATTTTGTGTTTACTTGTGCAATCTTTGTCTAATATTTAAATTTGTTTAGTGATCTGAAACCTTTAAGCGTGACAAACATGCAAAAGAATAGTAAATCAGAAAGGGGGCAAACACTTTCACACAGTTATACATCCAGATACCTTGTATTTTACAACTTCTCTGATTGAAGTCGTTCCCATCACTTTTTGACTCCATGTAGCACAGATGCCATGATGAGATTTCATGCCCAGAGCTTCTCTCTGCAGACTTCCCACTTCTCTGTCTTCAGCAGCGATTCCCGAAACAGAGCCCTTAAAAATAAAAGTATCATTATACTGTACCATAAATATAGATATCTCCTATGGTGTGCGTCTGAATAAATAATTGCCTGTGCTCAGGGGTGAACCTAGCCTTTGTGCTGCCTGAGGCGAAGTGCAGAACGGCACCTCCCTTCCCCCCATAGTAAATTTTTTAAAATCAGTACGAATAAATCTGGTTCATACAAATTTATATCTATACTGTAAGGCTGGAGTCACACTCAGCATAAGACAATACGGTCCGTATATTACGGCCGTAATATGCTGAAAAGTCCCCAAAATAGTGGTCCGTAGCTCCTCCGTAGGCAGGGTGTATCAGCGTATTTTGCGCATGGCATCCTCCGTATATAATCCGTATGGCATCCGTACTGCGTGTTTTTCTCGCAGGCTTGCAAAACCAACATACGGCTATACAAGGGATCCATGTGTTAAAAAAATATATATATATATATATACTGTCTATATATATATATATATATATATATATATATATATGTGTGTCCTTAGACACATATATGTATATATATTATTACTTCATACAGCGCTAGATAGCTTTAAAGTCGGTAATTCAATTGCCGGCTTTTGCTATCTCCTTCCTAAACCCGACATGATATGAGACATGGTTACATACAGTAAACCATCTCATATCCCCATTTTTTTGCATATTCCACACTACTAATGTTAGTAGTGTGTATATGCAAAATTTGGCCGTTCTAGCTATTAAATTAAAGGGTTAAATGGCAGAAAAAATTGGCGTGGGCTCCCGCGCAATTTTCTCCGCCAGAGTAGTAAAGCCAGTGACTGAGGGCAGATATTAATAGCCTGGAGAGGGTCCACGGTTATTGGCCCCCCCTGGCTAAAAACACCTGCCTCCAGCCACCCCAGAAAAGGCACATCTGGAAGATGCGCCTATTCTGGCACTTGGCCACTCTCTTCCCATTCCCGTGTAGCGGTGGGATATGGGGTAATGAAGGGTTAATGCCACCTTGCTATTGTAAGGTGACATTAAGCCAAATTAATGATGGAGAGGCGTCAATTCTGACACCTATCCATTATTAATCCAATACTAGTAAAGGGTTAAAAAAAACACAACCACATTATTAAAAATTATTTTAATGAAATAAAAACAAAGGTTGTTGTAATATTTTACTCTACGCTCAATCCAATCACTGAAGACCCTCGATCTGTAACAAAAAAAAAACAACAATATCCTTACCTTCCGAAGATCTGTAATGTCCAACGATGTAAATCCATCTGAAGGGGTTAAAATATTTTGCAGCCACGAGCTTTGCTAATGCAACGGTGTTCGTGGCTGCAAAACCCCGGGGAATGAAGGTAAAGTAGGTCAATTATCTATATTTACCTTCATTTGCGGTGAGGCGCCCTCTACTGGTTGTTCCTGGAGCGTGGGAACTTTCCTAGAAAGCTCCCTGGCTCGAGTTCATAAGAGGCGCCCTCTGCTGGTTGTCCTCATATGAACTCGAGCCTGGGAGCTTTCTAGATGGGAGGTAAGAACATTTCTAAAACAATCCACAGCAAGGAGATTGGAACAAAACAAAATCCTCTAAACTGCATGCTCGCAAACGCCAGAAGCCTGACAAACAAGATGGAAGAACTAGAAGCAGAAATATCTACAGGTAACTTTGACATAGTGGGAATAACCGAGACATGGTTAGATGAAAGCTATGACTGGGCAGTTAACTTACAGGGTTACAGTCTGTTTAGAAAGGATCGTAAAAATCGGAGAGGAGGAGGGGTTTGTCTCTATGTAAAGTCTTGTCTAAAGTCCACTTTAAGGGAGGATATTAGCGAAGGAAATGAGGATGTCGAGTCCATATGGGTCGAAATTCATGGAGGGAAAAATGGTAACAAAATTCTCATTGGGGTCTGTTACAAACCCCCAAATATAACAGAAACCATGGAAAGTCTACTTCTAAAGCAGATAGATGAAGCTGCAACCCATAATGAGGTCTTGGTTATGGGGGACTTTAACTACCCGGATATTAACTGGGAAACAGAAACCTGTGAAACCCATAAAGGCAACAGGTTTCTGCTAATAACCAAGAAAAATTATCTTTCACAATTGGTGCAGAATCCAACCAGAGGAGCAGCACTTTTAGACCTAATACTATCTAATAGACCTGACAGAATAACAAATCTGCAGGTGGTTGGGCATCTAGGAAATAGCGACCACAATATTGTACAGTTTCACCTGTCTTTCACTAGGGGGACTTGTCAGGGAGTCACAAAAACACTGAACTTTAGGAAGGCAAAGTTTGACCAGCTTAGAGATGCCCTTAATCTGGTAGACTGGGACAATATCCTCAGAAATAAGAATACAGATAATAAATGGGAAATGTTTAAGAACATCCTAAATAGGCAGTGTAAGCGGTTTATACCTTGTGGGAATAAAAGGACTAGAAATAGGAAAAACCCAATGTGGCTAAACAAAGAAGTAAGACAGGCAATTAACAGTAAAAAGAAAGCATTTGCACTACTAAAGCAGGATGGCACCATTGAAGCTCTAAAAAACTATAGGGAGAAAAATACTTTATCTAAAAAACTAATTAAAGCTGCCAAAAAGGAAACAGAGAAGCACATTGCTAAGGAGAGTAAAACTAATCCCAAACTGTTCTTCAACTATATCAATAGTAAAAGAATAAAAACTGAAAATGTAGGCCCCTTAAAAAATAGTGAGGAAAGAATGGTTGTAGATGACGAGGAAAAAGCTAACATATTAAACGCCTTCTTCTCCACGGTATTCACGGTGGAAAATGAAATGCTAGGTGAAATCCCAAGAAACAATGAAAACCCTATATTAAGGGTCACCAATCTAACCCAAGAAGAGGTGCGAAACCGGCTAAATAAGATCAAAATAGATAAATCTCCGGGTCCGGATGGCATACACCCACGAGTACTTAGGGAACTAAGTAATGTAATAGATAAACCATTATTTCTTATTTTTAGGGACTCTATAGCGACAGGATCTGTTCCGCAGGACTGGCGCATAGCAAATGTGGTGCCAATATTCAAAAAGGGCTCTAAAAGTGAACCTGGAAATTATAGGCCAGTAAGTCTAACCTCTATTGTTGGTAAAATATTTGAAGGGTTTCTGAGGGATGTTATTCTGGATTATCTCAATGAGAATAACTGTTTAACTCCATATCAGCATGGGTTTATGAGAAATCGCTCCTGTCAAACCAATCTAATCAGTTTTTATGAAGAGGTAAGCTATAGGCTGGACCACGGTGAGTCATTGGACGTGGTATATCTCGATTTTTCCAAAGCGTTTGATACCGTGCCGCACAAGAGGTTGGTACACAAAATGAGAATGCTTGGTCTGGGGGAAAATGTGTGTAAATGGGTTAGTAACTGGCTTAGTGATAGAAAGCAGAGGGTGGTTATAAATGGTGTAGTCTCTAACTGGGTCGCTGTGACCAGTGGGGTACCGCAGGGGTCAGTATTGGGACCTGTTCTCTTCAACATATTCATTAATGATCTGGTAGAAGGTTTACACAGTAAAATATCGATATTTACAGATGATACAAAACTATGTAAAGCAGTTAATACAAGAGAAGATAGTATTCTGCTACAGATGGATCTGGATAAGTTGGAAACTTGGGCTGAAAGGTGGCAGATGAGGTTTAACAATGATAAATGTAAGGTTATACACATGGGAAGAAGGAATCAATATCACCATTACACACTGAATGGGAAACCACTGGGTAAATCTGACAGGGAGAAGGACTTGGGGATCCTAGTTAATGATAAACTTACCTGGAGCAGCCAGTGCCAGGCAGCAGCTGCCAAGGCAAACAGGATCATGGGGTGCATTAAAAGAGGTCTGGATACACATGATGAGAGCATTATACTGCCTCTGTACAAATCCCTAGTTAGACCGCACATGGAGTACTGTGTCCAGTTTTGGGCACCGGTGCTCATGAAGGATATAATGGAACTAGAGAGAGTACAAAGGAGGGCAACAAAATTAATAAAGGGGATGGGAGAACTACAATACCCAGATAGATTAGCGAAATTAGGATTATTTAGTCCAGAAAAAAGACGACTGAGGGGCGATCTAATAACCATGTATACGTATATAAGGGGACAATACAAATATCTCGCTGAGGATTTGTTTATACCAAGGAAGGTGACGGGCACAAGGGGGCATTCTTTGCGTCTGGAGGAGAAAAGGTTTTTCCACCAACATAGAAGAGGATTCTTTACTGTTAGGGCAGTGAGAATCTGGAATTGCTTGCCTGAGGAGGTGGTGATGGCGAACTCAGTCGAGGGGTTCAAGAGAGGCCTGGATGTCTTCCTGGAGCAGAACAATATTGTATCATACAATTATTAGGTTCTGTAGAAGGACGTAGATCTGGGGATTTATTATGATGGAATATAGGCTGAACTGGATGGACAAATGTCTTTTTTTGGCCTTACTATGTTACTATGTTACCTTCATTCTCCGGGGTTTTGCAGCCACGAACAATGTTGCATTAGCAAAGCTTGTGGCTGCAAAATATTTTAACCCCTTCAGATGGATTTACATCATGGGACTTTACAGATCTTCGGAAGGTATGTATATTATTGGTTTACTTTTTTTTTTTTTGTTACAGAACGAGGGTCTTCAGTGAGTGGATTGAGCGTAGAATAAAATATTACAACAACCTTTGTTTTTATTTCATTAAAATCATTTTTAATAATGTGGTTGTGTTTTTTTTTAACCCTTTACTAGTATTGGATTAATAATGGATAGGTGTCATAATTGACGCCTCTCCATTATTAATTTGGCTTAATGTCACCTTACAATAGCAAGGTGGCATTAACCCTTCATTACCCCATATCCCACCGCTACACGGGAATGGGAAGAGAGTGGCCAAGTGCCAGAATAGGCGCATCTTCCAGATGTGCCTTTTCTGAGGTGGCTGGGGGCAGGTGTTTTTAGCCAGGGGGGGCCAATAACCGTGGACCCTCTCCAGGCTATTAATATCTGCCCTCAGTCACTGGCTTTACTACTCTGGCGGAGAAAATTGCGCGGGAGCCCACGCCAATTTTTTCCGCCATTTAACCCTTTAATTTAGTAGATAGAACGGCCAAATTTTGCATATACACACTACTAACATTAGTACTGTGGAATATGCCAAAAAAATGGGGATATGAGATGGTTTACTGTATGTAAACCAGGTCTCATATCATGTCGGGTTTAGGAAGGAGATAGCAAAAGCCGGTAATTATCTATTATCAATCCAATACTAGTAAAGGGTTAAAAAAACACACACATTATTAAAAATTATTTTAATGAAATAAAAACAAAGGTTGTTGTAATAATTTATTCTACGCTCAATCCTTCTGAAGACCCTCGCTCTGTAACAAAGTAAAATTAATAAACCAACAATATACATACCTTCCGAAGATCTGTAAGGTCCCACGATGTAAATCCATCTGAAGGGGTTAAAAATTTTTGCAGCCAGGAGCTCTGCTAATGCAGCGCTGCTCCTTGCTGCAAAACCCCGGAGAATGAAGGTAAAGTAGGTCAATGACTTATATTTACCTTCATTTGCGGTGAGGCGCCCTCTGCTGGCTGTTCCTGGAGTGTGGAAACTTTCCTAGAAAGCTCCCAGGCTCGAGTTCATATGAGGGCGCCCTCTGCGAGGGTCTTCTGACTACTCTGGCGGAGAAAATTGCGCGGGAGCCCACGCCAGTTTTTTCCGCCATTTAACCCTTTAATTTAATAGCTAGAACGGCCAAATTTTGCATATACACACTACTAACATTAGTAGTGTGGAATATGCAAAAAAAAAGGTGATATGAGATGGTTTACTGTATGTAACCATGTCTCATATCATGTCGGGTTTAGGAAGGAGATAGCAAAAGCCGGCAATTGAATTACCGGCTTTAAAGCTATCTCGCGCTGTATGAAATAATAATATATATACATATAAGTGTCTCACTGACATATATATGCAGCGCCCCAGAGACCTGGTCGTTGCAGTATGGCCCCAAGGCGAGTAGCGGTACGTCCGATGGCACTAAAGAGTTCTCCTGACCAGGTATCACCAGAACACATTACACTTCACACTCCGGCCACTAGGGGGAGAAAAAGGCTTTATTTATTGGGCCACTCCTCACACTGGTAAAACTAGGGGCTGGGGAGGAAGTTAGTCAGAAGCTGACTGGGTTGGAACCAGGCAACATCCCGTGGCAGGGGTGTTGCAGGGAGAAGGCACAGGGGGGTCCCTGGCAGGCGTGGGAACCTGGCAGGCGCCTAGCGAACAGAACAGAACAGAACGTAACGGAACCGCGCCTGCACACCTTGCGGCGGTATCCTAAGAAAGAGACAAGAGGGGAAGAATATTGTGGAACAGTGTAAACGAGATCAGCACAAAGGAGAGCCAGTAAGAGTCGTGCCGAGAGAGGAAGGCAACATCTTACTGAGGCGCGTAGTCGGTGGCCGGATCACCGTAGGAGTAACTGACTTCAGGCCTTACTTCAAATTCCGCTGGACAGTTGATCATAGGTTGGGCGTTAAACTAGAAGAAGAGGGGACGGGAAGAAAAACATTAGACTCGAACAAAGAAGACCCAGGAAAACATACTCAGAAGGGAGGTAAGAACATTTCTAAAACAATCCACAGCGAGGAGATTGGAACAAAACAAAATCCTCTAAACTGCATGCTCGCAAACGCCAGAAGCCTGACAAACAAGATGGAAGAACTAGAAGCAGAAATATCTACAGGTAACTTTGACATAGTGGGAATAACCGAGACATGGTTAGATGAAAGCTATGACTGGGCAGTTAACTTACAGGGTTACAGTCTGTTTAGAAAGGATCGTAAAAATCGGAGAGGAGGAGGGGTTTGTCTCTATGTAAAGTCTTGTCTAAAGTCCACTTTAAGAGAGGATATTAGCGAAGGGAATGAGGATGTCGAGTCCATATGGGTCGAAATTCATGGAGGGAAAAATGGTAACAAAATTCTCATTGGGGTCTGTTACAAACCCCCAAATATAACAGAAATCATGGAAAGTCTACTTCTAAAGCAGATAGATGAAGCTGCAACCCATAATGAGGTCCTGGTTATGGGGGACTTTAACTACCCGGATATTAACTGGGAAACAGAAACCTGTGAAACCCATAAAGGCAACAGGTTTCTGCTAATAACCAAGAAAAATTATCTTTCACAATTGGTGCAGAATCCAACCAGAGGAGCAGCACTTTTAGACCTAATTCTATCTAATAGACCTGACAGAATAACAAATCTGCAGGTGGTCGGGCATCTAGGAAATAGCGACCACAATATTGTACAGTTTCACCTGTCTTTCACTAGGGGGACTTGTCAGGGAGTCACAAAAACACTGAACTTTAGGAAGGCAAAGTTTGACCAGCTTAGAGATGCCCTTAATCTGGTAGACTGGGACAATATCCTCAGAAATAAGAATACAGATATTAAATGGAAAATGTTTAAGAACATCCTAAATAGGCACTGTAAGCGGTTTATACCTTGTGGGAATAAAAGGACTAGAAATAGGAAAAACCCAATGTGGCTAAACAAAGAAGTAAGACAGGCAATTAACAGTAAAAAGAAAGCATTTGCACTACTAAAGCAGGATGGCACCATTGAAGCTCTAAAAAACTATAGGGAGAAAAATACTTTATCTAAAAAACTAATTAAAGCTGCCAAAAAGGAAACAGAGAAGCACATTGCTAAGGAGAGTAAAACTAATCCCAAACTGTTCTTCAACTATATCAATAGTAAAAGAATAAAAACTGAAAATGTAGGCCCCTTAAAAAATAGTGAGGAAAGAATGGTTGTAGATGACGAGGAAAAAGCTAACATATTAAACACCTTCTTCTCTACAGTATTCATGGCGGAAAATGAAATGCTAGGTGAAATCCCAAGAAACAATGAAAACCCTATTTTAAGGGTCACCAATCTAACCCAAGAAGAGGTGCGAAACCGGCTAAATAAGATCAAAATAGATAAATCTCCGGGTCCGGATGGCATACACCCAAGAGTACTAAGAGAACTAAGCAATGTAATAGATAAACCATTATTTCTTATTTTTAGGGACTCTATAGCGACGGGGTCTGTTCCGCAGGACTGGCGCATAGCAAATGTGGTGCCAATATTCAAAAAGGGCTCTAAAAGTGAACCTGGAAATTATAGGCCAGTAAGTCTAACCTCTATTGTTGGTAAAATATTTGAAGGGTTTCTGAGGGATGTTATTCTGGATTATCTCAATGAGAATAACTGTTTAACTCCATATCAGCATGGGTTTATGAGAAATCACTCCTGTCAAACCAATCTAATCAGTTTTTATGAAGAGGTAAGCTATAGGCTGGACAACGGTGAGTCATTGGACGTGGTATATCTCGATTTTTCCAAAGCGTTTGATACCGTGCCGCACAAGAGGTTGGTACACAAAATGAGAATGCTTGGTCTGGGGGAAAATGTGTGTAAATGGGTTAGTAACTGGCTTAGTGATAGAAAGCAGAGGGTGGTTATAAATGGTATAGTCTCTAACTGGGTCGCTGTGACCAGTGGGGTACCGCAGGGGTCGGTATTGGGACCTGTTCTCTTCAACATATTCATTAATGATCTGGTAGAAGGTTTACACAGTAAAATATCGATATTTGCAGATGATACAAAACTATGTAAAGCAGTTAATACAAGAGAAGATAGTATTCTGCTACAGATGGATCTGGATAGGTTGGAAACTTGGGCTGAAAGGTGGCAGATGAGGTTTAACAATGATAAATGTAAGGTTATACACATGGGAAGAAGGAATCAATATCACCATTACACACTGAACGGGAAACCACTAGGTAAATCTGACAGGGAGAAGGACTTGGGGATCCTAGTTAATGATAAACTTACCTGGAGCAGCCAGTGCCAGGCAGCAGCTGCCAAGGCAAACAGGATCATGGGGTGCATTAAAAGAGGTCTGGATACACATGATGAGAGCATTATACTGCCTCTGTACAAATCCCTAGTTAGACCGCACATGGAGTACTGTGTCCAGTTTTGGGCACCGGTGCTCAGGAAGGATATAATGGAACTAGAGAGAGTACAAAGGAGGGCAACAAAATTAATAAAGGGGATGGGAGAACTACAATACCTAGATAGATTAGCGAAATTAGGATTATTTAGTCTAGAAAAAAGACGACTGAGGGGCGATCTAATAACCATGTATAAGTATATAAGGGGACAATACAAATATCTCGCTGAGGATCTGTTTATACCAAGGAAGGTGACGGGCACAAGGGGGCATTCTTTGCGTCTGGAGGAGAGAAGGTTTTTCCACCAACATAGAAGAGGATTCTTTACTGTTAGGGCAGTGAGAATCTGGAATTGCTTGCCTGAAGAGGTGGTGATGGCGAGCTCAGTCGAGGGGTTCAAGAGAGGCCTGGATGTCTTCCTGGAGCAGAACAATATTGTATCATACAATTATTAGGTTCTGTAGAAGGACGTAAATCTGGGGATTTATTATGATGGAATATAGGCTGAACTGGATGGACAAATGTCTTTTTTCGGCCTTACTAACTATGTTACTATGTTACTATGTTACTATGTTGGCTGTCTACCTTTTACACCTACGAAGACATAGGGGGCAACATTGGGAGAGGGGCGTCTTTAGGGTCCCGGAAGACCTCCAAGCCTTCCCGTCAAACGGGTGGCGTCCTAGCCATACTATATCTGGGGGACATTGGAAACTAGCAACATCTGGAACCAAAGAACGAGAGAGAGAGAAAGCTGTAGAGAACGAACGAAGGAGAACAGCAGTTGTGAGGACTATTCCAAATGCTCAGCAGGGTAGGACTACAACACACAGGCGCTATTGGTAGGCAACAATTTCCATCTGCGAGGGAAACTCTGGATGTGCCCATCGGACTAGCCGGTCTCTGATAGCCCGGTTGAACATGCTCTGGAGTGAGTGTACTGAAGCCTTCAGTAAAAGGTAAAGAGACTGCAACCCTGTGTCCTCGTTATTGCCTGCACCTCACACCATCTCCATCCACACTACTGGGAAGCCCTGGGGATTTACTTCACCTGTGGGAAGGTATACCATCCGGCTGCTATTCCATCACCCCAGTGGACCCCACAGCAGCGTCGGTCACCCTGACCGAACACCACAGGTGGCGTCACGAACTACTGACAGACTATACTACCATTTTCATTGGACGCCCCTTAGCAGGGTCACGACCGGGTCCAGCCACCGTGACAACCGCAGAACCGAAGGAGAAGGGACCGGTACCGAGTGACTTGTGGCCCTGTGTCTGGGGGCGCTCCAACTATATATACCTATTCTATGTGTACACATTTATTCTACCTATTCTACTGTAAGCTGTCAGTGTGATTTTACTGTACGCCGCACTGAATTGCCGGCTTTTCTCTCTAACACCGCTGCGTATTTCTCGCAAGTCACGCTGCTGGTCCATGTGTAATCCGTATTTTTGGGGCTTCCATAGACTTTCATTGGCGTTTTTTTGCGCAATACGGTGACAAACGCAGCATGCTGTGATTTTCTACGGCCGTATAAAGCCGTATAATACTGATCAGTAAAATACGGCAGATAGGAGCAGGGGCATAGAGAATAATTGGGACGTTTGTTAGGCGAGTTTTACGGACGTATTTTATGCGCTCATACGTCCATAAAACTCGCTAGTGTGACTTCAGCCTTACAGTGCCTTGCGAAAGTATTTGGCCCCCTGGAACTTTTCAACCTTTTCCCACATATTATGCTTCAAACATAAAGATACCAAATGTAAATTTTTGGTGAAGAAGCAACAACAAGTGGAACACAATTGTGAAGTTTAACGAAATTTATTGGTTATTTAAAATTTTTGTGGAAATTCAAAAACTGAAAAGTGGGGCGTGCAATGTTATTTGCGCCTTTTACTTAATACTTTGTTGCGCCACATTTTGCTGCGATTACAGCTGCAAGTCGCTTGGGGTATGTCTCTATCAGTTTTGTACATCGATAGACTGATATTCTTGCCCATTCTTCCTTGGCAAACAGCTCGAGCTCAGTGAGGTTTGATGGAGATCGTTTGTGAACAGCAGTTTTCAGCTCTTTCCACAGATTCTCAATTAGATTGAGGTCTGGACTCTGACTTGGCCATTCTAACACCTGGATACGTTTATTTGTGAACCATTCCATTGCAGATTTTACTTTATGTTTGAGATCATTGTCTTGTTGGAAGACAAATCTCCGTCCCAGTCTCAGGTCTTTTGCAGACTCCAACATGCTTTCTTCAAGAATGGTCCTGTATTTGGCTCCATCCATCTTCCTATCAATTTTAAACATCTTCCCTGACCCTGCTGAAGAAAAGCAGGCCCAAACCATGATGCTGCCACCACCATGTTTGATAGTGGGGATGGTGTGTTCAGGGTGATGAGCTGTGTTGCCTTTACGCCAAACATATCGTTTGGCATTGTTGCCAAAAAGTTCGATTTTGGTTTCATCTGACCAGAGCACTTTCTTCCACACGTTTGGTGTGTCTCGCAGGTGGCTTGTTGCAAACTTTAAACAACACTTTTTATTAATATCTTTGAGAAATGGCTTTCTTCTTGCCACTCTTCCATAAAATCCATAAAGGCCAGATTTGTGCAGTGTACGACTGATTGTTGTCCTATGGACAGACTGTCCCACCTCAGCTGTAGATCTCTGCAGTTCATCCAGAGTGATCATGGGCCTCTTGGCTGCATCTCTGATCAGTCTTCTCCTTGTTTGAGATGAAAGTTTGGAGGGATTTGGTAGATTTGCAGTGGTATGATACTCCTTCCATTTCAATATGATCGCTTGCACAGTGCTCCTTGGGATGTTTAAAGTTTTGGAAATCATTGTGCATCCAAATCCGGCTTTAAACGTCTCCAACAGTATCACGGACCTGCCTGTTGTGTTCCTTGGTCTTGATGATGCTCTCTGTGCTTTAAACAGAACCCTGACACTATCACAGAGCAGGTGCATATATACAGAGACTTGATTACACACAGGTGGATTATATTTATCATTATTAGGCATTTAGGATAATATTGGATCATTCAGAGATCCACAATGAACTTCTGGAGTGAGTTTGCTGCACTGAAAGTAAAGGGGCCGAATAATATTGCACGCCCCACTTTTGAGTTTTTTGAATTTCCACAAAAATTTAAAATAACCAATAAATAACCAATAAATTTTGTTCACCTTCACATTTGTGTCCCACTTGTTGTTGATTCTTCACCAAAAATTTACATTTGGTATCTTTATGTTTGAAGCATGATATGTGGAAAAAGGTTGAAAAGTTCCAGGGAGTCAAATACGGTACTTCGCAAGGCACTGTAAATTTCAGACTAAAATAACTGCCTGGTGTAAATGACCTCTATCGGTGGTGGGTAGGGACAATTTAATTAGGATCTGATTTTGGAGAAAGGCCACTCAAGATTGTGACTTGAGTCCCTTCAGAGGCCCAAAGAGGAATGAGGCCTAGCCATGCCAGATCCTCTTTTGTATTTACTTTCAATTGCAGCTGGGCCTTTTTGTTCTCAAATGCAAGGGCTAAATTTCAGTCCTAGTCCTGTGCAGCCTGTAATGCTATAAGAACAGCAGAATACGGTGTGCTGTACACTCCTTCTCAGGGTAAATTATGACATTAGGAGACAGATAAAAAGAGAAGAGGTGGCTCATAAGTGGAGGAAGGAGCTTTGAAGAATATTGGCGATATAATTCCATGTCAATCATTTGTATCCTATTTGGCATGGGATTCTACACCCTTCAGTGTGTAGTTGTAAGAGTACACCAAACAGCAGGGGGGTCGAGAGTCATAGGGCTGTGAGTTCAGACCTCACACCTTGACCAGCTCAGAGCAGAACAAAAGGTTTGCTGCCAGGTGGAGACCATGCGGTCAAAATTGCTTTTTTAAACAGTCAGCTATGATTCCATGAGGAGTTATGGAGATGCTACATGTCCTAGCCATGCATCGTGTTTATTTCTGAAAAATCTGGACTGGACCGAATGCATTCAAGGGTCTCGATCCATTCTAGCACCTAGGGGTATGGAGATACAGTACATAGAACAGACTACTAGAAGCCAAGTAGTAAAGCTATTAAAGCATAGCAGAAGCCATCCAGATCCAATGGCACCAGAACTGCCACCCTAGGCCTGTCCAGAAAGGAGTTATGATCTTTCATAGGTTTTGGAGTTTCGCAGCTGCAAGGGGAGGGGATTTAAGTTCAGCTCACAGGGTAACAAGGGAGTGACCCAGAGGGGTTAAATGCTTGTGTAAAGCATGGCCTAGTGCTTTTTCTTTAGGGAGGTTGTGACGACATATCATGTGGGCAGAAGTCAAGCAATAGAGGGGACCACAAGCCTGCCATGTGGCAGCCCCTCCCCTGCAAGCCAGGCCTTTCATCTGACTGGTAACTGACTCTTAATATCACTCTTCACTTGTATTTATATATCTGACCATTGCATATGTATAACCATCGTGTATATAGTTTATTGTCTAATGTGCCCTTAAGGCAATTAAATATAAAATTTAACCTTGGGCTGCTTTTTTATCCCAATCCACCATTTCTTGGTTTAATTTTCCATGTTACTGGGGCTGGTTTCTGGCCTGATATAATTCCCATTAAAGGATTGGGCTTATATCAAACGAAGAACTGGTGGCAGTCCTACCGGTCTCGCAGTGCTGTGTTTTACTGGTGCTAGTGATATCGACCTCTCAGCCTGTCAGGGTTGTGAGTGAGTGTAATTTCATGTCAGTAACTGTCGTGGGCCACATCCTCTCACTCCCTGTGCCTCCCTAGATCCATGTGAACAGGGTGTGTGTTAGGGCTAGCGGAACACACCAAATAATTAGGAAGATGGTATAAGGTGTGTTCGCTGCCCGGGGTCCACCGTGCAGAGATGGAACCTGCTGCTGAGTAATGACGGATTATATGGCGGTATAATTTGGATACACACACGGGTTAGCTTCACCCGGTATGAAGGAAGCGAACCCTGTTGCGTCACAGAGCCGCAGTACCGCACAAAAAGCGCAAGCAAGGAGTCACAGAACTCTATCCCAAGACTCAAGGAAAGAGTTCCTCTAGACCTCTTGCGCTCGACACCGCTACTGCAGGTCCATGTACACCGCTACTGCAGGTCCATGTACAGTGGGGGGGATGCGGGACATGGGAAATGCAGGATGGGGGGAGCCACTAGTGTGGACGGCGGATAGAGCAGGGCCGCACATACCGCAGATTATATGAGGTCAGTCACCAGATCAGAAGTGGCCTGTATCAGTGCACATGTCTCATTTCCGCTGGGCATTCTGCCTCTATGTTATTACCCCCTGGGCTCAGAGACATATGCCGCTGTAGTTAGTGCTGATGGTCATCATGGTCTTACAGGGGTGTGTGTCCAAGTAATATTCTGGGGGCGTGCCTTTTGACTGTGCCGCATTATTACAATGTGAGCCACGTATTATATATATATATATATATATATATATATATATATATATATATATATATATATAATATATACATATATATTATATATATAGTATACATAGAGTATTTTTAGCTCTATATAAAAGGTCCTTGTGTGTGGGAACAGAGCAGAATGCTGGACACCGGGGCAGAATGCTGGACACCGGGGCAGAACGCTGGACACTGGGGCAGAACGCTGGACACTGGGGCAGAACGCTGGACACTGGGGCAGAACGCTGGACACAGGGGCAGAACGCTGGACACAGGGGCAGAACGCTGGACACTGGGGCAGAACGCTGGACACTGGGGCAGAATGCTGGACATTGGGGCAGAATGCTGGACACGGGGCAGAATGCTGGACATTTGGGCAGAATGTGAGACACAGGGCAGAATGGAGATACGGGGCATGATTAGAGACACAGGGGGCAGGATGAAAGACATGGGGGCATGACTGGAGACAGATGGAGCAGAATGTAGACACAGGGGGCATGATTGGAGACACAGGGCAGGATTGCTGACATGGGGGCATGATTGGAGACAGGGGGCATAATGGAGATATGGTCATGATTGGAGACACTGGGGGCAAGATTGGAGACAGATGGGGCAGGATCATGGGGCAGGATGGATACGATGGAGACAGATGGGGCGGGATGGGGAGATCATATGGGGCAGAATGGATACTCATGAGGGCAGGATGGGAGAACATATGGCTGACGCCAGGAATGAGACACACAGGGGCCAAGATGGGGAATATTATTACCATATGGGCTAATTAAAGGATATTATTACTGCAGTGACTTTTTTTTATTTTTTGAGTATACTGTTTTAAATGGGGGGGGGGGGGGGCAGGCCTGTTACTGTGTAAAGTGATACTATGTCGCCTTTTTTTCTTCATGTGGTGTAATGTAGAAGTTGGGAAAAATTAGTAATGTGTTCTGCAAGCGGAGCTCGAGATAACTGTGTTATTTCCTGCAGAGATGAGCCCTGGCTGGAAGAAGTGATTGCGGCCTTTGCTAAATGAAAAATGAAAAACAAAGATGAAGGACTTCACCTAGAGATGTCACTGGTGAGTCAGTGTGTTACCTATACACTAACACTATACACTGTATACTATATACAGCGCTCCTGTGTATAATATCACCAGTGATCACAGGATTACCTATACACAGAGCTCCTGTGTATAATGTCACTGGTGATCACTATATTACCTGTACACAGACACTGCATACTAAGTACAGATATCCTGCGTATAATGGCACTGATGATGATAGTATTGTGTTTTGCTTTTTTTATTACTGATCAGTATTGTAGTGTTCAGTCAATATGTGGTGGTAATATGTGGTCTGGTCATGGTGTTGCGGTATTTGTTTCTTGTATTTGATATTATTCGATCACTGTGGTGGTAATATGTGGTCTGGACATGGTGTGGAGGTATTTGTCCCTTTGGATGTGATATTATTGGTCATTTTAAAAATTGAAAAATAAATAAAAATATACCTAAATTGTATTGCATATTTTAACAAATATTTAGTAGGTTAGTGTAGAGTAGGGCCTGGCCAAAAGTGTCTACCTTGTCATTTTGCCGGCTTAAAAAATCTTTTGGCCAAAACAAAAGCTGCCGGCTATATGTGTGATCTGGTGATGGGAACTGTTAATGTGTGATAGGTGAGAAGTGGAGTTATTCCAAGAGAGAGCGGTGGGACTGTGGATAGTTCGAGGGGTGGAGCGTGGAGGCGAGGCTGGGGTGGAGCCTGGGCGGATTCTCAAGGGGGCCCTGAAAATGTTGCCAGTATGGGGCCCCGAAATTTCTAGTGGCAGCCCTGATCGTATGTTAGGTGCAGGTAGCACTGTCAGGCGCTAGATAGCAAGCATCCACCATTCACGAGCAGTCAACAATAGGGTTGAGCGAAACGGGTCGGCCATTTTCAGAAGTCGCCGACTTTTGGCAAAGTCGGGTTCCCGACCCCTGTGTGGGGTCGGCCATGAGGTTGGCGATCTTCTGATCTGGTATCGGAATTCCGATACCGAGTTCCGATATGTTTGCGATATCGGGAATCGGTATCGGAATCCATATTTAAGTGTAAAATAAAGAATAAAAATAAAAAATATTGATATACTCACCCTCGGACGCGTCCTGGTTCTAACCGGCAGCCTGCGTTCCTAAAAATGAGCAAGTGAAGGACCTTCGATGACGTCGCGGCTTGTGATTGGTCGCGTGAGCGGTCACATGAGCGGTCACGCGACCAATCACAAGCCGCGACATCATCTAAGGTCTTTCACGCGCTCATTCTTAGGAAGGAAGGCTGCCAGTTAGAACCAGGGTGCGTCCGAGGGTGAGTATATTCCTATTAGGGATATACTCACCCTCGGACGTGCCCTGGTTCTAACCGGCAGCCTTTCTTCCTAAGAATGTGCAAGTGAAGGACCTTCGATGACGTCGCGGCTTGTGATTGGTCGCGTGACCGCTCATGTGACCGCTCATGCGACCAATCACAAGCCGCGACGTCATCGAAGGTCCTTCACTTGCTCATTTTTAGGAACTCAGGCTGCCGGTTAGAACCAGGGCGCGTCCGAGGGTGAGTATATCCCTATTTTTTATTTTTATTCTTTATTTTACACATTAATATGGATCCCAGGGCCTGAAGGAGAGTTTCCTCTCCTTCAGACCCTGGGAACCATTAGTATCCTATTGCACTGCATTGGGTTTCGTGTTTCGGCCGACCCCGACCCCGACTTTTCTATAGGATCGGCCGATTTCACTCGACCCAACTTTTGAGAAAGTCGGGTTTCGTGAAACCCGACCCGATCCTAAAAAAAGAAAAGTCGCTCAACCCTAGTCAACAACACTAAGGGGGATGATTAAAGAGCGACAGTCACACATCTACACACACGTTTTCAAGTATACACTAGCACATGGTTGAGCGGCCATGCGAACCTTTTATAGCAGCAGTGCTACGGGACCTTCCAGATGGTCCAATAGGAGCCGCAACAGGACCTGAGCATGTGACCCCCCGACCTCCAATAGGAGGTCATCCCGTGGGCATGCTCAGGATGAGAAAAGCAGGACTTAGTCCCAGAAAGACCTGCTCGCTGCTGATCAGTGCTGGCTACAAAGGCGGAGCCTGGAAGGGCAGCAGTAACCAGTCGCACAGTATCAGCTTGAGCCAGACGCTAGGACCGAGTGTCTGCTGAGCAGGTTCCACTGTGGCTGGAGAAGAATGGGAGACCGCAGCGGAGATGGTTTGAGATTCTCCCTGTGCAGAAGCGGGAACTCGGCACCAAACAGCGTGACTGTGTAAAACTGTGCCAATCTGACCTTACGTGCCCCCAGGGGGTGGGGAATGTCACATTGGTACAAGTGGGATGACCTTACGACATGATCCCACTGACGTAATATTGAAGTCAGGTGTGGTGGCGAGGTGCGGATTCTTCACAAGTGGTGGGATTCTGTGTAATCTCTCTGGTGTCATCCTCCACAGAAGCATATTTCACTAATAAGAAATATTATGTTTCTTATATTCACTTGTACTTTTGATTTATACAAAGATATGAACATAGTAGTGACCATATAACTAACTTATTAGCGTATTCTTAGTTAATAGAGGTAGGGTCTTCTACTCAGGACCCTCATCTAATAGTCATAGATGAGAGTGAGTGACTGTAACCAGTCATGTTTAACCATTATATCACTGGCTAATGCTTCTTGTCTCATCCTAAAGATCACTGAATGTAAATTCAGAGGTCGGACAATTATAATTAATGATCCGCTTGTCCTTCTGATTGGTGATATCACCCAGAGTACCGTAATTCCAGCCATGTAATAGAGTCCAATGCGGGACGCTCAGATCCCTCGACTGAATCCTTAGAGTAGGACGACTGAGCAGCATCTGAATGTAAGTAATATTATTTTCTTCTGTGTCTATTACTGCTATGGTTGGGGTACTGTATAGCGAGGACTTTATATAGGGCACTGACTGTATAGTAGGCACTGAATACGGGGCACGCTAGAGCAGGCTCTGGGTATGGGGACAGATATGGTGGTGAGTGCATAAGGTCATACGTCCCTGATTGATAATCTCTGAAGGTGTAGTTTGATGTCTCCTTGGCTGTATGCTCTCCTCAGAATTACATTCCCCTCCCCCAATATCTGCTATTACTCGTGCACATTTTTGTATTAGGCCGGAGTCACACTACTGTAGACTACAGGTGAGTGCTATGTGAGAAAACATCACATACCGCTCGGACCAGTGTTAATCTATGGGGCAGCTCACATCACTGAATTTTTTCTCAGGCATATTCAACATGCGTGTAAAAATGCAGCATGCTGCGATTGTATGCGTATATAGCCCGAGTCTCGCCAATGCAAGCCTATGGGTGCATAAAAACTCGGACACCACACAGGCCAGCCATGTAGCTTGGGAGAAATACACACACATTTTCCTCATTTCAGCCCATTGAGCCATTTAGTTCAGTGGGGAAAGCCAGTGAGAAATGTAAAGCCATACGGGTGTCATACGGATACATCGGTGGGAGAAAATCGCATCATCGCATTGCAAACACATTACACGCGGATGACCATACGGAGAACACTTGTGCGACCCTCGGCAGGGAGACACGCACCGATTTGTGCATTTGTTAAGTGTGACGCCGTCCTAATTGTGGCACACAGATTTGCAAATAAGAAAGGGGCTACCATGTAGATACCATGACAGAGTGGGGGTCAGGCGATCAGACGATGGTAGCTAGAAGTTAGAATGGCGCCATTTTCATTAAAATATTTTTTTTTCCAGCAAAGCAAAATGCCTAAATACAATGAATATAAACATATTATGCATTGCATTATTCTACCGCGCAGGTGCCGCCACCTGTGTGATTACCCCTTTCCAACATCAGGATTAAATGTACGCCGATGTCAGACACCCTCCCTTAGATGTGGGCTCCGGCGGTAAGCCCACATCTTTCCCGGCACATGTCAGCTGTTTTGAACAGCTGACACATGCTCAGAACAGCTGTGGGTGGAATCGTGATCCACCCGCGTCTAATAACCCATTAAATGCCGCTGTCAAATGCTGACAGCGAAATCTAACATGCACTTCCCGGCAATCGCGCCAGAAATCCACCCATCGGTGACCCCGTCATGTGATTACGGGTCACCGATGGGTTGGCATGACAACCAGGGGTCTCCTGGAGACCTCTATGGTTGTCACTGCCGGCTAGCTGTGAGCGCCGCCCGGTGGATGGTGCTCATAGCAATTGAGTAATTCTATTACATACTGGTGATCTGATCATCGCCTATATGAAAAATTGCCGATTTGGTTATGACAGCTTCTAGTCTCCCATGGAGGCTATTGAAGCATGCCAAAAGTAAAAAATGTTTTAAAAAATAAATAAGTAAATAAAAGTTCAAATCACCCCCCTTTTTGCCCCATTCAAAATAAAACAATAAAAAAAATCAAACCTACCTATATTTGGTATCACCGCATTCAGAATCGCCAGATCTATACATAAAAAAGAGGAATAACCTGATCGCTAAGTAGTGTAGCTAGAAAAAAGTGAAACCTCCAGAATTACGTTTTTTTGGTCGCCACGGCATTGCATTAAAATGCAATAACGGGCGATCAAAAGATCTTATCTGCACCCAAATAGTGTCATTAAAAACATCAGCTCAGCACACAAAAAATAATCCCTCTCCCAACCCGAGATCACGAAAAGTGGAGGCGCTACAGGTATCGGAAAATGGTGCAATAATTTTTTTTTTTTAACAAAATTTGGAGTTTTTTTCACCACTTAGATAAAAAAGAATCTAGACATATTTGATGTCTATGAACTGATAATGACCTGGAGAATCAAAATGGCAGGTCAGTTTTAGCATTTAGTGAACGTGGTAAAAAAGCAAAACACAGAACTGTAGGATTGCACTTATTTCCGCAATTTCAACACACTTGGAATTTTTTTCCCATTTTCTAGTACATGATATGTTAAAACCAATGGTGTTGTTCAAAAGTACATCTCGTCCCGCAAAAAACAAGCCCTCACATGGCCATATTGACGAAAAAATAAAAAAGTTATGGCTCAGAGAAGAAAGGGACCAAAAAATGAAAATGCAAAACCAAAAATACATCTGATTGTTAAGGGGTTAATATTTCTTTAAATAAAAGTATATTCAGTATGTAAAATAGGGGGCAGGTCAGTGAGAGATGCATATGTAACCAGAGCACCACATGAAGCCCCGCCCACAGCCCCACCCACAGGTGCAAGTAAAGATTAAACAACAACCACAAGACAGATTTCATCACCGGGTATCATTTTAACCAATATAACGGCGCTGACACTTTCTGTAGGTTACGGTGCACAATCCTTCTGACAGGTTCCCTGATGATTTCCTTTACTGTAAATAGAAAATTCTCTCTTGGTACAATTCATTCTGAATTCAAAAAGAGTAAAATAATTTATCTAAAATGGTTCTGGTGGAACGGACCATGGATAAAATTGGGAGAAAGCAGAAAGGTCAATTATGTAATCAATAAAGGTCAAACATGACTGTGATATATGAGAACATGAAAATGAGATGCAGAACTAAAATGTCCTGCTGATTTACTACACTGACTGCCAGTGTCAGAAAATATCATTAATCATTTGGCCACTAGGGGCGCTCTTCTTCATTGTGCTTTCCTGGGTGATGCTAGAGTCTCAATATACCTGGGATATATGAAGATGGATAATCGTCTTCGCACACATCCTACAGCCATCTTCCAGATACGACTTCTGCACAGTTTGCTGGAGGATTATCTATGGCTCCTTAGCAACATACTGTATATTGTGTTTGACCAACAGTCCAGATTTTGCTGCTATAATCTCATGAAATGAACTTCAGGGTGTAGAGTTTGGACAAACCCTTCATAAAAGTTCAGGGTTTTCGGAGTGCTCACAGTCGTTTTTGAGCCATTTACATGTTGATCTGCCGACGTTGCACTTAAAATGCCTTATGTGAAAGCCTCAAAAATGCCACAGATGCACCAAAGTGTCTGGTACCAGGGTTGTAACTTTTGGAGGTGCACAGGTTGCTGTTACACTTGGATCCGGTACCTGTGGAAGCCCACTAGTCTCATCTTCTAGTTGGAGGTCTCAGTAACAAAATTCATATTGGCCACCAGGATCTTCAGATATTCACAATCTTGACAATTGGTTGCTGAGACAACTGCAGTCCAGCAATTCCACCGCTCCGTGCTATAGCTATGTTTATTGGTGTAACCTTAAGCTTTTGGGCCCCAATGCAACAGCTTCGACAGGACCCCCAATTAAAGTCTTTAGTAATGGTCTTTTCATATGTGCCAAAGGGGCACTTTGGAATCCTGGGCTCCAGGGCCTGAGGACGATTGCAACCATTGCACTTATAGCTCCGCCCTTATGTTCTGTTATCTCCTCGTTTTGGTTGTTCATGTCCAGGAATCTTTTTGGTGGAGCTTTTCATGGCAGGGAACAGGGCCGGCGTCAGCACCCGGCGCACCTGGGCAAATGCCGGGGCCCTAGAGAGAGAGGGGGGCCCACTCACGCTGTCATAGATACAGCTGGGAGAGCAGAGCAGGAGAACATGCTCTCTCCGGCCACAAAGTCACTGCTGGCTGCGTTCTCTTAACCCCTATGTGCCAGCTCTGACACAAGCATCTTCTCACTCAGTCAGTGCAGCCAGGCACATAGGGGTTAAGAGAAGGCAGCCAGTGTGACATTGTTTGTGGGCGGAGAGAGCACGTTCTCCTGCTCTGCTCTCCGCCCCTGGCTGGCTGCAGTGCTGCTGAACTTAAGCTACTTTCACACTAGCGTCGGAATCTCCCCGTCGCAATGCGTCGGGCAGAGATTCCAACGCTAGCGTTTAACACACTGCACAACGGGTGCAGCGGATGCATTTCTCCGGCGCATCCGCTGCCCCATTGTGAGGTGCGGGGAGGTGGGGGCTGAGTCCCGGCCACGCATGCGCGGTCGGAAAAAGCGGTCCGTCAGGAGCAAAAAACGATACATTTAACGTTTTTTGCTCCCGGGGATCCGCCACAACACGGCGCAACCGTCGCATGACGGTTGCGACGTGTGGCAAAGCGTCGCAATGCGTCGCTAATGTTAATCTATGGGGCAAAAACGCATCCTGCAAACAACTTTGCAGGATGCGTTTTTTGCCATAAACGACGCATTGCGACGTCTGGCAAAAAACACCAGTGTGAAAGTAGCCTTATGAGGCAGATTTCGGAGGAGCTCCTACCAGTGCCTGAGTGAGTGGCGCTGCTATATACTACATGGGCAGCTGGGCTGCTATATACTACGTGGGCTGGGCTGCTATATACTACGTGGGCTGCTATATACTACGTGGGCTGGGCTGCTATATACTACGTGGGCTGCTATATACTACGTGGGCTGGGCTGCTATATACTACGTGGGCTGCTATATACTACGTGGGCTGGGCTGCTATATACTACGTGGGCTGCTATATACTACGTGGGCTGCTATATACTACGTGGGCAGTGCTGTATACTACTATGTGGGCAGTGCTGTATACTACTGTGTGGCTGTGCTATATACTACTATGTGGGCAGTGCTGTATACTACTATGTGGGCAGTGCTGTATACTACTGTGTGGGCTGTGCTATATACTACTGTGTGGGTTGTGCTATATACTATTGTGTGGGCTGTGCTATATACTACTGTGTGGGCTGTGCTATATACTACTGTGTGGGCTGTGCTATATACTACTGTGTGGGCTGTGCTGTATACTACTGTGTGGGCTGTGCTGTATACTACTGTGTGGGCAGTGCTGTATACTACTATGTGGGCTGTGCTGTATACTACATGGCTGTTCTATAAACTATGTGGGCCGTGTTATATACTATGTGGCTGTGCTATATACTATATGGGGTGTTATATGATACGTGGGCTGTGCTATATACTACGTGGCTGTGTTATATGCTACGTGGGCTGTTATATACTACATGGCTGTGTTATATACTACGTGGGCTGTGTTATATACTACATGGCTGTGTTTATATGCGATCATGAATCATGGTATGTGTTAAAGGGGGGGCCCACTGAGACTCTTTCACCCGGGGCCCTCAAAAACCTGGAGCCGGCCATGGCAGGGAATATTACTTAATTTTCCTGCTGTCATCATATTGGTGGGATTGTTGACATCTTCCATGAGCTGTGATCTGTTCGACCATCCGGTGCTTCTAATGCCTCCAACTTCATCTCTTATCATATAATATCATATAAGATCTTAATACAGGTCTTCTGTAAGATTCATATAAAACCTATAACAAAAAATTTGTGGCCATCAGTCACAACGCCATGTGAGGACAACATATAACAGATCACATAATACAGTACAGAGCTGTAGGAACTCATTGTCACCATAGTAGGTCCTACACATGGCTCTCGCTAAATGTCCAAAGGGGAATGAGGTCTCCCCCATTACATTATATCTGTACAATGCCGCTGTACCCATTTCCTGCCTGTACTACCTAATCTCCATCTATGGGGCATAAACCACCTCTTATTATACACGCACTTTAATTTCCAGAGATATGACTGACAGAGTTCTGGTGATCGGCTGTGGAGAGACCGAGGAAAGTCTGTGCTGGGCTGTGGCTCAATCTGCTCATGTAAAGCAGGTTCTATGTGCACCGGGGACTGAAGGAATGGCCGACAGTGGGAAAATATGTAAATCAGGTAAATGAACACTGGTCTTCTGTATGAGGAAGCACTAGAGGGGTGCAAAAGATCCACCCAGATTGAAGATGATATATGGTGTCATTATAGGATATGTACATGTGTATACATATATACAGGTGCAGTGCCTTGTGAAAGTATTCGCCCCCTGGAACTTTTCAACCTTTTCCCACATATAATGCTTCAAACAGAAAGATACCAAATGTAAATTTTTGGTGAGGAATCAACAGCAAGTGGAACACAATTGTGAAGTTGAACAAAATTTATTGGTTATTTAAAATTTTTGTGGAAATTCAAAAACTGAAATGTGGGGCGTGCAATATTATTCGGCCCCTTTACTTTCAGTGCAGCAAACTCACTCCAGAAGTTCATTGTGGATCTCTGAATAATCCAATGTTGTCCTAAATGCCTAATGATGATAAATATAATCCACCTGTGTGTAATCAAGTCTCCGTATAAATGCACCTGCTCTGTGATAGTCTCAGGGTTCTGTTTGAAGCACAAAGAGCATCATGAAGACCAGGGAACACAACAGGCAGGTCCGTGATACTGTTGTGGAGAAGTTTAAAGCCGGATTTGGATACAAAATGATTTCCCAAAACTTTAAACATCCCAAGGAGCACTGTGCAAGTGATCATATTGAAAGGGAAGGAGTATCATACCACTGCAAATCTATCAAGACCCTGCTGTTCCTCTAACTTTCATCTCAAACAAGGAGACGACTGATCAGAGATACAGCCAAGAGGCCCATGATCACTCTGGATGAACTGCAGAGATCTACAGCTGAGGTGGGACAGTCTTTCCATAGGACAACAATCAGTTGTACACTGCACAAATCTGGCCTTTATGGAAGAGTGGCAAGAAGAAAGCCGTTTCTCAAAGATATCCATAAAAAATGTATTTTAAAGTTTGCAACAAGCCACCTGGGAGACACACCAAACATGTGGAAGAAGGTGCTCTGCTCAGATGAAACCAAAATCGAACTTTTTGGCAACAATGCCAAACGATATGTTTGGCATAAAGGCAACACAGCTCATCACCCTGAACACACCATCCCCACTTTCAAACATGGTGGTGGCAGCATCATGGTTTGGGCCTGCTTTTCTTCAGCAGGGACAGGGAAGATGGTGAAAATTGATAGGAAGATGGATTGAGCCAAATACAGGACCATTCTTGAAGAAAACCTGTTGGAGTCTGCAAAAGACCTGAGACTGGGACGGAGATTTGTCTTCCAACAAGACAATGATCTCAAACATAAAGTAAAATCTGCAATGGAATGGTTCACAAATAAACGTATCCAGGTGTTAGAATGGTCAAGTCAGAGTCCAGACCTCAATCCAATTGAGAATCTGTGGAAAGAGCTAAAAACTGCTGTTCACAAACGATCTCCATCAAACCTCACTGAGCTCGAGCTGTTTGCCAAGGAAGAATGGGCAAGAATATCAGGGTCGATGTACAAAACTGATAGAGACATACCCCAAGCGACTGGCAGCTGTAATCGCAGCAAAAGGTGGCGCAACAAAGTATTAAGTTAAAGGGGCCGAATAATATTGTACACCCCACTTTTCAGTTTTTGAATTTCCACCAAAATGTAAAATAACCAATAAATTTCATTCAACTTCACATTTGTGTTCCACTTGTTGTTGATTCTTCACCAAAAATTTACATTTGGTATCTTTATGTTTGAAGCATGATATTTTGGGAAAAGCTTGAAAAGTTCCAGGGGGCCGAATACTTTCGCAAGCCACTGTATATATGATGTGATGATGTGGGGTGTATATAGAGTGTTGACATGGGGTACATGTATATATACAGTATTTATATATATATATATATATATACAGTGGGGCAAAAAAGTATTTAGTCAGTCAGCAATAGTGCAAGTTCCACCACTTAAAAAGATGAGAGGCGTCTGTAATTTACATCATAGGTAGACCTCAACTATGGGAGACAAACTGAGAAAAAAAAATCCAGAAAATCACATTCTGTTTTTTTTAACATTTTATTTGCATATTATGGTGGAAAATAAGTATTTGGTCAGAAACAAACAATCAAGATTTCTGGCTCTCACAGACCTGTAACTTCTTCTTTAAGAGTCTCCTCTTTCCTCCACTCATTACCTGTAGGAATGGCACCTGTTTAAACTTGTTATATCAGTATAAAAAGACACCTGTGCACACCCTCAAACAGTCTGACTCCAAACTCCACTATGGTGAAGACCAAAGAGCTGTCAAAGGACACCAGAAACAAAATTGTAGCCCTGCACCAGGCTGGGAAGACTGAATCTGCAATAGCCAACCAGCTTGGAGTGAAGAAATCAACAGTGGGAGCAATAATTAGAAAATGGAAGACATACAAGACCACTGATAATCTCCCTCGATCTGGGGCTCCACGCAAAATCCCACCCCGTGGGTTCAGAATGATCACAAGAACGGTGAGCAAAAATCCCAGAACCACGCGGGGGACCTAGTGAATGAACTGCAGAAAGCTGGGACCAATGTAACAAGGCCTACCATAAGTAACACACTACGCCACCATGGACTCAGATCCTGCAGTGCCAGACGTGTCCCACTGCTTAAGCCAGTACATGTCCGGGCCCGTCTGAAGTTTGCTAGAGAGCATTTGGATGATCCAGAGGAGTTTTGGGAGAATGTCCTAAGGTCTGATGAAACCAAACTGGAACTGTTTGGTAGAAACACAACTTGTCGTGTTTGGAGAAAAAAGAATACTGAGTTGCATCCATCAAACACCATACCTACTGTAAAGCATGGTGGTGGAAACATCATGCTTTGGGGCTGTTTCTCTGCAAAGGGGCCAGGACGACTGATCCGGGTACATGAAAGAATGAATGGGGCCATGTATCGTGAGATTTTGAGTGCAAACCTCCTTCCATCAGCAAGGGCATTGAAGATGAAACGTGGCTGGGTCTGGGTCTTTCAACATGACAATGATCCAAAGCACACCGCCAGGGCAACGAAGGAGTGGCTTCGTAAGAAGCATTTCAAGGTCCTGGAGTGGCCTAGCCAGTCTCCAGATCTCAACCCTATAGAAAACCTTTGGAAGGAGTTGAAAGTCCGTGTTGCCAAGCGAAAAGCCAAAAACATCACTGCTCTAGAGGAGATCTGCATGGAGGAATGGGCCAACATACCAACAACAGTGTGTGGCAACCTTGTGAAGACTTACAGAAAACGTTTGACCTCTGTCATTGCCAACAAAGGATATATTACAAAGTACTGAGATGAAATTTTGTTTCTGACCAAATACTTATTTTCCACCATAATATGCAAATAAAATGTTAAAAAAACAGACAATGTGATTTTCTGGATTTTTTTTCTCAGTTTGTCTCCCATAGTTGAGGTCTACCTATGATGTAAATTACAGACGCCTCTCATCTTTTTAAGTGGTGGAACTTGCACTATTGCTGACTGACTAAATACTTTTTTGCCCCACTGTATATATATATATATATATATATATATTCAGTCATAGCAAAGGCGCCCTTGAAATTGTTCCAGAAAGTGAATTATTTCTCCCAGAAAATTATTGCTATTACACATGTTTTGTTTTACACATGTATATTTCTTTTGTGTGTATTGTCACATCACAAAATTTTTTTAAAAAAAGCAAATTGGACATACCGTATATACTCGAGTATAAGCTGACATTTTCAGCCCACGGTCCCTGCATCTCCGATGGTCTCCAGGCGCCAGCAGCTCTTCCTGTGTTCAGCGGTCATGTGGTACCGTTCATTAAAGTAATGAATATGGACTCTACTCCCATAGATGTGGAGCCGCATATTCATTACTTTTTGAGAGGTACCAGTGACCTCTGAACATAGCAAGAAGCTGCCGGCACCCGGAGACCATCGCATTGGAGAAGCAGGGACCGCACAGGTGAGTATAACTGGGAGGGTAAGCATTTCATATTCACCTGTCCCCGTTTCACCGCCGGGCGCCACTCCGTCTTCCGCGTCTTCTGCCTGTGATGTTCAGGTCAGAAGGTGCGATGACGTGTTAGTGTGCACGCCGCCCTCTGCCTGAACAGTCACTACGGAGAGACGGGACGCTGAGGAGTGAAAGGTGAGTATTTCATTTTTTTTTCTTTTTTATTGCAGCAGCAGCAGATATACAGTAAGGTTAATCATATCAGCATAAACTGCATCTTATGGGGCCATAATCAACTTTAATGCAGCATTATATGGGGCAAATTTTCCATGGAGCAATAATCAACTTTAAAGGGAACCTGTCACCTGAATTTGGCGGGACCGGTTTTTGGTCATATGGGCGGAGTTTTCAGGTGTTTGATTCACCCTTTCCTTACCCGCTGGCTGCATGCTGGCCGCAATATTGGATTGAAGTTCATTCTCTGTCCTCCGTAGTACATGCCTGCACAAGGTGCAATCTTGCCTTGCACAGGCATGTACTATGGAGGACAGAGAATGAACTTCAATCCAATATTGCAGCCAGCATACAGCCGGCGGGTAAGGAAAGGGTGAATCAAACACCTGAAAACTCTGCCCATATGACCAAAAACCGGTCCCGCCAAATTCAGGTGACAGGTTCCCTTTAATGCAGTGTTACATGTGGCATATTTTCTATGGAGCTTCTTATGGGGCCATAATCAACTTTATGGAGCATTGTATGGGGCAAATGACTGTATGGAGCATCTTATGGGGCCATAATTAGCATTTGTGCAGCATTATATGGGGCGTATTTTGTATGGAGCATCTTATGGGGCCCATCATGAACTGCATGGAGCATTATATGGGGCTCCTGATTCAATATGGATATTCAAAAACACTTAACCTTCTGATGTCTCAATTAATTTTACTTTTATTGGTATCTATTTTTATTTTTGACATTTACCGGTAGCTGCTGCATTTCCCACCCTAAGCTTATACTTGAGTTATTAAGTTTTCGAGTATATACGGTATATACGGTACATGTTGATGACCGTCTTGATGTCTTGTGTGTTATGTCCCACAGCAGTGATAACCAGTAACCCAGCAATCCTAAAGCAGTTCTGTCAGGAGCACAACATCAGCCTGGTTATCATCAGTACTGTATCTCTTCTCACTGCCGGTGAGTATTACTATTACTGTACATTATATAATAGAGAGCTTCTTTTGGAGCCACTGTTGTCCTCCATGAGCATCAAGCATCAGCCATAACTTTAAATCCACCCTCCTAATAATGTATAGTATGGACTCCACATGATCTCTGCAGGTTCCTGTGGTACCTGCAAGGACATCAGCCGCAGATCCTCTTAGTCCTGTAAGTTTGTGAGAAGAGACCTTGGTGGATTGGACTTGTTTCCTCCACACCCCACAGATGCTCCTGTGGCACCACAGGAATCCGATTGTCACAGTGGTATTGCCTTCCTCATGGGGAGGGTGATGCCATGCCTGGAAGCGAGAAGGATCCCTGTTGTGAATTCTGTTTTCGAACTCCCTCCGGTGGTCATGAATGGTACTTCGGCGAGTTCTGTCCATGGACTCCCTCTGGTGGCTGTGAGTGGAGCTGCTGCTTCTGAGGTTCCTTCCACAGGTGACGTAGTTTATTCTTTGGCTGGCTGTTCTATTACTGTTATGGACCTGGTGGTTAAGAGCACCCGGAATGACCTGATGGTTAAACTCACACAAGACAAGCTCTGGGAAGTGGGAACTCTGCTGACCACAACCCCTAATCCTGTCACACAACTAGAAATAGCCTTGGAGCGTTCCTAACACGACCTAGACGCCTCTTCACAGCCTAAGAGCTAACTAGCCCTAAAGATAGAAAATAAAGCCTACCTTGCCTCAGAGAAATTCCCCAAAGGAAAAGGCAGCCCCCCACATATATTGACTGTGAGGTAAGATGAAAGTCACAAAAACAGAGATGAAACAGGTTTCAGCAAAGGGAGGCCAGACTTACTAAACAGACTGAGGATAGAAAAGGTATCTTTGCGGTCAGCACAAAAAACTACAAAAAACCACGCAGAGTGTGCAAAAAAGACCTCCGCACCGTGAGTACCACTCTGCATCCCAGAGCTTCCAGCTAGCAAGACAAAATCATGATAGCCAACTGGACAAGGAAACAATGAACAAATAATTAGCCAGCAGGGACTTAGCTTCTGCTGGAGTAGACAGGTCACCAGAAAGATCCAAGAGCGAACTGAACCAGTACAAGAACATTGACAGCTGGCATGGAGTAACGATCTGAGTGGAGTTAAATAGAACAGCCAGCCAAACAATAAACTACGTCACCTGTGGAAGGAACCTCAGAAGCAGCAGCTCCACTCACAGCCACCAGAGGGAGTCCATAGACAGAACTCGCCGAAGTACCATTCATGACCACCGGAGGGAGTTCGAAAACAGAATTCACAACAGATCCCCTTAACAGGTAACACTTACATGCAACACTTTTCTGACTCCAGGCCAGAAGAGGGAGCTCTAGACCCGGTTTCAGGGTATCTTCCCTATATATATTCTGGCTGGAGAAGGTGTGAGGGGAGATTGCAGGATTCAGTGAGGGGAGATGGAGCACAGGAGGAGAGAGAAACTGGAGTGGAGCTGCGAGTGGGCTCCCTCCAGGATCAAGCGCAACAAACCGGATGCCGGAAGTCCGAGGTTGTGCCGGTACTGTATGCCACACAGCAGAAACAGGAGGGCAGGAGATTCCAAGTCTCCTGGCCACAATTATACCCGAAGGCACAGCAGCAGTTTAGAGCCCGGAGTCACCACGAGAGAGGGACACCTGTAAAAGGCTCGAGCTGCCTGTCATGCGGGTAGTGTCCACCTAAAAGGACAGACAGAGAAGACCTTGTGTGATGCCTCAGGCAGCAAGGGACTGAGAATATAGCACAGTAAAGAAGGCTTCCAACCCCAACTGGCTAGGGGGATTCCGAATCGCTTCCAGGCTACCCGGATTCCAAAGATCACCTGTAACCTGTGCCTGAACTTCACCAGTAAAAGGTAAAGAGACTGCAACCCTGTGTCCCCCAATTCTTTCCTGCACTTCACCATCTATCATCCTTACCAACTGTATCGGGAGCCCTGGGGACTAAGCTCTACCTGTGTGAGCTATACCACCCCTGCTGCAATACCATCATCCCCAGTGGACCCCTTTAAACAGCGTCGGCCACCCCTGATCGAGTACCACAGGTGGCATTACGAACACTACTACATTAGACTTTATTTCCACTTCCATTCATCCCCTTTTAATTGGACGCCCAGGGCCACGGAACGGGTCCCCGCTGCCGTGACTTCCCCTTTTAGAACTGTGCTGGCCCGGTACCGAGTACCCCACGGTCCTAGCAGGCACTCCACTCCACCTCTGCAGTGTAACAGGGGCAGTATCCTACAGATAGATGGCACTGCTATTAGGGAATACCTGTGTTATAAATGGTCTGTATGATGATTAGATAGGTGGCAATGTCACATCCACATGATGCCAGAACCAATGATTTTCCAGAATATTGCTCAGATCATCACCCTGCCCCCATCGGCTTGTCTTCTTCCAATAGTACATCCTGATGCCATGCAGTGGCGTAACTAGTGTCTGATGGACCCTGATGCAATTTTGTAGGAATCTCCCCCAATCTACAGTACAGACCAAAAGTTTGGACACGCCTTCTCATTTAAAGATTTTCCTGTATTTACATGACTATGAACATTGTAAATTAACACTGAAGGAATCAAAACTATGAATTAACACATGGGGAATTATATACTTAACAAAAAAGTGTGAAACAACTGAAAATATGTCTTATATTCTAGGTTCTTCAAAGTAGCCACCTTTTGCTTTGATTATTGCTTTGCACACTCTTGGCATTCTCTTGATGAGCTTCAAGAGGTAGTCAACTGAAATGGTTTTCACTTCACAGCTGTGCCCTGTCAGGTTTAATAAGTGGGATTTCTTGCCTTATAAATGGGTTGGGACCATCAGATGTGTTGTGCAGAAGTCTGGTGGATACACAGCTGATAGTCCTACTGAATAAACTGTTAGAATTTGTATTATGGCAAGAAAAAAAGCACCTAAGTAAAGAAAAACGAGTGGCCATAATTACTTTAAGAAATGAAGGTCAGTCAGTCTGAAAAATTGGGAAAGTGTCCTCAAGTTCAGTTGCAAAAACCATCAAGCGCTACAAAGGAACTGGCTCACATGAGGACCGCCCCAGGAAAGGAAGACCAAGAGTCACATCTGCTTCTGAAGATAAGTTTATCCGAGTCACCAGCCTCAGAAATCGCAGGTTAACAGCAGCTCAGATTAGAGATCAGGTCAATGCCACACACAGTTCTAGCAGCAGACACATCTTTACAACAACTGTTAAGAGGAGACTTTGTGCAGCAAGCCTTCATGGTAAAATGGCTGTTAGGAAACCACTGCTAAGGACAGGTAACAAGCAGAAGAGACTTGTTTGGGCTAAAGAAAACAAGGAATGGATATTAGACCAGTGGAAATCAGTGCTTTGGTCTGATGAGTCCAAATTTGAGATCTTTGGTTCCAGCCACTGTGTCTTTTTGACGCAGAAAAGGTGAATGGATGGACCCTACATGCCTGGTTCCCACCTTGAAGCATGGAGGAGGAGGTGTGATGGTGTGGGGGTGCTTTGCTGGTGACACTGTTGGGGATTTATTCAAAATTGAAGACATACTGAACCAGCATGGCTACCACAGCATCTTGCAGCGGCATACTATTCCATCCGGTTTGCATTTAGTTGGACCATCATTTATTTTTCAACAGGACAATGAACCCAAACACACCTCCAGGCTGTGCAAGGGCTATTTGACCAAGAAGGAGAGTGATGGGGTGGTCACCAGACCTGAACCCAATTGAGATGGTTTGGGGTGAGCTGGACCGCAGAGTGAAGGCAAAAGGGCCAACAAGTGCTAAGCATCTCTGGGAGCTCCTTCAAGATTGTTGGAAGCCAATTTCCGGTGACTACCTCTCGAAGCTCATCAAGAGAATGCCAAGAGTGTGCAAAGCAGTCATCAAAGCAAAAGGTGGCTACTTTGAAGAACCTAGAATATAAGACATATTTTCAGTTGTTTCACACTTTTTTGTTAAGTATATAATTCTACATGTGTTGATTCATAGTTTTGATGCCTTTAGTGTGAATTTACAATTTTCATAGTCATGAAAATGCAGAAAAATCTTTAAATTAGAAGGTGTGTTCAAACTTTTGGTCTGTACTGTATACCAATCTCCCCCATCCCAGGCCCCTTCCAGGAATATATGTTAGTCCAACCTGGGCCACTTCCAGGTATATATGTCCTCCATCCTGGTGTATTATGCCCCCCATCTTGGACCCCTTCCCTGGTATATAAGTCCTCCATCATGGGATCCTTCCCATATATGTCCCCAGTCCTGGGCTGCTTACTGCTATATATGTCCCCTCTCTTGGTATACACACTGATGAGCAAAAGGGTAACAATGTTTTGAACGTTTGACTTTCCGGCTCCATATCTCACCATCCACTACTACTTTGAAAGTGAGACTACCATCATTTTATAGACAATCATCTTGTTTATCTCATGCATAAATTTGACTTGCAATTATTTAGCATATAATTAATTATGCAGATTCTTGTCATGTCACTGCATTGTTACTGTTTTGCTCCTAAAGATCTAAATTTAAATTTTTATCGTTTTGTTAGTATTTTGTAAATCCACCTTTGGTTTTCAACACTGCCTGAATCCTTCTGGATTCTGAAGACTGACGATAGACAGCCCAGTGTATCCTTCTTAATATTGTTCAGTTCTTTAACCCCTTTCTGACCTTTGACGTACTATCCTGTTGAGGTGACCTGGGCCTATCTGACCCTCGACGGGATAGTACGTCATAGCGATCGGCCGCGCTCACGGGGGGAGCGTGGCCGATCGCGGCTGGATGTCAGCTGTCTATCACAGCTGACATGCGGCACTATGTGCCAGGAGCGGTCACGGACCGCCCCCGGCACATTAACCACCGGCACACCGCGATCAAACATGATCGCAGTGTGCCGGCGGTATAGGGAAGCATCGCGCAGGGAGGGGGCTCCCTGCGGGCTTCCCTGAGACCCCTGCAGCAATGCGATGTGATCGCGTTGCTCCGAGGGTCTCCTACCTCCTTCCTCGCTGCAGGCCTGGATCCAAAATGGCCATGGCATCTGGGTCCTGCAGGGAGGGAGGTGGCTTACCAAGTGCCTGCTCAGAGAAGGCGCTTGGTAAGCCTGCACTGCTGCAAGTGTTGTGCCGTGCAAACTGTCAGATCAGCGATCTGTGATGTCCCCCCCTGGGACAAAGTAAAAAAGTTAAAAAAAAAAAAAAAATCCACATGTGTAAAAAAAAAAAAAAAATTCCTAAATAAAGAAAAAAATATTCCCATAAACACACTTCTTTATCTAAATAAAAAAATATCGCCGTGTCCGTAACGACCCAACCTATAAAACTGTCCCAGTAGTTAACCCCTTCAGTAAACACCGTAAGAAAAAAAACCAAAACGAGGCTAACAACAACGCTTTATTATCATACCGCCGATCAAAAAGTGGAATAACACGCGATCAAAAAGACTGATATAAATAACCATGGTACCGCTGAAAACGTCATCTTGTCCCACAAAAAACGAGCCACCATACAGCATCATCAGCAAAAAAATAAAAAAGTTATAGTCCTCAGAATAAAGTGATGCAAAAATGATTATTTTTTCTATAAAATAGTTTTTATCGTATAAAAGCGCCAAAACATAACAAAATGATATCAATGAGGTATCGCTGTAAACATACTGACCCGAAGAATAAAACTGCTATATCAATTTTACCAGACGCGGAACGGTATAAACGCCTCCCCCAAAAGAAATTCATGAATAGCTGGTTTTTGGTCATTCTGCCTCACAAAAATCGGAATAAAAAGCGATCAAAAAATGTCACGTGCCCGAAAATATTACCAATAAAAATGTCAACTCGTCCCGCAAAAAAACAAGACATCACGTAACTCTGTGGACTCAAATATGGAAAAACTATAGCTCTCAAAATGTGGTAACGCAAAAAATATTTTTTGAAATAAAAAGCGTCTTTCAGTGTGTGATGGCTGCCAATCATAAAAATCCGCTAAAAAACCCGCTATAAAAGTAAATCAAACCCCCCTTCATTACCCCCTTAGTTAGGGAAAAATTAAAAAAATGTATTTATTTCCATTTTCCCATTAGGGTTAGGGTTAGGGCTAGGGTTAGGGCTAGGGTTAGAGCTAGGGTTGGGGCTAGGGTTAGGGTTGGGGCTAGGGTTAAGGCTACAGTTAGGGTTGGGGCTTAAGTTAGGGTTAGGGTTTGGATTACATTTACGGTTGGAAATAGGTTTGGGATTAGGGTTAGGGGTGTGTCTGGGTTAGAGGTGTGGTTAGGGTTACCGTTGGGACTAGGTGCTCCTTCCCTTCCGAGCTCTCCCGTGTGCCCAAACAGGGGTTTACCCCAACATATGGGGTATCAGTGTACTCAGGACAAATTGTACAACAACTTTTGGGGTCCAATTTCTCCTGTTACCCTTGGGAAAATACAAAACTGGGGGCTAAAAATAATTTTTGTGGGGAAAAAAAAGATTTTCTATTTTCACGGCTCTGCGTTATAAACTGTAGTGAAACACTTGGGGGTTTAAAGTTCTCACAACTCATCTAGATAAGTTCCTTGGGGGGTCTAGTTTCCAATATGTGGTCACTTGTGGGGGTTTCTACTGTTTATGTACATTAGGGGCTCTGCAAATGCAATGTGACGCCTGCTGTTATGAAAGGCAATTCAGAATCACAATGGACATGGAGGTCAGAGCACATACAGTGAACTGACAATAACCCAAAATAATAGAACGAGCTCTGAGACGTGGGAACTCTGCAGACCGCAATCCCCAAGCCCATCAAACCACACCAAAGGTAGCCGTGGAGCGCCCCTGACCAGAACCTAGGCGCCTCGTCACAGCCTGAGAAACCAGCTAATCCTGAAGATAGAAAAACAAGCCTACCTTGCCTCAGAGAAACTCCCCAAAGGAAAAGGCAGCCCCCCACACACAATGACTGTGAGTAAGATGAAAACACAAACACAGAGATGAAACAGATTTAGCAAAGTGAGGCCCGACTAGCTGAACAGAACGAGGATAGGGAAGATAACTTTGCGGTCAGCACAAAAACCTATAAAAAACCACGCAGAGGGGACAAAAAGACCCTCCGCACCGACTAACGGTACGGAGGTGGTCCCTCTGCATCTCAGAGCTTCCAGCAGGCGAGAAAAACCAATAAAGCAAGCTGGACAGAAAAATAGCAACAAAATAACATAAGCAAAACTTAGCTTTGCAGAGCAGCAGGCCACAGGAATGATCCAGGGAAAAAACAAGTCCCACACTGAAACATTGACAGGAAGCATAGATCAAAGCATCAGGTGGAGTTAAGTAGAGAAGAAGCTAACGAGCTCACCAGATCACCTGAGGGAGGAAACTCAGAAGCTGCAGTACCACTTTCCTCCACAAACGGAAGATCCCAGAGAGAATCAGCCGAAGTACCACTTGTGACCACAGGAGTGAACTCTGCCACAGAATTCACAACAGTACCCCCCCCTTGAGGAGGGGTCACCGAACCCTCACCAGAGCCCCCAGGCCGACCAGGATGAGCCACATGAAAGGCACGAACAAGATCGGGAGCATGGACATCAGAGGCAAAAACCCAGGAATTATCCTCCTGAGCATAACCCTTCCATTTAACCAGATACTGGAGTTTCCGTCTTGAAACACGAGAATCCAAAATCTTCTCCACAATATACTCCAATTCCCCCTCCACCAAAACCGGGGCAGGAGGCTCAACAGATGGAACCATAGGTGCCACGTATCTCCGCAACAATGACCTATGGAATACGTTATGTATGGAAAAAGAATCTGGAAGGGTCAGACGAAAAGACACAGGATTAAGAACCTCAGAAATCCTATACGGACCAATAAAACGAGGTTTAAACTTAGGAGAGGAAACCTTCATAGGAATATGACGAGAAGATAACCAAACCAGATCCCCAACACGAAGTCGGGCACCCACACGGCGTCTGCGATTAGCGAAAAGTTGAGCCTTCTCCTGGGACAAGGTCAAATTGTCCACTACCTGAGTCCAAATCTGCTGCAACCTGTCCACCACAGTATCCACACCAGGACAGTCCGAAGACTCAACCTGTCCTGAAGAGAAACGAGGATGGAACCCAGAATTGCAGAAAAACGGTGAAAGCAAGGTAGCCGAGCTGGCCCGATTATTAAGGGCGAACTCAGCCAAAGGCAAAAAGGACACCCAGTCATCCTGATCAGCAGAAACAAAGCACCTCAGATATGTTTCCAAGGTCTGATTGGTTCGCTCGGTCTGGCCATTAGTCTGAGGATGGAAAGCCGAGGTAAAAGACAAGTCAATGCCCATCCTACCACAAAAGGCTCGCCAAAACCTCGAAACAAACTGGGAACCTCTGTCAGAAACAATATTCTCTGGAATGCCATGCAAACGAACCACATGCTGGAAGAACAAAGGCACCAAATCAGAGGAGGAAGGCAATTTAGACAAGGGTACCAGATGGACCATCTTAGAAAAGCGATCACAGACCACCCAAATGACTGACATCTTTTGAGAAACGGGAAGGTCAGAAATAAAATCCATAGAGATATGTGTCCAAGGCCTCTTCGGGACCGGCAAGGGCAAAAGCAACCCACTGGCACGAGAACAGCAGGGCTTAACCCGAGCACAAATCCCACAGGACTGCACAAAAGCACGCACATCCCGCGACAGAGAGGGCCACCAAAAGGATCTAGCCACTAACTCTCTGGTACCAAAGATTCCAGGATGACCAGCCAACACCGAACAATGAAGTTCAGAGATAACTCTATTCGTCCACCTATCAGGGACAAACAGTTTCTCCGCTGGGCAACGATCAGGTTTATTAGCCTGAAATTTTTGCAGCACCCGCCGCAAATCAGGGGAGATGGCAGACACAATTACTCCTTCCTTGAGGATACCCGCCGGCTCAGATAAACCCGGAGAGTCGGGTACAAAACTCCTAGACAGAGCATCCGCCTTCACATTTTTAGAGCCCGGAAGGTACGAAATCACAAAGTCAAAACGGGCAAAAAACAACGACCAACGAGCTTGTCTAGGATTCAAGCGCTTGGCAGACTCGAGATAAGTCAAGTTCTTATGATCAGTCAATACCACCACGCGATGCTTAGCTCCTTCAAGCCAATGACGCCACTCCTCGAATGCCCACTTCATGGCCAGCAACTCTCGGTTGCCCACATCATAATTACGCTCAGCAGGCGAAAACTTCCTGGAAAAGAAAGCGCATGGTTTCATCACTGAGCAACCAGAACCTCTCTGCGACAAAACAGCCCCTGCTCCAATCTCAGAAGCATCAACCTCGACCTGGAACGGAAGAGAAACATCTGGTTGACACAACACAGGGGCAGAAGAAAAACGACGCTTCAACTCTTGAAAAGCTTCCACAGCAGCAGAAGACCAATTGACCACATCAGCACCCTTCTTGGTCAAATCGGTCAATGGTTTAGCAATACTAGAAATATTGCAGATGAAGCGACGATAAAAATTAGCAAAGCCCAGGAACTTTTGCAGACTTTTCAGAGATGTCGGCTGAGTCCAATCATGGATGGCTTGGACCTTAACAGGACCCATCTCGATAGTAGAAGGGGAAAAGATGAACCCCAAAAATGAAACCTTCTGCACACCAAAGAGACACTTTGATCCCTTCACAAACAAAGAATTAGCACGCAGGACCTGAAAAACCGTTCTGACCTGCTTCACATGAGACTCCCAATCATCCGAGAAGATCAAAATGTCATCTAAGTACACAATCAGGAATTTATCCAGGTACTCTCGGAAGATGTCATGCATAAAGGACTGAAACACTGATGGAGCATTGGCAAGTCTGAACGGCATCACGAGATACTCAAAATGACCCTCGGGCGTATTAAATGCAGTTTTCCATTCATCACCTTGCTTAATTCGCACCAGATTATACGCACCACGAAGATCTATCTTTGTGAACCAACTAGCCCCCTTAATCCGAGCAAACAGATCAGATAACAATGGCAAGGGGTACTGAAATTTAACCGTGATCTTATTAAGAAGGCGGTAATCTATACAAGGTCTCAGCGAACCATCCTTCTTGGCTACAAAAAAAACCCCTGCTCCTAATGGCGACGATGACGGGCGAATATGCCCCTTCTCCAGGGATTCCTTCACATAACTGCGCATAGCGGTGTGCTCAGGCACAGACAAATTAAACAATCGACCTTTTGGGAATTTACTACCAGGAATCAAATTGATAGCACAATCACAATCCCTATGCGGAGGTAGGGTATTGGACTTGGGCTCATCAAATACATCCCGGTAATCAGACAAGAACTCTGGGACCTCAGAAGGAGTGGATGACGAAATTGACAGAAATGGAACATCACCATGTACCCCCTGACAACCCCAGCTGGACACCGACATGGATTTCCAATCTAATACTGGATTATGGGCTTGTAGCCATGGCAACCCCAACACGACCACATCATGCAGATTATGCAACACCAGAAAGCGAATAACCTCCTGATGTGCAGGAGCCATGCACATGGTCAGCTGGGTCCAGTATTGAGGCTTATTCTTGGCCAAAGGCGTAGCATCAATTCCTCTCAATGGAATAGGACACTGCAAGGGCTCCAAGAAAAACCCACAACGCCTAGCATACTCCAAGTCCATCAAATTCAGGGCAGCGCCTGAATCCACAAATGCCATGACAGAATATGATGACAAAGAGCAGATCAAGGTAACGGACAGAAGAAATTTTGACTGTACAGTACCAATGGTGGCAGACCTAGCGAACCGCTTAGTGCGCTTAGGACAATCAGAGATAGCATGAGTGGAATCACCACAGTAGAAACACAGACCATTCAGACGTCTATGTTCTTGCCGTTCAACTCTGGTCAAGGTCCTATCACACTGCATAGGCTCAGGTTTAAGCTCAGGTAATACCGCCAAATGGTGCACAGGTTTACACTCACGCAAGCGTCGACCGATCTGAATGGCCAAAGACATAGACTCATTCAAACCAGCAGGCATAGGAAATCCCACCATGACATCCTTAAGGGCTTCAGAGAGACCCTTTCTGAATATTGCTGCCAGCGCAGATTCATTCCATTGAGTGAGCACTGACCACTTTCTAAATTTCTGACAATATACCTCTATCTCATCCTGAGCCTGACAAAGAGCCAGCAAATTTTTTTCTGCCTGATCCACTGAATTAGGCTCATCGTACAGCAACCCAAGCGCCAGGAAAAACGCATCGATATTACTCAATGCAGGATCTCCTGACACAAGAGAAAACGCCCAGTCCTGAGGGTCGCCGCGCAAAAAAGAAATGACGATCCTAACCTGTTGAATTGGGTCACCAGAAGAGCGAGGTTTCAAAGCCAGAAATAGTTTACAATTATTTTTGAAACTCAGAAATTTAGTTGTATCTCCAAAAAACAAATCTGGAATAGGAATTCTCGGTTCAAGCAAAGAATTCTGGACCACAAAATCTTGAATATTTTGAACTCTTGCCGTGAGCTGATCCATACATGAAGACAGACCTTTAATGTCCATTGCTACACCTGTGTCCTGAACCACCCAAATGTCTAGGGGAAAAAAAAGACAAAACACAGTGCAAAGAAAAAAAATGGTCTCAGAACTTCTTTTTTCCCTCTATTGAGAATCATTAGCACTTTTGGCTTCCTGTACTGTTATGAAAGGCAATTCAGAATCACAATGGACATGGAGGTCAGAGCACATACAGTGAACTGACAATAACCCAAAATAATAGAACGAGCTCTGAGATGTGGGAACTCTGCAGACCGCAATCCCCAAGCCCATCAAACCACACCAAAGGTAGCCGTGGAGCGCCCCTGACCAGAACCTAGGCGCCTCGTCACAGCCTGAGAAACCAGCTAATCCTGAAGATAGAAAAACAAGCCTACCTTGCCTCAGAGAAACTCCCCAAAGGAAAAGGCAGCCGCCCACATACAATGACTGTGAGTAAGATGAAAACACAAACACAGAGATGAAACAGATTTAGCAAAGTGAGGCCCGACTAGCTGAACAGAACGAGGATAGGGAAGATAACTTTGCGGTCAGCACAAAAACCTATAAAAAACCACGCAGAGGGGACAAAAAGACCCTCCGCACCGACTAACGGTACGGAGGTGGTCCCTCTGCGTCTCAGAGCTTCCAGCAGGTGAGAAAAACCAATAAAGCAAGCTGGACAGAAAAATAGCAACAAAATAACATAAGCAAAACTTAGCTTTGCAGAGCAGCAGGCCACAGGAATGATCCAGGGAAAAAACAAGTCCCACACTGAAACATTGACAGGAAGCATAGATCAAAGCATCAGGTGGAGTTAAGTAGAGAAGAAGCTAACGAGCTCACCAGATCACCTGAGGGAGGAAACTCAGAAGCTGCAGTACCACTTTCCTCCACAAACGGAAGATCCCAGAGAGAATCAGCCGAAGTACCACTTGTGACCACAGGAGTGAACTCTGCCACAGAATTCACAACAGCCTGCAGACCAATCCATCTAAGTCTGCATTCCAAATGATGCTCCTTCCCTTCCGACCTCTGCCATGCGGTCAAACGGTGGTTCCCCCCCACATATCGGGTATGGGCGTACTCAGGACAAATTGGACAACAACATTTAGGGTCCAATTTCTCCTGTTACCCTTGAAAAAATACAAAACTGGGGGCTAAAAGATAATTTTTGTGTGAAAAATTTTTGTTTTATTTTTACCGCTTTGCATTATAAACTTCTGTGAAGCCCATGGTGTGTCAAAGTGCTCACACACATCCAGATAAGTTCCTTAGGCGGTCTACTTTCCAAAATGGTGTCACTTGTTGGGGGTTTCTACTGTTTAAGTACATTAGGCGCTCTGCAAACGCAATGTGACGCCTGCAGACCATTCCATCTAAGTCTGCAATCCAAATGGCGCTCCTTCCCTTCCGAGCCCTCCCATGCACCCAAACTGTGGTTCCCCCCACATATGGGATATCAGCGTACTCAGGACAAATTGGACAACAACTTTTGGGGTCCAATTTCTCCTGTTACCCTCAGGAAAATACAAAACTGGGGGCTAAAAAATAATTTTTGTGGGAAAAAAATTTTGTTTTATTTTTACGGCTCTGCATTATAATCTTCTGTGAAGCCCTTGGTGGGTCAAAGCGCTCACCACACATCTAGATAAGTTCCTTAGGGGGTATAGTTTCCAAAATGGTGTCACTTGTGGGGAGTTTCTACTGTTTAGGTACATTAAGGGCTCTGCAAACGCAATGTGACACCTGCAGACCATTCCATCTAAGTCTGCATTCCAAATGGCGCTCCTTCCCTTCCGAGCCCTCCCATGCGCCCAAACAGTGGTTCCTCCCACATATGGTGTATCATCGCACTCAGGACAAATTTTACAACAACTTTTGGGGTCCAATTTCTCCTGTTACCCTCGGAAAAATACAAAACTGGGGGCTAAAAAATAATTTTTGTGGGAAAAAAATGTTGTTTTATTTTTACGGCTCTGCATTATAAACTTCTGTGAAGCCCTTGGTGGGTCTAAGCGCTCAAAACACATCTAGATAAGTTCCTTAGGGGGTCTACTTTCCAAAATGGTGTCACTTATGGGGGGTTTCAATGTTTAGGCACATCAGTGGCTCTCCAAACGCAAAACGGCGTCCCATCTCAATTCCTGTCAATTTTGCATTGAAAAGTCAAACGGCGCTCCTTCCCTTCCGAGCTCTCCCATGCGCCCAAACTGTGGTTTACCCCCACATATGGGGTATCAGTGTACTCAGGACAAATTGTACAACAACTTTTGGGGTCCAATTTCTTCTCTTACCCTTGGGAAAATAAAAAATTGAAGGCAAAAAGATAATTTTTGTGAAAAAAATGATTTTTTATTTTTACGTTTCTGCATTATAAACTTCTGTGAAGCACTTGGTGGGTCAAAGTGCTCACCACACCTCTAGATAAGTTCCTTAGGGGATCTACTTTCCAAAATGGTGTCACTTGTGGGGGGTTTCAATGTTTAGGCACATCAGTGGCTCTCCAAACGCAACATGGCGTCCCATCTCAATTCCTCTAAATTTTACATTGAAAAGTCAAATTGCCCTCCTTCGCTTCCGAGCTCTGTCATGCGCCCAAACAGTGGTTTACCCCCACATATGGGGTATCAGCGTACTCAGGACAAATTATACAACAACTTTTGTGTTCCATTTTCTCCTGTTATCCTTGGTAAAATAAATCAAATTGGAGCTGAAGTAAATTATTTGTGAAAAAAAGTTAAATGTTAATTTTTATTTAAACATTCCAAAAATTCCTGTGAAACACCTGAAGGGTTAATAAACTTCTTGAATGTGGTTTTGAGCACCTTGAGGGGTGCAGTTTTTAGAATGGTGTCAGACTTGGTTATTTTCTATCATATAGACCCCTCAAAATGACTTCAAATGTGATGTGGTCCCTAAAAAAAATGGTGTAAAAATGAGAAATTGCTGGTCAACTTTTAACCGTTATAACTCCCTAACAAAAATAATTTTTGGTTCCAAAATTGTGCTGATGTAAAGTAGACATGTGGGAAATGTTACTTATTAAGTATTTTTTGTGACATATCTCTGTGATTTAATTGCATAAAAATTTAAATTTGGAAAATTGCGAAATTTTCAAAATTTTCGCCAAATTTCCTTATTTTCACAAATAATCGCAGGTAATATCAAATAAATTTTACCACTATCATGAAGTACAATATGTCACGAGAAAATAATGTCAGAATCACTGGGATCCGTTGAAGCGTTCCAGAGTTATAACCTCATAAAGGGACAGTGGTCAGAATTGTAAAAATTGGCCTGGTCATTGACGTGCAAACCACCCTTGGGGGTAAAGGGGTTAAATTATCAAAGTTAGGAAATCTGTTTGTGTTTTATAGACCAGATTGTGAATTCAGTCAGCCAATGATTATCTTTATTAGGGAAAGCTTTCTCTAAGATTTCTCTATCTTAGTCGACGACTAACCTACTGGTGTCGCTCTTCTAAGTGCTGTAGTGCCGAGGTTATTATGTTATAGGGCAGTGGTTAGGGCTATACGGACTGAGATAGAGACAGACGATAACCGCTAAAGTAAAGAAAGAACTCAAATTTTGCATTGCATTTCGTTGTCAGAAATGTACTATTTGTCTTTTATTTGATATTGTTTCTTGATTTGCTAAACTGTATGTAATTAAGAAATATTGGCTCGTTTTACTCTACCACCGATTCTGCATGTTCTGTGCTGCTGCATTCTCGCACCTGTATTGTAGTCGTGCTTTGTTTCTACCCTCAAGGACTGACTGATGATCTGACCAAGTCCGGTGTCAGATGTTTTGGTGCCACCATGAAGGCAGCTCAACTTCAAGATAACAAGAAAATGGCCAAAGATTTCATGCAGAGGCTTGACATCCCAACAGCAAAATGGAAATCGTTCACTAACCCTCACAAAGCCTGCAGCTTCATCACCTAGTAAGACGATGCCACCGTGCCTGGTGTTACATAGAAGTCGCGCCATTATTACCCTTGTTTCATATATAACTGGAATTTATTGAGCCCTCTAAAGAAGATAGGAAAGAGCCCGTCATCCTGTAAGAGTTAACTATATCAGATGTTCTACACAAAGCAGGACCCACATATTGGAGGAGCTAGAGGAAGACACCACTAGTGGAAAAGTCTTTGTGGAAGAGATAACAAAATGTAACTGACAAATTATTTATAGTTTGTTGGTAATTTATGGGTTAGTGAGAATATTTCTGGTCCGAGGTCTAGAGAGGTTTATCGATTCCATACCTCGGTGGTGGTGGGTGATGGTGACGTGGGTGCTGTACAGTGGTAGTGGTCCTGGATACAAGGAGCCTACACTCCTCTATGGGAAGTATTAGGTCTCTATATAGTGCTCTGGATATAAAAAAAAGAATGTTCTCATTCACTAACAGAAAGCAGAGATATGAGGCATTGTAACACCTAGTATTAGTCTACTTTATTACGTCTGGTTTCTGACACTCGCGTTACATTATTACAGTGCAGACTTTCCCGCTCTCGTGGTAAAGGCCGTGATGTCCTCCTCTGGAAGAGATGTCTGTATCACCAGAGATAAAGATGAAGCTTGTAGAGCCGTACAACGACTGACACAAGTAAGAGACAACCCCGTGAAAATGGGACTTCATTATCTATGTGGACAGATTTATTATTATAGTCAGTGGTCTCCAATGTAAGCTCTGAAAAATGGAAAAACCAGGGACTACACTACCCATAAAGGAAAACAGAGCCCTACATTCTTCTGTCACCCATATCTGAACCTTTTCCACATGCTCATCAAATACACAGAGGGCGAGATTGTAGAGCATAGTTAGATAGCCGAATGGACCCCACCATTTGTTTGTTTGTATGGGACCCGCATATTCCACCTAGCGGTCCTGTCCCTATCGAGCAGGCACTTATGGTGCACCCTATCTGAAACGCTCAGAGGCCTATTAGCTGGTGCAAGGGCATCTGTGGCTATCATGCAGTAATATTCAGTAGAAAAAGTAGCCAAGGATGCCTTGGCAGAAAACTCTGCAGACTAGAAGACTTCACAGCAGTCTGGGCCATATGGAAGGGTTGTGAAATGTAAATATCTGCTTTATGATTATCAAATACTATTTCTTTTTTGAGACGTTTCTTTACTGCGTTCGCCTGGTTCACATGGTGCTAAAAATTGGTTACAGTATGGCCAGCAGTATTTGGCCATAGTATGATAGTATTTGTTTTGTTTTTTTTCACTGTAATCTCATCCTTTAATCTGTCCTATAGACATGAATAAAATCTATGGAGTGATCCATCAGGATCCATTCATTTTCCATGTGGTGGTGATATTTGGTGATTTCTTTGCAGGACTGGATACCTGGGGCATCAGCTACCTTAGTAGTTGAAGAGTGTCTAGAAGGAAAGGAATACATTGTGAGTCTCCATTATATTAGACGCCACTGTTCATGGCATGACCTTCTGATGGCATTGTTCAACCAAACCATAACAATAAGTCTGTCATGATGTCATCTCATATTATCACATTAGGAAATGTCCTACTCTTCTCTAACTCAGTCTTTATACGTGTCTTCTAGTGTCTGTGTGTGACTGACGGAGTCTCGCTGGCCCCATTGCCTTTTGTGTACTTCTCCAAATATAGAATTTCAGAATCTGCATCTCCAGGTGTCATACAAGTAAGATCTGATCAACACAGAAAAAAAAGAAATACAGAAGATAGTCGTGATAGTCCGCTCACTCAGTCCCATCACATTCTGCATATGATATGGACTTAGGCTTTTATAAAGTTCCTTTATAAAATCCACATCATTTGAGATCGCCAATGAAACGATGTAGACTGGGAGAGCAGGCTGTGAGAGCACATTGCTAAGGTCTATTTACACAGTGTACATTGAAGGAAGGCTATGTTGGGAGGAAGAGAAGAAGCTACAGACTGTGCCTTAAGCAGCTGCATGCATGCTACAGGCAGTGAGCAAACTTCTACTTGCAGGAGGGTGCAGTGACTGGCAAACAGTCATTGGCAATACCATATATTAGAAGTACTGGATATTTCTTACTGTGGATATATGGGGGGTCAGCGGGTCCTCTAGTACGCAGGCCCGAAACCACATAGACCAGTGCTCATCCTACTGAATGTTCGTGCTCCTTTTACCATGGGCATAACACTACTCAGACAAGATGGGGTGAGGGTAAAACAGTGTGTCAGTACTTCATTGAACCACAGACCAACGATAACACATAGAACAGTCCAACAAATTGTCATGCCTCTGGACGGGAATTCCTTTCCCCGTTCTGGGCTTTACTGAAATAACTTTGCTGGCCTCCTTTTGGTTTGGGGAGGGCTATATTTACCTGCTCTCCTGTGGGGGTTTTATCAGTGATAGTTATGTCCTTGGCTGAGCAGCTGACCTTTCTATACCTGTGTATACCGTTTGTTCCCGTGTGCTTGTCCAGTGTATGATTCGGCTTGTCCCTGGTTTTGTGTCTGCGCTCTGATTCTGTACCTCTGCTATTTTTCTGGTTCTGATCTCTGGCTTGCCCTCTGACTGCCCTTTTTGTCTGAGCCCTAGGTTACTGTGTTCCTGCCTGGCTTTTCTGACTTCGGCTTGTATTTGACCATTATTTAGTCTGTGCCCTTGGATACTGTGTTTCTCTCTGGCGATTAAACCCAGCTTGGCTGACCTCTCTCTATCTCCCTTGCACAGAGCTTAGCTCCTTCTCCAGCCACTCCCCCTGTGATCACGTGTCTCAGGCCTTCTTTAGTGCAGCTTGCTCTCAGCAGCAGCCATACACTTCTGTTAGTTACTTCTGTCTGCCCATTCACCCCCCAGTGTTCATTCCCTGGACACAATCTGTGTGTCTGTCACACAAAATACCCAAAATGGTGCAAAATTAGAGTCTCATCCTTCCGCTGACTCGTCGGGATTAGAACAGCTGTGACTAAGGGCTACCAGGGCTGACTACCACACCTGTGGCATGTACAAAAAGGAGGTAGTGACAAGCTTAGGAAGCTGACAGTCCTTTAAGGTATGTGGCCAGGTGATCGGTGGGTCACAACCTGGCTTCTCCAAATGTCTCCATGGAGCCAGGTGACCAATGGGTCCCAATCCTGGCTTCCCCAAACGTATCCATGGGTTCAGTGATGGTCAGTGCAGCAGATCTGTATTCTTTCAGCCGGGGCCATGGTCCCCTAAGCTGGCATCCTGTAGAATGTCAAATATATGTCCCTCGTGATGAAGCCATGATGTCCTGGCTGCTGTACTGTAGAGTTGTCTTGGCTGTGGTTTTGTAAAGAATCTCTTATTCTTTCAGTGAGATAGGGAATCCCTTTTTATACCTACTTCTGTGGTTCATGTCATCCACAGGTCAGGGGGGAAGTGGGATAAGTATAACTCTCATTGTTTGAGTATATAATCATTCTGCATAGTTCGTCCTTCTCTCTTTTGCAGGTCAACAAACTAGGTTGCCTGGACAATGTGTAATCAGCATATTAACAAACATCTATTGTACAATTACCTTGCGTTACTGTCATTCAAGATAACAATACAATATGCTATAACACGAGTATATCAGGAGTCAATGTTGAAGGCTCATACAAACAATAGTCTGTGTTTCTTGACCAACCAAAGAAAGACACATACAGTAAATTCAAAAGTCAACATAAAGATAATAACGTATGTCTCTAGGTCTACTGAATTTACATCTGGATAATTTAAGATTAAATGCTGTGTCGTCATACCTAATAATATGACATTTTTACTGTAGTTTTCCAAAATTTCACACCCCAGCTTTAAATAAACACATTCCAGACCCCAAATTAAAGGTGTCATCTACTACTCGAACAACTCCTTTCTTAAATACTATATTCACCGATATAAAATAAAATTACCCTATACTCACCTCACATACTGGCAGGATTCCAGCAATGCCTGCGCTGGGTCAACCAAGCTCACTTGACATTGTTATGCTCCTTTAAATCCAGATCTTAAAATATATTTGGGCCGCAAGAGCGGACCCCAGAATGAATTTAGACTCTAAACCGAATAGTAAAATTAACTCAAAACACAAAATACATTTGGAGAAAACTGAAATTAATTCAGACATAACCCCTATATTGGATCCTGATGCTTATAGCTACCCCACTTGGGCCCTTTGACCCACTGGGCCCCTGCTCATTTACACTGGGGGCACAAAAGATTTATTTCTGATCTTCAGTATTTGGGTGAGATCTTTTCGTACAAGAGCATAGTATTTGTATGCCCACAGTCCCGCAGGATATACGGTACAATATACAGTACAAATAAATAGAGAGGCAGCAAAGTGGCTCAGTGGTCAGCACTGGTTTCCTCCAGGTTCTACAGTTTTCTTCTACACTCCATAATACATACCAGTAAAATAATTGGCTTTCTCTGAATTTAGCCCTAGTGCATATGTCCAAAAATAAAATTTCTAGCCCACTGTACATCGGTGATGATAAAAATCTATGACGCAGCGGAATATTTTGGCACAATAGAAATAACATGTATAGATACATCTTTATTTTAATATTATTATTGTAATTTTAGTATATGTGGCCAGTCTTGAATTAGACTAATGTCCTTTGTTCGGTAGATGTCAGAAAAAAATTCTAAGAAAATTCAGGAGAACATTCTGCAGAAAGCGATAGATGCCATGAGACAAGAGGGCTGGAATTACAAAGGTAAGAGTCCCGGGGTGATAGAGTCCCCTCTCCCTCTATGCTAATGAGTGTTTCCTATATTAACACTGAGATCTGCATGGTTAAGTGCATCTGTAATGACAATTACCCCGTGTGCATTAGTGCAGGACTCTCCTCTCCATAGGAACTTCAATTCTAGCAATAATGAGGGTTAGAAATTGGTCTAATGGTCATGAAAGGTGGGTGCCGAGTGACCGTGGTCTTCTCTCTCATGTCTCACACTAAAATGATTTTATGCTTTGAATGGAAATAGGAATCTCCAGGATATGCTTTAGTTTGTTTTCCTCAACAGCACATCTAAAAGTACCTTCACACATAACGATTTTGTTAACGATATCGTTGCAACGTCACGCTTTTTGTGACGTAGCAACGATCCCGCTAACGATATCTTTATGTGTGACAGCGACAAACGATCAGGCCCCTGCTGGGAGATCGTTGGTCATGGGGAATGATCAGGACCTTTTTTTGGTCGCTGATCACCCGCTGTCATCGCTAGATCGGCGTGTGTGATGCCGATCTAGCGATGTGTTCACCTGTAACCAAGGTAAACATCGGGTTACTAAGTGCAGGGCCGCGCTTAGTAACCCGATATTTACCCTGGTTACCATTGTAAAAGTAAAAACAAAAAACAGTACATACTCACATTCCGATGTCTGTCACGTCCCCCGCCGTCAGCTTCCCTGCACTGACTGTCAGTGCCGGACGTAAAGCAGAGCACAGCGGTGACGTCACCGCTGTGCTCGGCTTTATGGCCGGCGCTGACACAGTCAGTGCGGGAAGCTGACGGCGGGGGACGTGACAGACATCGGAATGTGAGTATGTACTGTTTTTTTTTTTACTTTTACAATGGTAACCAGGGTAAATATCGGGTTACTAAGCGCGGCACTGCACTTAGTAACCTGATATTTACCCTGGTTACCCGGGGACTTCGGCATCGTTCAAGACAGTTTCAACGAGGCCAAAGTCTTTCCCCGGATCGTTGGTCGCTGGAGAGAGCTGTCTGTGTGACAGCTCCCCAGCGACCACACAACGACTTACCAACGATCACGGCCAGGTCGTATCACTGGTCGTGATCGTTGGTAAGTCGTTTAGTGTAACGGTACCTTAAGGGAAATATGACATTCAATGAACAAACAACATGCGCTCAATAAATTCAGTCTAAGGCTGGAGACACACTAGCGATTTTAAAATCGGTCCGATTTAGATGCAGGAGAGTCGGACAAGTGTAATGCAAGTGTCATGCCAGTGTCATGCGTTTTTTATGCAAGTACAATCCGATTTTTCACACCTAGCATCTGATTTACATCCGAATGAAGTGTGATTGCTATTGGACTGCAATGCGATTTTAACATGAGCATTTACGTACATAGAGAAATTCTCTAAGTCATTTACACATCATTTTCAAAGGAAATATTCTTCAAAACAGATAGATAGATAGATAGATAGATAGATAGATAGATAGATAGATAGATAGATAGATAGATAGATAGATAGATAGATAGATAGAAGAAAAGCCGGCAATTCATATGCGGGTACAGTAAAATCACACTGACAGGTTAGAATAGAATAGATATATACACATATAATATATATTTTATATATATGTATATATAAATATATATATATACAGTGGGGCAAAAAAGTATTTAGTCAGTCAGCAATAGTGCAAGTTCCACCACTTAAAAAGATGAGAGGCGTCTGTAATTTACATCATAGGTAGACCTCAACTATGGGAGACAAACTGAGAAAAAAAAATCCAGAAAATCACATTGTCTGTTTTTTTAACATTTTATTTGCATATTTGGTCAGAAACAAACAATCAAGATTTCTGGCTCTCACAGACCTGTAACTTCTTCTTTAAGAGTCTCCTCTTTCCTCCACTAATTACCTGTAGTAATGGCACCTGTTTAAACTTGTTATCAGTATAAAAAGACACCTGTGCACACCCTCAAACAGTCTGACTCCAAACTCCACTATGGTGAAGACCAAAGAGCTGTCAAAGGACACCAGAAACAAAATTGTAGCCCTGCACCAGGCTGGGAAGACTGAATCTGCAATAGCCAACCAGCTTGGAGTGAAGAAATCAACAGTGGGAGCAATAATTAGAAAATGGAAGACATACAAGACCACTGATAATCTCCCTCGATCTGGGGCTCCACGCAAAATCCCACCCCGTGGGGTCAGAATGATCACAAGAACGGTGAGCAAAAATCCCAGAACCACGCGGGGGGACCTAGTGAATGAACTGCAGAGAGCTGGGACCAATGTAACAAGGCCTACCATAAGTAACACACTACGCCACCATGGACTCAGATCCTGCAGTGCCAGACGTGTCCCACTGCTTAAGCCAGTACATGTCCGGGCACGTCTGAAGTATGCTAGAGAGCATTTGGATGATCCAGAGGAGTTTTGGGAGAATGTCCTATGGTCTGATGAAACCAAACTGGAACTGTTTGGTAGAAACACAACTTGTCGTGTTTGGAGGAAAAAGAATACTGAGTTGCATCCATCAAACACCATACCTACTGTAAAGCATGGTGGTGGAAACATCATGCTTTGGGGCTGTTTCTCTGCAAAGGGGCCAGGACGACTGATCCGGGTACATGAAAGAATGAATGGGGCCATGTATCGTGAGATTTTGAGTGCAAACCTCCTTCCATCAGCAAGGGCATTGAAGATGAAACGTGGCTGGGTCTTTCAACATGACAATGATCCAAAGCACACCGCCAGGGCAACGAAGGAGTGGCTTCGTAAGAAGCATTTCAAGGTCCTGGAGTGGCCTAGCCAGTCTCCAGATCTCAACCCTATAGAAAACCTTTGGAGGGAGTTGAAAGTCCGTGTTGCCAAGCGAAAAGCCAAAAACATCACTGCTCTAGAGGAGGAATGGGCCAACATACCAACAACAGTGTGTGGCAACCTTGTGAAGAATTACAGAAAACGTTTGACCTCTGTCATTGCCAACAAAGGATATATTACAAAGTATTGAGATGAAATTTTGTTTCTGACCAAATACTTATTTTCAACCATAATATGCAAATAAAATGTTAAAAAAACAGACAATGTGATTTTCTGGATTTTTTTTTCTCAGTTTGTCTCCCATAGTTGAGGTCTACCTATGATGTAAATTACAGACGCCTTTCATCTTTTTAAGTGGTGGAACTTGCACTATTGCTGACTGACTAAATACTTTTTTGCCCAACTGTATATGTCAGTGAAACACATATATATATGTGTATTTATATTACACTAGATGGTGGCCCGATTCTAACGCATCGGGTATAGTACTATATATCATAGCCCACGCAGTATACAACACAGCCCACGTAGTATATAACACAGGCCACGTAGTATATAGCACAGCCATGTAGTATATTGCCCAGCCACGTATATTGCATAGCCACGTAGTATATAGCACAGCCACGTAGTATATAGCATAGCGACGTAGTATATAACACAGCCCACGTAGTATATAACACAGGCCACATAGTATATAACACAGGCCACGTAGTATATAGCATAGCCACGTAGTATATTGCCCAGCCACGTGGTATATTGCATAGCCACGTAGTATAAAGCTCAGCCACATAGTATATAGCATAGCAACGTAGTATATAGCACAGCCACGTAGTATATAGCACAGAAACATAGTATATAACACAGCCCACGTAGTATATAGCACATCCCACGTAGTATATAGTACCGCCCATGTAGTATATAGCACAGAGACGTAGTATATAACACAGGCCACACAGTATATAACACAGTACATACAGTATATAACACAGTACATACAGTATATAACACAGCCGATGCAGTGTATAACACAGCCCATGTAGTATATAGCACAGAGACGTAGTATATAACACAGGCCACGCAGTATATAACACAGTCCATACGGTATATAACACATCCCATGCAGTATATAACACACCCACGTAGTATATTGCACAGCCACATAATATATAGCACAGCCCACATAGTATATAGCAATGTGGGCACCATATCCCTGTTAATCAGGCGTTTCGTGAGACCGCTACGTCATCATTTCGTGTGACCGCGGGTCGTTGCCGCAATGCATTCTTGAGACCGGAGCGTCGCGAGGAGCGGGAAAGGCGCCGGAAGGTGTGAATATAATGATTTTTTATTTTTGGGGTCACTGACTGGAGGGGAGTAGGGAGGGGGCACTGATTGGACGGAAGTAGGGAAGGGCGAATTCGCTGCCGGACTGTACCCGTCGCTGACGCGGGATTTCTGTGACAGACAAACAGACAGAAGTACTAGATAGATAGATAGATAGATAGATAGATAGATAGATAGATAGATAGATAGATAGATAGAAAAAGTATTAGAGCAGCACAAAAAAACACAAAAGTGAAAACAGAAAGATAGAAGATAGAAGAAAAGCCGGTAATTCAGCACCCACGGTAGTGTAAAATCACAGCAGGAGCCGACAAGATAGAATAGATGGATTACATACAGTAAATACATATAGAATAGGTAGATATATAGATATCTGTGCCAAAATACAATTAGTACAGTGTGTGCAAATTACTGTATATGTATTTAATTAATAAAAGATTATTTTTCGGGATAAAATGGCGTTTTCTCCGTGCTAACTCTCTCGCTGCGGAGAACGATGCACACCTGCCTTCGCTCTCACTGCCAATGGGAAACTCAGAATTCTCCGCAGCCTGGTCTTCCTCCTTACACTCCCACCCTCCTTTCACTCGCCATTCCACAGGCGAGAGTTCCTTCATCAGATATTCACACTCTTCTATTTTTTGAATAATTCCTGCCAAATAAACTAGTCTTGTCTATAGCGAGTGGGAGGTATTATAGCTGTCATCCGCTCCGTATGGCGTAGTTCAGGTTGAGTAGTAGAAGATGGGAGCATATCTTGATCTGATGAATATGCTGTCTCTGGGGTTTCAGGCCTACGCACTTCTCGGGGACTGACGGGCGGCGGACTATCCAAGTCTGAAAACGAGGCGAGTGTCTCTTCCTCATCAGTCGAGAACCGTTGTGGTGAGCGTTTTGGTGGTGTCTGGCACTCTCTCTCTCCTTCTTCAGGACCCTGTGACAAGCAAGGACGCAACATGCTATGGTGAACTAATCGAGTAGGCGCTCCTTCCTCCCGTTCAAGTTGACTTCATATACTGGCCTATCAGACCCAACTTGGCGTTTCACACAATACGGGTTTTTTCCCATTTTGATGCTAAAACTTGCCCCAAGGCCGCTTGTCTCAGATCAACACTTGATCTCCGGCCTTGAGAGCTGTCCCTCGAAGAGGCGTCGTTTCATGGTGTTGGAGTTCCGAAACTTAGTCTACACCAGCCAGTGAAGAGTCTGCATCTGATGTCGATGTTTTCGAACCCAGGAAGACACCCCCGTCCGTGGGTAGTCTTCCGGATCCAACTCTAACTCTGTAATTTCCTGTCCCTTTTGCCTGAACAGCAGGGTTTACGGAGTGTATCCTGTTGTACTGTGCACTCGATTGCTATACACCCAGACAAATTCAGCCACGTACTCAGGCTATCGTACTTTCCGATCTTCCTCCAATTTTCGGAGCATCTGAATCAGCGTCCGATTGAGGAGTTCACAGGTTCCATTTCCTTAAGGATGATAGGGCATTGTCCTTGATTTCTAAATCCGGTACAGACGATGTACCTCCTCCATCACGTGACCTTGGAAACAAGCACCTTGGTCAGAATGGATCCTCTTCGGACAAACATACATCTGGATGAAGTCTCAGCAGATAGCCTGTGCAATTAACTCAGTAGTCTGATTCTGAGATGGTGTCACCACAGTGAACTTGGTAAAGTGGTCAGTCATCACCAGACAATGTTCATACCTGAGATGAGCTGGGCCCACAGTCAAGTAGTCGATCATCAATAACTCTAAGGGGGCAGAAGTCACTACGGTCTGTGTTGGGGTTCTCTGCTCCTGAGGTTTGGCTAGTTCACAGCTCCAACATCATTGACAGACCTCCTCTACTGCAGTCTTCAATCGGGGGTGATATACCAGCTTCTGTAACCACTGGAACGTCTTTTCTGGACCAAAGTGAGCCTCTCTCTCATGGGCCTCCGTAGCTACTACACGGATCAACATCTCTGGGAGAACCACTTGCTAGGTGACCCCCAACTCCCGCAACAACTGCATCTTTCTATATAGCAAGTTGTCCTCCAACTGGAGTCTCTCCCACTGCCTTAAGGTACCTTCACACATAACTATATTGTTAACGATATCGTTGCTTTTTGTGACGTAGCAACGATATCGTTAAGGAAATCGTTCTGTGTGACAGCGACCAACGATCAGGCCCCTGCTGGGAGATCATTGGTCGCTGAGGAAAGTCCAGAACTTTATTTCGTCGCTGGACTCCCTGCAGACATCGCTGGATCGGCGTGTGTGACACCGATCCAGCGATGTCTTCACTGGTAACCAGGGTAAACATCGGGTTACTAAGCGCAGGGCCGCGCTTAGTAACCCGATGTTTACCCTGGTTACCAGCGTAAACGTTAAAAAAACAAACACTACATACTTACCTTCAGCTGTCTGTCGCCGGCGCTCTGCTTCTCTGCACTCCTCCTGCAATGGCTGTGAGCGTCGGTCAGCCGGAAAGCAGAGCGGTGACGTCACCGCTCTGCTTTCCGGCCGCTGTGCTCACAGCCAGTGCAGGAGAAGTGCAGAGAAGCCGAGCACCGGGGACAGACAGCTGAAGGTAAGTATGTAGTGTTTGTTTTTTTTACTTTTACGCTGGTAACCAGGGTAAACATCGGGTTACTAAGCGCGGCCCTGCGCTTAGTAACCCGATGTTTACCCTGGTTACCTGGGGACCTCGGGATCGTTGGTCGCTGGAGAGCTGTCTGTGTGACAGCTCTCCAGCGACCAAACAGCGACGCTGCAGCGATCGACATCGTTGTCGGTATCGCTGCAGCGTCGCTGAGTGTGAAGGTACCTTTAGAATCTGCAGAGTCCCTGGGGACAGAGCGTCTCTTTCACTCCGGCTGGGGAGTCACTTCAGAGCCACCCACTGTCTCAACTGGGCAAGTTCCTTATCTTCTTGCTGGAGTTGCACCCAGTCATCCCAAGGTCATCCCAGAACCTGTTCTCCAGACACATCTCCGATCTGTCCCTGCGTCGCCACCAATGACCTAGCGAGGTCCCGAAGACCAGGAATCTCCTCTGCCTTTAACTCTTCATATCGGTCATGTTGAGGCTGCTCATTGGTCACTCTCGACAGAGCATCAGCATGTGTGTTTTTGGCTCCGGCCCGATACGCGATCTTGTACCGATACTTTGCCATGCGGGCCACACATTTTTGTTCCAAGCCCCCAATTTTGCATTTTCCAGGTTGGCTAGGCGATTGTTATCGGTGCGCACCAAGACTTCAGACCCCGAGAAGTATTCGGCGAACTTTTCGGTCATCGTCCACATTAATGGCAGCAATTCCAGCTTGAAGGAGCTGTAATTGTCCGGGTTCCGTTCTGAGTCGTGGAGAGACCGGCTTGAATAGGCAATCACTCGTTCCATCCCTTCCTGCATTTGCGATAGTACAGACCCCAGACCATATAGACTTCCATCGATGTGGAAAATGAAGGGCTGTGAGAAGTCCGCATAGGTGAGTATTGGGGCCTCAGTCAAGGCCATCTTCAAGGCTTGGAAAGCTTCTTCCTGGATACTTGCTGTAAGATGGCCGCTGGACAAGCCCTTGAGGAGAGATATGTCATCGCGGCTATTACCTGCGGTGATGTGAGCTCGGAGGTATGCTCCAGCACATATAGTGCTGAGAGGATTATTTTGGGCTGCTCCAGGGCCGGGTTTTACGAGCGGTCAATAGTGATGGGTGGGAATGATTACTCACATATTCCACCCCAGGGGCTTGTTTTGCTGAATAAAATGGAGGCCAATTGCCTCCTTTAGTGTCTGTGGCTGGAGGTGTGGAGACCTCCATCGTGTGTGTTCCAAAAGGCACTGACCTGTGCGGGCGAATACGCTGTATTACAAGGACTGTGTACCTTTTTTTCCTGTTTGTTACTTTGTGCCGGAAAAGGCTATTCATTTGTTTTTTTTCTAACCAGAGCAGATTATGCCTTTGAATAAGTTTGCTTGGACACTTCAGTGATACCGCTTCATGTGGCTACCTCAACAACCGCTGAGTGAGTACAGATCCCTACAATTGGTGGAGAATGTGGGCACGAATCCCAAGAGAAAGTGTGACTGCCGATACCGCATGTCCTGGGTTAAATCTGTTGCCAGCAAGCATTGCCAGACAAAATGGAGGACCTGGGAACCCCAGAATGCGTATTATGACTTGACTTTGCAGGACAAAAAACAGTATCACAAGCTAAAAGCTGAGATTCTATCAGGCTTGGGTGTGACAATGACTATCAAGGCACAGCAGGTTCACCGCTGGGCATATCACCAGGACAAACCACCTCGCTCCCAAATGTTCGACCTCTTGCACCTGCTCCAGAAGTGTCTGCAGCCAGAATCCTCTACGCCTACGCAGATGTTAGAGCGGGTGGTGATGGACCGGCTTGTGCGCTCCCTGCCGTGGCCCATTCACACTTGGTTTGCCCAGGGTGATCCCCAGAATGCCGATGAACTGGTCAAACTGGTCGAGAGATACCAGGGGATAGAAGGCTCCTTGGGAAGACAGCCCACTCCATACTGAGGGTCCCAACAGGGGGCGAGTCCAACAAAGGGGTGGAGCAACAAAGGTCAAAAGGGGCAGGAGAGGTGGTGCCCAGGTCCCCACAGCTGATGTTATTTCCTGGAGATGCCACGGGCCAGGATATATAGCTGCCCGTTGTCCTATGACCACGTAGCCAATGGACTGGAGCACAGGATGGTGCTGCTCTTATTTTGCCTATCTGGTCTGCAGTGCTGTTTCCCAAACAGGAGAGGTACCACAGGCATGTCCCATGACAGTAAACGGGGTACAAGTAACTGGTTTGCTGGACTCAGGAAGTTAAGTAACTCTAGTGAAGTCCACAATTCCACATCGGCTGATTCCTGGAAAGAGGATGGGCTGTATCCATGGTGATGCAAAGGACTACCCTGTGTCCCAGGTGGTCATAAACACAAGCTCTAGTATCGAGTCCTATGAGGTCAGCGTGGTCAAGAACCTATTGCACCCTATTATAATAGGGTGGGACTTTGTGTGGTTTTGGGAATTGTGGGGAAAAGGGAGGACATCTGGTTGCCCAGACAACAGCCAGATTGCTCCTAGAGAAACCTTGTCACAAGCGACAGAGAACAGGTTTCCGTTGTGTGTGCTTGTTAGTGAAGAGGATGAGGCAGCATCCACTGAGGCCAACGTCCCTGAGCTGGAGGTGTCCAGGGGAAACGTTTGGACCGCCCAACTCAGGGACTTAACTCTAAAAAGGGCTTTTGAAAATGTAACAGTACTTAATGGTGTTGTTCAAGAGCCAGGGGTTGACACTCGATACCCACATTTTGGCATGAATGGGGAGATGTTATATCTCATCACCAAGCTGAGAGGGGAGGTAATTGAGCAATTGGTGCAAGGGCCATACCGATGTAGAGTATTAGACATGTCCCATACACGTGTGTTAGGTGGTCACCTGGGTGTAGAAAAAACACAGGAACTGATCCTCCCGAGATTCTACTGGCCCGGTTGTCACCGCGATATTGTGAATTTCTGTAGGTCTTGTCCCACCTGCCAGCTGACATCCCCAGTGGCCCATTTTCGTAGCCATTGCCCGTTATTGAGGTACCATTTGATCGCATAGCCATGGATCTAGTAGGACCCCTGGTCAAGTCTGCCATCAGTATATCCTGCTGATACTGGACTATGCTACATGATACCCGGAGGCCATCCACTACGTAACTCCTCCACCAAGTGTATCGCCCGACAGCTGGTCCATGTCTTCTCTAGAATGGGGTTGCCTAAAGAGATCCTGACTGACCAAGGGACACAGTTTATGTCAAAGGTGATAAAGGAGTTGTGCAAAACCCTGCAAATCACACAACTCCGGACCTCAGACTGTCATCCTCAGACGGATGGCTTGGTATAAAGGTTCAATAAAACGTCGAAGGCCATGATGAAGAAAGCAGTGGAAAAGGACGTCTGAGACTGGGACTGTCTGCTTCCTTACCTGTTGTTCTCCATCCAGGAAATTCCCAAGCTTCCACTGGCTTCTCCCCATTTGAACTGCTCTATGGATGACACCCTCGAGGGCTCCAGGATATGGTGAAGGAATCCTGGGAGGCTGAAACCACCCCCTATAGAAGCATGGAAGAGCATGTCACCCAGATACAAGAGACGATTGTCAGCGTGATACCCATTGTGAAGGAGCACCTCCTCAAGGCTCAGAAAGCCCAATCCAGGGTGTATAACAGGTCAGCCAGGGTAAGATAGTTTAACTCAGGGGATCGAGTACTTGTGCTGGTACCCACGGTGGAGACCAAATTCCTGGCCAAGTGGCAGGGTCCCTATCAGATGGTGGAGAGAGTTGGTGAGGTCAACTATAATATCCATCAACCGGGGAAGTGGAAGCCCTACCAGGTGTCCTCCGTGAACCTGATCAAACCATGGCAGGATATTGAAACTGTGCAAGCTCCATGTCTAATGGCCAAGTCTGACGTCAGTGCGGAAGATGTTAAGGTGTCAGACACCTTGTCTCCCTCGCAGAAGCAGCAGTGCCGAGAGTTGCTACAGAGCAACAGAGACCTGTTCTCAAAGCTTCTGGGTTGTATGAAAGTCATAGAGCATGATGTCCTGACGGAGCCACATGTCCGGGTCAACTTAAAGCCATACCGGATTCTCGAAGCACGCCGAGAGGTGATCTCCAAGGAGGTGAAGTGGATGCTGAGCTTGGCAGTCATTGAGGAATCCAAGCGTGGCTGGTCCAGCCCAATAGTCCTAGTGGCAAAACCAGATGGGGAATGGTGATTCTGCAATGACTATCGGAAGCTGTACAAGGTTTCTAACACCGATGCATACCGGATGCCCCGGGTTGATTAATTAATTGAGAAACTTGGGCCAATTCGGGATATTACTACCCTTGACCTCACAAAAGGTTATTAGCAAATTCCAATGTACCAGGGCGCAAAAGAAAAGACTGCGGTCTCAACACCAGATGGATGCTTCCAGTACATAAGGATGGCGTTTGGGTTGCAAGGCGCTCCAGCAACATTCCAGAGAGCCATGGACCGGATCCTAGCTCCCCACAAGAGGTATGCAGCGGCCTACCTGGACGATATTGTAATCTTCAGCCAGGATTGGGGAAGCCATCTGAGCCACATCCTGGAGGTATTTGATGTTCTTTGGAAGGCGGGGTTTTCCATAAACCCAAAGAAGTGTGCTTTGGGAATGGAGGAAGCGAGATACTTGGGATATGTGGCAGGGGGTGTAACAAAGCTCCAGATAAATAAAGTTGATGCGATTCAGGCCTGGCCACAGCCCCTCTCGAAGAAACAGGTCATGTCGTTACTGGGCATTGTGGGATACTACTGCCAATTCATCCCAAACTTCGCCATTTTAGCCGCCTCTCTGATGGATCTCCTTAAAGAGACGAAGTCGGCTATAGCCAAGTGGTCTCCAGAAGCTGAGACGGCCTTCCAGGAACTGAAGCTAGCCCTGTGTAAACAGCCGATGCTGGTAGCACCCGATTTCTCCAAGGAATTTGTGGTCCAGAAGGACGTATTGGATGTTGGGCTGGGAGCTGTCTTGTCCCAAGAGGTGAACGGGGAAGAGCACCCCATAATGTATCTCAGCCAAAAGTTGTCATCCAGGTGTTTTCTAGCACTTCCGGATTTCAACTTCCATGTGGAGCATAGGTCAGGGAAACTGCATGACAATGCAGATGCTGTGTCAAGGATCCACTGTTTGTTGGCAGAAGGTGCCAAGCACCCCGACTTTGGGCAGAGGGGGAGGGTATATAAGATGGTCGCCGGACAAGTCCTTGAGGGAAGATACAGTGGGGCAAAAAAGTATTTAGTCAGTCAGCAATAGTGCAAGTTCCACCACTTAAAAAGATGAGAGGCGTCTGTAATTTACATCATAGGTAGACCTCAACTATGGGAGACAAACTGAGAAAAAAATCCAGAAAATCACATTGTCTGTTTTTTTAACATTTTATTTGCATATTATGGTGGAAAATAAGTATTTGGTCAGAAACAAAATTTCATCTCAATACTTTGTAATATATCCTTTGTTGGCAATGACAGAGGTCAAACGTTTTCTGTAAGTCTTCACAAGGTTGCCACACACTGTTGTTGGTATGTTGGCCCATTCCTCCATGCAGATCTCCTCTAGAGCAGTGATGTTTTTGGCTTTTCACTTGGCAACACGGACTTTCAACTCCCTCCAAAGGTTTTCTATAGGGTTGAGATCTGGAGACTGGCTAGGCCACTCCAGGACCTTGAAATGCTTCTTACGAAGCCACTCTTTCGTTGCCCTGGCGGTGTGCTTTGGATCATTGTCATGTTGAAAGACCCAGTCACGTTTCATCTTCAATGCCCTTGCTGATGGAAGGAGGTTTGCACTCAAAATCTCACGATACATGGCCCCATTCATTCTTTCATGTACCCGGATCAGTCGTCCTGGCCCCTTTGCAGAGAAACAGCCCCAAAGCATGATGTTTCCACCACCATGCTTTACAGTAGGTATGGTGTTTGATGGATGCAACTCAGTATTCTTTTTCCTCCAAACACGACAAGTTGTGTTTCTACCAAACAGTTCCAGTTTGGTTTCATCAGACCATAGGACATTCTCCCAAAACTCCTCTGGATCATCCAAATGCTCTCTAGCAAACTTCAGACGGGCCCGGACATGTACTGGCTTAAGCAGTGGGACACGTCTGGCACTGCAGGATCTGAGTCCATGGTGGCGTAGTGTGTTACTTATGGTAGGCCTTGTTACATTGGTCCCAGCTCTCTGCAGTTCATTCACTAGGTCCCCCCTCGTGGTTCTGGGATTTTTGCTCACCGTTCTTGTGATCATTCTGAACCCACGGGGTGGGATTTTGCGTGGAGCCCCAGATCGAGGGAGATTATCAGTGGTCTTGTATGTCTTCCATTTTCTAATTATTGCTCCCACTGTTGATTTCTTCACTCCAAGCTGGTTGGCTATTGCAGATTCAGTCTTCCCAGCCTGGGGCAGGGCTACAATTTTGTTTCTGGTATCCTTTGACAGCTCTTTGGTCTTCACCATAGTGGAGTTTGGAGTCAGACTGTTTGAGGGTGTGCACAGGTGTCTTTTTATACTGATAACAAGTTTAAACAGGTGCCATTACTACAGGTAATGAGTGGAGGAAAGAGGAGACTCTTAAAGAAGAAGTTACAGGTCTGTGAGAGCCAGAAATCTTGATTGTTTGTTTCTGACCAAATACTTATTTTCCACCATAATATGCAAAAAAAATGATAAAAAAACAGACAATGTGATTTTCTGGATTTTTTTTTTCTCAGTTTGTCTCCCATAGTTGAGGTCTACCTATGATGTAAATTACAGACGCCTCTCATCTTTTTAAGTGGTGGAACTTGCACTATTGCTGACTGACTAAATACTTTTTTGCCCCACTGTATGTGTCATCGCGGCTATTAGCTGCAGTGATGTGAGCTTGGAGGTATACTCCCGCACATATAGTGCCGAGAGGATTGCTTTGAGCCGCTCCAGGGCCGTGTTTTACGAGCTGTCAATAGAGATGGGTGGGAATGACCGCTCACATATCCCACCCGAGGGGCGTGTTTTGCTGAATAAAATGGAGGCCAAATGCCTCATTCAGTGTCTGTGGATGGAGGTGTGGAAACCTCCATTGTGTGTGTTTCAAAAGACACTGACAGGTGCGGGCGGACACACTGTATTACAAGGACTGTGTACCTTTTTTCCTGTTTGTTACTTTGTGCCAGAAAAGGCTATAAATTTGTTTTTTTCTAACCAGAGCAGTTTATGCCTTTGAATAAACTTGCGTGGACACTTCAGTGATACCGCTTCATGTGCCTACCTCAACAACCGCTGAGTGATTACAGATCCCTACAATCTCCATTGGATAATCTGATTCTTTGAACTCGACGGCACTCTCTTTAGTAGTTCCAGCAGCAGATTAGCGATGCGGGTGAAATTCTTCACAAACCTTCAGTAGTACCAAGTAAGCCCCAGAAAGGCATGACCGTCTTTCACTGTCTTCGGGGTGGGCCAGTCCTGTACCGCTGCTGTCTTTTCACATTCAGGTCTCACTCCTTCAGCGGAAACGATGCGGCCCAGGTACTTGATTTGCTTACGGAAAAGGTGACATTTTTAAGGCTTCACTTTCAGGCCTTGTTTCTATAGTTGAATCAACACTTGCTCCAGCCACCGGAGGTGCTCTTCAAAGGTAGATCATAGACAATGATATCGTCCTGGTAGATAAATGTTTCTTCGAAGTTCAGATCCCCAAGCATCTTTCCATCAGTCGCTGAAACGTCCCAGGGGCTTTAGTCAAGTTGAAGGGCATACAATTAAATTCAAACAATCCCATGGGCATTATGAACGCTGTCTTCGGCTGATCGTGTTCAGTCATGGACACCTGCTAGTATCTACTGGCCAGATCCAGGGGCGAGAAATACTTTGCCTTTCCCAAGGCATTTAATGACTCCTCGATTCAGGGTAATAGAGAGGAGTCCTGCACCGTACAGTCATTCAGTCACCGGTAACTGACACAAAAGCGCAGGGTTCTGTCCTTTTTCCGGACTAAAACAATGGAAGCTGCCACAGGCTCTGACTCCCATATGACTCTACTCTACAGCATGTGAGCCAGCGTCTCCTTTACCTCCTTGCACATCTGAGGCGGTATCTGCCAATATCTCTCCCGGATTGGGGCAGCACTTTCTGTAGGAATTTCGTGGGTTAAAGCCGCGGTGCACCCAAAGTAATCTTCATGACGAGCGAAGACCTCCCGGTTGTGCTCCAGTACAGCTTCCACCTGTTGCGGGGAGAGTCCCATCCGATCAGCCAACATTTGTTCCAGAATTCGACGACCCTCCTTCAGGCCTCCAGGCTGATGTTCCTGTGTCATTGTGACGGCTAGGGTCCAGGGGTCCCCTTGCATGGCTGCCAACTGTACGGCTCCCAGTTGTACCAGCTCTTCCGACATTCCCAGCATCTGAGCCACTTCACTCTTAGGCGAGAGGGTGAGGACTTTTTCTCCCAGGTTGACTCACCGCACCACCACATTACCATCATGGACTGTTGCTAATGTCGGCGACGGGGAGCCCCGAGTGTATCTGATCCATTACGGTTGGCTCTATATGCACTTCCACCCCTTCGAGAGGCATACAAGCTCATACTGGCAACGTGAGCACAGTCTGACCAGGCGGTAGAATGAGTTTAGTAGCTGCAGGGGTCCCACTCTATTACCCCCACATCATCCCGTCAGGCTATATGCGCGTGCACCTCTTGTAGCGCATTAATGTATTGCGTCACTGACTCCCCCTCCCTTTGGACATGGCTGAACAAGAGCATCTGCAATTCCCAAACATTAGTGGGGTCTCCATGCATCTCTTTCAGAATCTGTAACACCTTGTCAACGTGTCCCGTTCATGAGGGGGCAAAACACTACAGAACATCTAGCCTCACCATCCAGGGCCATCAGAGCAATCTCCGCTTGCAAAGTAGGAGTCATAGGGTGCATCCTCAACATGCTTTTAACCTGCTCGGTACAGTCCCACAACAATAGATTATCACCTGTGAATTTTGTGAATTTAGGGAGATTGCTGAGCATGGCCCCCAGCGGCAAGCTGGACTGCGGGGCACCCATGACAGATTGTTTTGCTGCATCTGCGCTCGTAGTCAGCATCCTGCCGACTGCGCCAAATGTAAACAGGTACTGGAATGCAGTTAACGTAGGGATTGCAGAACAATGCTGTATAACAAAGTTATTTAATTTTTAACATAAAGAAAGGCAATGGTCTCCTCGCAGGGAGTTAGTAAACAATAAACAGTGAACAAGGGAAGTAAAGGGTTAACACGACAGTCTGGTATTTAAACAGCACTTCTTGTAGTCTTCTCTGGTCCTCATCCACACACAGTCTGATGGGAGTTGGAGCTCCGGCAATGGCCGGCGTGGTGTCCTCAGGTGAAATCCACAAATCTGTGCAGCAAAAGTGGGGAGCACTGCAGGAGTCTCTGTCCAACACATGTGCTGTTGCGTGTTTGTAAACAATGGGGAATGCACCTCAGGGTCCTGCACCAGGAACCCGCTCCTCCAAGTGGGCACTGCACTCTGCTTATCCAGGTGCACAGTGCTCTGCAAACACACTGTCTCACCGGAGCATTCGCGCAAGTTCTGCCGGGGCATGGCTCCACGATAACTCTCGCTGCGGAGAACGCTGCACTCCTGCCTCCGCTCTCACTGTCGGCAGGAAACTCAGACTTCTTTCCCACACTTCCTGTACACTGCCCAGCTTAGCCACACCCACTCTCCCCGGGTCATGGGATGTGTCCGGTCCCCAGTTCCGGACCCGGCACAATGCAGGTACCCACAGCCCGATCTTCCTCCTTACATGGACACGAGGCCACCTACTGTAACCCCTAATATGAGGCAAGTGCAGTGAGGACACTTAGTGGGGACCTAGTGATAGATATCCTAAAGGTATTGTACTCCGACGTGGTCCAGCACTGCACATATAGACGCTCCTCATCATCACATCACATTCAGCATCTCCCACTCACACACCACCTCCTCACCTCGCCCCCTATCTGTCAGAGTCCTGCAAGGTTCAGTCCTAGGGCCCCTGCTCTTCTCCATTTACACCTTTGGCCTGGGACAGCTCATACAATCTCACGGCTTTCAGTATCACCTCTATGCTGATGATACACAGATCTACATCTCTGGACCAGATATCATCACCCTACTAACCAGAATCTCTCAATGTCTGTCTGCTATTTCATCCTTTTTCTCCGCTACATTCCTAAAACGTAACATGGACCAAACAGAATTCATCTTCTTTCCCCCATCTCACGCGACCCCCCCAAAGAACCTATCCATTACAGTAAACGATTGCCCAGTCTCCCCAGTCCCACAAGCTCGTTGCCTCAGGGTAATCCTTGACACTGATCTCTCCTTCAAACCACATATCCAAGCCCTTTCCACTTCCTGCCGCCTTCAACTCAAAAATATTTCACCAATCCGTACATTCCTAAACCAAGAATCTGCAAAAACCCTAGTCCATGCCCTCATCATCTCCCACCTTGACTACTGCAACCTCCTGCTCTGTGGCCTCCCCTCTCACACCCCTCCAATCTATTCTAAACTCTGCTGCCCAACTAATCCACCTGTCTCCCCGCTATTCCCCGGCCTCTCCCTTCTGTCAATCCCTTCACAGGCTCCCCATTGCCCAGAGACTCCAATACAAAACCCTAACCATGACGTACAAAGCCATCCACAACCTGTCTCCTTCATACATCTGTGACCTCATCTCCCGGTACTTACGTGCACGGAACCTCCGATCATCACAAGATCTCCTTCTGTACTCCCCTCTTCCCACAATCGCATACAAGATTTCTCTTGTGCATCACCCCTACTCTGGAACTCTCTACCACAACATATCAGACTCTCACCTACCATCGAAACCTTCAAAAAGAACTTGAAGACCCACCTTTTCCGACAAGCCTACAGCCTGCAGTAACCACCGATCGACCAAACCGCTGCACGACCAGCTCTACCCTCGCCTACTGTATTCTCACCCATCCCTTGTAGATTGCGAGCCCTCGCGGGCAGGGTCCTCTCTCCTCCTGTACCAGTCGAGACTTATATTGTTTAAGATTATTGTACCTGTTTTTATTATGTATACCCCTCCTCACATGTAAAGCTCCATGGAATAAATGGCGCTATAATAATAAATAATAATAATAACATATACTGTACCCAGGAGAATTGCTGATGGCATTATCCGTTATGTCACCAGGTCTCTTTGGAGCCAAAGTCATGATGACAGGAAAAGGTTCAATTGTTCTTGGATTTATATGTACCTTTCAAGACTTAAGGAGCCAGGTAAGGTAAACCCATCTTAGGACTGGAAAGTCATACTCTCAGTATGTCCCGCAAAAAGTTCTGATGCCGTCTGTATACCCCAGGGCGAGGCAAATATAAGTATGAAGAAGTAATAGTATTTGGCATCAAAGTGAGAGACCAAATCCTACCAAAAGGTGGGTGTGAAATTAGTCCATTGATCATGAACAAGTAATGAACCAATGACCATAGTCTTCTTCGGGACACTCTCAGCAAAATCAATAATCTCTTATCCCTGTGCCATGTGCTGCCCCCTAATGCCCTGCACTAGGCATAAGATGTTGAAACAGTTTTTCCAACGGAATACTTTCCATTGTTCTATGTTATCAGGCTGGAAGTATAGGATGCTTCACGACGAGTCTAGATACGTGTCTGGCCCTGATGATCACCACTTCATGTAGCCTATCTGTGGAGAACATTTCATACATAATTGCTAGAATCACATATGTCCATGCCACGCTTAAATGGGCAGATGGAAAATTATTGGCAATGTGAAACTTTTTATGAATGCACCCACTGTAGGAATTGGTGAAGCTAAAATACCCATATTATTGCCTTGTCTCTACAGATGATTGTTCCTCTGCTGAAACCCGATCTTCATGAAGTCATCCAGGCGGCCATTGGGGAAAGACTCTCTTCTCATGTAGTGACGTGGTGTCTAGAGAAATGTGTGGGTAACACTGCCACAATGAGGAGGGAGATCTGGAGTAAGTAAAGGCTCATTACTGTGCTACACCTTTTCTAACTTAACACTATAGTGGATACATACCAAGTCACCAACATTATAGTTTGACCCGGGTAGGGTACATTTTTATATGATGGAAATGGGACCAAGAAGAGGACCATAATGGACAAACTGCAAAGTATAAACCAAAAACCAACAGAAGAAAAGAAGCAGCATACAGTCCAAGTACAAAATAGAAAAAATACTTTATTAGTGGTAAAGCCAGATTAAAAACGACAGGGGGAGACAATCCCCATGCTACCCTTAGCATGCACCTAAATGGACAGGACATAGGTGCTTATGAGATACAAGAATCCACAAGATAACCTGCATAGTCATTATACAATTTATATAAAGTGCATATAATATGCCTAAATATATTGGGTACACTGACCCAGAAAAAATCTAACAATGCACGCACAGTACAGATAACTTAACATACATACCGGTTAATGTGGCAAGATAACACAGCGTATACTTAGCACCTCACTCCTGTCCCCCCCGACGCGCGTTTCGGCTTAATGCCTTTCTCAAGGGGTGAAAGGCATTAAGCCGAAACGCGCGTCGGGGGGGACAGGAGTGAGGTGCTAAGTATACGCTGTGTTATCTTGCCACATTAACCGGTATGTATGTTAAGTTATCTGTACTGTGCGTGCATTGTTAGATTTTTTCTGGGTCAGTGTACCCAATATATTTAGGCATATTATATGCACTTTATATAAATTGTATAATGACTATGCAGGTTATCTTGTGGATTCTTGTATCTCATAAGCACCTATGTCCTGTCCATTTAGGTGCATGCTAAGGGTAGCATGGGGATTGTCTCCCCCTGTCGTTTTTAATCTGGCTTTACCACTAATAAAGTATTTTTTCTATTTTGTACTTGGACTGTATGCTGCTTCTTTTCTTCTGTTGGTTTTTACCTTTTCTAACTTCCATTCCCTTCTATGGGAGATAAGGAAGAATGTAGCACAGTCTACTCAGCTGTTTCCATAATCCCAGCCACATCAGGCAAATGTTCATAGACAGATATTACCAAGGAGCTATGATATGGGGGTTGATAAGAGGTCCATGATCATTATCGTCCAGAGACCCAAAGAGCTTGGTCTTCTAAAGAGCATTGAAAACTTTACCGTGTTAAAAAAAAAAGAAAAAATACTTTATTTTCAGGTCCTGTTGACATTGCGAAAGCCAAACAATCAGATCCAGAAGATGGATATAGAAATGCCAAGCTGGCATCTGATGAAATTGTGTCCAGTGGATCAACAGCTGCTGCTCCCATTGTAGGCACCAAGTGCGATGAAATTGTGACATTTCCCGGAATGGCCTACAGGAAAGATTTTCCATCTGCTCCTCAGAAGGGTAAAGAGAGGTGCGGAGTTCTCCTACTTGTACTTGTTTTCATTAATACAGAGAAACCTCTATGAGACGACCACAAAAAATTGGATTGGAAAATAAGGGGGTGGTCTTCTAAAAGTAAATGTCCAGCACATAGAGGAGATGAAGGAGATGGAGGAGAAACAGAAAGTGTGGTCTGGATAAGGTGATGTTCTTAAAGAGCTGGTCTTCTGGAGAGGGTTGACTGTATAATGTGTGTATACAGGTCATGGGTCATCTGGATTCCCTTTCATTGACATATGGAAGCCCCCTAAATTATGACAAAGACGGCTTTTCCATGTTTGATTTCTGCACACCCAATCTCTCTGCCCTTCTCAAAAAGGGGCATGTTTGTGAGCAGTCATAAAAATAGTTTTCACAGACAATTATTTCTTCTGTACAGACTGATTATATTCACATGAGATTTTTCCATACTTGCCAACTTTTTAAGACAGTTTTCCAGAAAATGGAGTGAATGAGTCTTACAAAGGCCGAATCATGTATGTCCATATCAAAGCTTGTTTCCAAAATTCAATGCCCCATTCCCACCTTCTGTAATTCAATTATGGTCACTGGCTCTCAATTAAAAAGCTTGAGATGCATTTACTGAGGCTTCTGTGATGCTCTCCTGGGAGTCCATAAGGTTTTATAGTATCTGCAGAAAACCTATCCTGTTGATAGCTTGTTTTCAGGAGACAACCACTTTAACGGCTCAAAAATAATATTGACTGCATATTCCAAAAAGTCCATCAGTCTATTTCTTGTTAGCTTTCCATCGAAGGAATAATAAACACAGAAAAATCAGAAAATAAAGAATAATCCAATTTCTTTCTTAATCTCCTCTTTTTTTTTCATTCTCATGTAAAAGTTAATAGTGTGAAATATATGAGGAAATCTCTGGAGCTCAGCCATGTCCCCTTCCCACTGTGTGTCAGAAAACCAGCTGCAGCAGGAGCCTCTCCCCTCTGTCCTGTTTATCTAAGCTCGTCCCTAGATTATCATTATTTTCTGCCTTGGTCTTTTCATGCACCTAGTTTAAATGCTTTGTCAACTGTTAAACAAATAAGGTAATATCTGGGGCTCAGCCATGTTCCTTTACTACTCCTTAATGTCCTGTGTGTAAGAAGCGGCTGCAGCAGGAGCCTCTCCCCTCTGTCCTGCTTGTAGTAAAACAAAAACACCCTACCCATATTATGGCAGGGGGCTGCAGGTGGCCTCCAGATAAACATTGATCTGATGCGCGGGGGGGGGGGGGGGGGAGGAACTGGGGGGAATTGGGGGGAGGGTGTGGGAGGGAGGTGGCAAGAATGGGGGGGGGTTAAGCCCCTGTGTTCTCTGCAGGATTTCAGACTGTGTCAGGATCTCGCAGAAAGCCAATATAGAGAGGACGATTAATACATTGAACCTTGAAATGACTGTGTAAAATAAAGGGATCAATACATATATTTATAAGGTTCTTGTCTCTTTTCTTCTTTCCTAAAAATAGATATAAATTACTTTGCTCTGATGAGTTCCATATGACAAATGACCCAACTTCAGATGTCGCACAGCCTCGACCAACAGGTACAACGTCTGGGGATGTGTAATGTTAGATATATCACTGTTCTCTAACGAGAAGATAAAAGAAAAAGCTAAAATCCAGAAAATATGTAGTCTCAGTCCACAGTATGACAACAAGGACTGGTGAAAAAGATTCATGTGGATCTATAACATTGTGATACCCTGAAATCTCTTTTTTCCTGATGACGTCGGAATCACCAGCGATCAGATGTAATCTGTGTGACCCTGACAACAGTCTTTAGAGAGCAGTATAAGATGCAGAAAAAAAGAGCTGGATAATGACCACATATCAATGTCTCTACAATATCCTATTAAATATGCCTTATTTAAGCAACAGAGAATGATAGAAACATGGTGGGGACCACTGGATGATAAAGTCATATGCCCCTTTAACACTCCTGATAACCTGGTCCTGACCACCATGTCTCTTGCTCTCTGATGAACTCTAATCTCCAGCTTTGTAGAGAGAATTGCTGGGTTGTTTGGTGATTTGGTTACTTCCCCAGGGGCAGTGCAGTTGTTGTCTCCTCCCCCGAGGAGCTTTATTATTGTTATTACTATTATTATACAGTATTATTACACACCAGTGATGTCACTGCTCTCATCTTCTCAACTCTCTTACCAATTTCTCATTGTAGTGATGGGAAACGTTCATCAATCCCTGAGAAGAAAAGTCCGATCCTTTGATATAAACACGGCTCAGTACAAGGATCCGGTGTTTGTCTGCTCATCCACCAGCATTGGAGACAAAATAGAGGTGAGAAGATGAGTTATAGAAACATTTATCCTTATAATAACAGGAAATGTGTGGATTTAGATTTGCATTGGAACTTTGGACAATTTACTTCACTTTCCATGTTATTTACAATGACAAAACAAAAATAATTAGCAACGGCCTGTAAAGGGTTTGTCCAAAGATCCATTCTCTAACATCGAGCAGAAATTTTGAAAATGAGAAGAAATTATGGATGGATGTATAATATAACTCTGTCTGTTGTTCTGCATTATTCTAGGTGGCCGTGGCTTGCAATCTGCACAGATCAGCAGCCCAAAGTATGGTGACCACTTGCATCAACGAACTTTTGGCACAAGGAGCCCAGACTCTGTTTTTTATGCCCCATTTTGCTTGTGGGCAACTCTCAGCTGATGTGACCGAAGCTCTAGAGGAAGGACTGGCACGGGGGTGCAAACTAAGTGGGGCCACATTACTAGGTAAAAATCTAGAATTTACCGGCTTGTTATGAGCCTTTCCTAATGACTGTGATGTAGTGGGTCACTAACTGTGGGCGCTGGCTCATTAGCTGTTCTGGGGCGTCTGCGTGGCAGTTCATTATCAATGGAGGAAGATGAGGAGGAGAAAACAGAGGAAGATGGCATCCTCTCCCCCACTCCTCTGCTGAATACAGTATTTGGGAAGAGCGGAACATTATATTTTTCACGTGGGTGGTGTGTGCGTCTGTGTTTTTCACGCGTTGGATAACCAAATCTTATTTAGGTGAGTGTTTGGAGTAAACTTTTTTTTATTGATTAATTAAATTTAGAAAAGAAGGAAATGAAAAAAATAGTAGAAAAGAATCTAGAAATAAAAAGATGAAATAAAATAAAATGGAAAATATAAAAATTTGGTGAAATAAAAAAAATGACTAAAAGCAATTACTAAGCGCCCGAAACTAAATTACCCTAACCATAATTCTATGTAGTAAAACAAAACTGTAGTATAAGTAAGGTAGTACAATAATTTTCCAGTACAATTCAGAAACTACAATTACTAAACGTCCACAACTATCTGACGCTAATTGTGATTATATTTTAGAAATAAATACTGTAGTATAAGCGATTTACTACAGTATATTTTTATATTCTTACTGTGGATTACACTGTCCGCTAGCTTTATCAACTAATCTAAATTATTATTTTTATGTGATTCTTTTTTTACACTTTTTGAAAAAAAAAATTAAGTACAGTAAATAAAACCAGTCGCTCATCTCAGCTGTAAGTGTAAATAAATAAATATATATATATATATATATATATATATATATATATATATATAATATATGTATAATTTGACAACTGGGTGTTCCCATTCCCTCTGTCGGTGAGGTGAGTCTTTACACGCTCTGTTCAATCAGTGCAGATGGTGTTATACTTTGTAGAGACACACCCTTTTGACAAGGGGAATGGTAACACCCAATTGTCAATTAATATCTTTCAAAGAAGAAAGTGAGCCAGCACAACACAGAGTGAAATAATCAATAGATTATTTATTTAATGAGAAATACGAGTATTTAGAAAGACAGAAATGCTGTTGTATTTTCTTTTCAATGGATTATTTTTTTTAACATTTCAGTAAAAATGTATAGAAAGATTGAAAATAATGGACAAGTCTGTGCTAAGTAGAGAGGCAGTCTGTTGTGCAGAACTTCCTGTGACAACTCTGTACAACTACATATACTCAAATGGTTGTCAAATAGGCAGCAAGTCAGATAGTTGCTAGGCAACCACAACTCCCACACCCTGCCGTACTGGGCCTGATTTGTCTAAATTGTCTAATTATAAGGCTGACTTTGTTTCCCATAGCAACCAATCACAGCGCAGCTTTCATGATTTTAGAGCAGTTTGAGTAATAAATGCTGAGCTCTGATTGGTTGCTGTGGACAATCTGTAAATGTACATGGAAAGTGCAGGCCTGGCCACTAATATGGCTACAGACTGGTTTCATATATATAAAATCTTCGAGAGAAGTGAGCAAAATCCCTGCTGTAACTAAGTAAATAAAAAGCAATAAAGTGCATTTAAATAACATAGCGTTTTTAGTAATACTTTTTTTAATAAAAAAATAGCACAAAAGCCATCCCACCACGTCAAGGTTGTTGGCATATGCAACAGATTGGGACTTATTATAAGTGAAAGGAGGACTTTATACTAACCAGACAGCAGATGGCGATAGTGTGTAAAGTTATATACTTGCTGTAATGTGGGGAGGGAAGCTCTCAGTGGTTGGTTGTTTTCTTACTTTCGGTTTTGCTTTTCTTCATGAATGTGTTGTCTTCAGTGCACGGACTGTGTGACACTGAATTGTATCTCATGTTTATCCAGTATGAAGTAAATACTGTTTACTCAAGATATCTTGCTGATTGAAGCTCTCCTAAGTACAGCGGTGACTGCAAGAAGACGCACTCTGCAACAGGTTATGGGCCCAGGCATCCCAGATAACCCCAGATAACCCCAGGCACCCCAGATAAACCCAGGCACCCCAGACACTACAGGTCTGCACTACAAGCTCAGGCAGAAGGATACTGGTTTATAGCCAAGATAACGGAGCACACAGATAAGCTCTGTAAACAGAAGGAACTAAATCCAGATACAGAGTGACAGAGGAATTCAGCATCCCAGGAGCTGGATATAATTGCAGAGAATTCACAGGACATACAGGAGAATATCTTCAGTACAACTCTCTAAACAAGTAAGACTATATAAAGATGATGAGTAACACAGAACTGAAATTTACAGTAGCTAAACTGAATAGTGAAAATTATCAGTTATGGAAATTCAAAGTAGAGATGTTATCTAAGGATGATCTATGGGAAGTAATTGTTACAGCAAGACCAGATCAAGATAATCAGACATGGGATAAGAAGGATATAAAAGCTAGAGCCACCATTAGCTTATTAGTGGATGATGCTCAATTAATACATATAAGAAATGAAGAAACAGCTAAGGGAATGTGGGAAGCATTAAGAAAACTGTATGAAAGACCTAGCTTGAATCACAAGTTGTTTTTATTAAGAAAGCTGTACAGTATGAGATTGAATGCAAATGACGAAATGCAGAAGCACATATTCTCAATGATGGAAGTGATATCACAGCTAAGATCTATTGGTGAAGATATTAAAGAAAGTCATGTAGCAGCTATATTGTTGTGCAGTTTACCATATTCGTATACAGCCTTGATAAATGCCCTTGAGACGAGACCAGAAACTGACATTACATTAGATTTTGTGAAAACAAGACTAATAGATGAATATCAGAGAAGAAAAGAACAAAGAAATGATTCTTCTACTGAAAAGGACAGTGAAAACGCTCTTAAAGCTACAGAATTCAAAAAACCCTATAATAAAGAGACAAGAGAATGCTTCAGATGTAAGAAAAAAGGTCATTTAAAGAAAGACTGTACCATATGGAAAGCAGAACAACAAAAATTACAACATAAAAAGCATACAGAGAAAGTAAAAAACACAATTTCCGATTCATGTGAGAATAATTGGAATGGCACATTTAAAGTAACAGACAAGAAATCATCACTTGGTTGGTTTATTGATTCAGGAGCAACGAGTCATATGACAAGTGACAAGAATTTCTTTACTGATCTTGATTTAGATAAGAAAGAAGCCATTTATCTCGCAGATGGAAGCAAAATAACTGCAGAAGGTATCGGACAAGGTATGCTAAATTGTTCAAACAAGTTCGGGCAAGATTCAAAGATACTTGTACAAGATGTGTTGTATGTTCCAAAATTGGAAGGCGGATTATTATCTGTGAAACGTTTAACAGCAAAAGGACTTACAGTGAAATTCAAAGACAATGAGTGTGCAATTATTGCAGGAAACAAGGTGATAACCAAAGTAAAGGCAGATGAACAATTATATCATTTTGACACACCAAAGGAACAGATGAAGGTATGTACACATGATCACAAAAACTGTATTCACATGTGGCATAGACGTCTAGGACATAGACACCCTGACAGTATAAGGGAACTACAGAGAAAAGAATTGACAAAAGATTTAAAGATATCAGATTGCTCAATTACCATAAGATGTGATTGTTGTATAAAATCCAAAGCCACAAGGATATCTATTCCAAAAGAAAGTGAGATGAAAAGCGAAAGACCACTTGATTTGGTGCATACTGACGTATGTGGACCCATGAAAGTGACTACATCAGGAGGCAATAGATACATGTTGACTTTTATAGACGATTACTCAAGATACACAGTCACATACTTAATTAAAAACAAAAGTGAAGTTTTTGATAAACTTGTAGACTATAGGTACCGTCACACTAGACGATATCGCTAGCGATCCGTGACGTTGCAGCGTCCTCGCTAGCGATATCGTCCAGTGTGACAGGCAGCAGCGATCAGGCCCCTGCTGTGCTGTCGCTGGTCGGGGAAGAAAGTCCAGAACTTTATTTGGTCACTGGACTCCCCGTAGACATCGCTGAATCGGCGTGTGTGACACCGATTCAGCGATGTCTTCACTGGTAACCAGGGTAAACATCGGGTAACTAAGCGCAGGGCCGCGCTTAGTAACCCGATGTTTACCCTGGTTACCATCCTAAAAGTAAAAAAAACAAACACTACATACCTACCTACAGCCGTCTGTCCTCCAGCGCTGTGCTCTGCACTCCTCCTGTACTGGCTGTGAGCGTCGGTCAGCCGGAAAGCAGAGCGATGACGTCACCGCTCTGCTTTCCGGCCGCTGTGCTCACACAGACAGTACAGGAGGAGTGCAGAGCACAGCGCTGGAGGACAGACGGCTGTAGGTAAGTATGTAGTGTTTGTTTTTTTTACTTTTAGGATGGTAACCAGGGTAAACATCGGGTTACTAAGCGCGGCCCTGTGCTTAGTTACCCGATGTTTACCCTGGTTACCGGCATCGTTGGTCGCTGGAGAGCGGTCTGTGTGACAGCTCTCCAGCGACCAAACAGCGACGCTGCAGCGATCCGGATCGTTGTCGGTATCGCTGCAGCGTCGCTAAGTGTGACGGTACCCTATGTAACAAGATCAAGTAACAAATTTCAAAGGAAGCCAATTGTCATCAGAAGTGATAATGGAGGTGAATTTACAGGTCACAGAATAGAAGACTACTTAAGACAAAATGGAATAAAACACCAGAAAATGGTTCCATACACACCTGAACAAAATGGAGTAGCAGAAAGGAAAAACAGAACTCTAACAGAGATGATAAGATGTATGCTGACGGATTCCAAACTACCAGAGAAATATTGGGGTGAGGCAGCAATGACAGCTACTTATCTACAGAACAGACTTTTTTCCAGAAAACTGACGAAAACTCCATATGAACTGTGGCAAGGTATGAAACCAAGTGTCAATCATTTAAAAGTTTTTGGATGTAAAGTTTTCATATTCATTCCAACAGAAAAACGTTCCAAACTTCAAAACAGATCCATGGAAGGAATATTTGTTGGATATAGTGAAAATTGCAAAGGATACAGAATCCTAGATCCCAAAACAGACAGAGTTACAGTGAGTAACAGTGTGACATTCATTGAAGATTTAAATGAAGACATTATGATTTCAGTTGAAACAAAAAATGAGAAAACCAATAATGACACAACTGAAGAAATATATGATGAGAAAGAAGTAGAAGTTAATGAAGAACAAAATACTGAAAGTGAAGAATCACAACTACAAACAGACACAGAACCAAGACGTTCAATGAGAGAGAACAAAGGAAAACCACCAAAACGTCTCTCATACAAGACAAGCACAAGAAAAATCTATGAGCCTACTTCTTGGGAAGAAATATCTAAACTTCCTGTAGAAGAAGCTAATAAATGGATAGAAGCAACAGAAACAGAAATTAAATCCATGCAAGATTCAAATACATGGACACTGACAGATTTACCAGAAGGAAGAAAAACCATAGGATGTAAATGGATTTTTAAAGTTAAATACCAAACAGATGGCACAGCTGAAAGATACCGAGCAAGACTCGTAGCTAAAGGGTATTCTCAAAAATATGGAGAAGACTATGATGAAACATTTGCTCCAGTTGTCAAACACACTACAATAAGAACTTTACTTACAGTTGCAGCAATGAAACAGATGCAACTGAGACATCTGGGTGTAAAGACAGCTTTTCTGAATGGAGATTTAACAGAAGACATTTATATGGAACAACCTCCAGGATTCAAAGATGAAAGAAATCCAAACAAAGTTTGTAAACTACAGAAAAGCATATATGGTTTAAAGCAAGCAGCTAAAGCGTGGAATGACAAAATCACGGAAGTACTTACAAATGAAAAATTTCAAAGAAGCAAAGCTGATCCATGCTTATACACAAAAAGGCTGATTAATAGATGGATTTACATACTCATATATGTAGACGACATTTTGATTTGTTTTGAACAAGAAAGGGATAACGAAAACATTCTAAAAATCCTGAAGCAACATTTCGAAATCAAAGACTTGGGAAATGTAAAACAATATCTAGGAATACAAGTAGAAAGAGAAGAAGATGGAAGTTTCCTACTGAATCAAAATCACATGATTCAAGACATAACAGAAAAATTTGGATTAAAAGATGCAAAAACAGTAAAGTCTCCAATGGAAACTAATTATCTCAAAGAGATGAACAGTGAACAAAATGTGCTACCAAATAATGAAGAATACAGAACAGCAATATGAAAACTACTGTATCTAGCAACCGTTACAAGACCAGACATCGCAGCAGCAGTAGGAATCCTTAGTAGAAAGGTATCAAAACCAAATAAAGCTGATTGGAATGCCGTGAAGAGAGTAATACGTTATTTGAAAGGAACTAGCAATGTTAAGCTGAAATTACCCACAAGAGATGATTGCATTTTAACAGGATATGTTGATGCAGATTGGGCTGGAGATCCAACTGACAGAAGATCTACCAGTGGACATATTTTTTTTCCTCTCAGGTGGACCAATAAGTTGGACAAGTAAGAAACAGTCAATTGTGACACTATCTTCAACAGAAGCAGAATATGTTGCCGCAGCACATGCGAGTCAAGAAGTACTGTGGTTAAGACAATTGTTGACAGAATTAGGACAACCACAGTTGGCACCAACAAAACTAAAAGAGGACAATCAAGGATGTCTTGTTCTTGCTCAGATGGAAAGAGTCAATCCAAGAACCAAACATATTGATGTGAAATATCATTTCTTGAGCGATCATCAGGAACAAGGAGTCTTGAAGTTAGAATACTGTCCTACTGAAGAAATGACAGCAGACATTTTCACGAAGGCGTTGAATGCTGATAAACATCAGAGACTAATAAAAAAGTTGGGTTTGATTGAATAAGTCCTTACTGTTGAGAAAGGGTGTTGGCATATGCAACAGATTGGGACTTATTATAAGTGAAAGGAGGACTTTATACTAACCAGACAGCAGATGGCGATAGTGTGTAAAGTTATATACTTGCTGTAATGTGGGGAGGGAAGCTCTCAGTGGTTGGTTGTTTTCTTACTTTCGGTTTTGCTTTTCTTCATGAATGTGTTGTCTTCAGTGCACGGACTGTGTGACACTGAATTGTATCTCATGTTTATCCAGTATGAAGTAAATACTGTTTACTCAAGATATCTTGCTGATTGAAGCTCTCCTAAGTACAGCGGTGACTGCAAGAAGACGCACTCTGCAACAAAGGTAACTCTGATCTGGACAGTGTAGGACTGTACCAACTTAAGTCAAGCTCAATTTTTGTGTTTTTTTTTCTTTGTATTATTGCATTCTGTGCAAGCCGGGGTGTGGCCTCCCTCTCCTGAGCTGGAAATTGCATATAAGGCTTCCCCAGTCTGGTGTTTCACTGGTTGAGCCCAGTCCTTTCATCTGCCCTTATTCACACTGAGGTCAACATTGACACATGGTAAGGTTTTAATATTAGACAGTGTAGGACTGTCCCGATCAGAGTTACTTTGACGTGGTGGGATGGCTTTTGGGCTATTGTTTGAAAAAAAAAAGCATTACTAAAAACTCTCTGTTATTTAAATGCACTTTTTTGCTTTTTATTTACTTAGGGTTTTTGCTCACTTTTTCTCTCGTAGGCTTTATATGTTTTGTGGCCAATGTGAACATGCGTTTAAATTCTGCATGTGTACCAACTTAAGTCAAGCTCAATTTTTGTGTTTTTTTTTTGTTTCATATATATACAGTATACACAGTGGGGAAAATAAGTATAAAATTATATATACTGTATATATATCAGTAAAAAGGTGTATTTATATGTATTAAGGATCACTTTTTCCTGTTTGTCCTTTTTTTCCCTCAGATAAAGAATGTCCTCGGCCTCCCAGCTTATTTTCTGATGGCAGCTTCAATGTGTCCGGATTTGCCCTGGGTGTATTAGAGAGGGATCACTGGTTACCACGTCCAGATCTAATGGGAGCGGGTGATCTGGTTATAGGAATCCGGTCACTGGGATCATATAGTGGCAGCGACCTGTCTCTTCTAAAAGGCGTCATGGAGAATCACTCCTTACAATATACATCAGTATTGCCCATGGGGGACGGGGACACAGTTTGGGGTACATCTCAATAGTTGCCTCATTATTATATCTACAGACACTTCTGGTCGTCATCAGCGGTAGCAAAATGGCTTCTCCTACAACAGGATAATTTTGGTATACAAGATAATAGATCATCCACCATAGTAATCCCTGTTCATAAAACGAACGAAAACCTGACTACAGTGGCCACAGATGTCACTATGGACAACATGTCATCATGGTCCGAGGTTCAATTATCACCAACCACTGAAAATAACAAAGATCCAACCAGACACCAGGCCCATGGCAGAAAAGGGTCCACTCTGATCAGGTTTCCATTTGCAATATCCGCCATATATACAGGATGGGCCATTTATATGGATACACCTGGGTGGGCCATTTATAAATTTGGATCCAAAATGGCCGACTTCTAAATGGCCGCCGCCGTGGTCACCACCTATCTCCCTCCCATATACTAATGTGCCACAAACAGGAAGTTGATATCACCAACCATCCCCATTTTATTTAGATGTATCCATATACAAAGCCCACCCAGGTCCATCCATATAAATGGCCCACCCTGTACTGTGGGTACGGAAAGTATTCAGACACCTTTTAAATTTTACACTCTTTCTTTCATTGCAGTCATTTGGTAAATTCAAAACTGTTCATTTTTTTCACATTAATGTACACTCTGCACCCCATCCTGACTGGAAAAATCAAACAGAAATGTAGAATTTTTTGAAAATGTATTAAAAAAGAAAAACTACAATATCACATGGTCATAAGTATTCAGACCCTTTGCTCAGACACTCACATTTAAGTCACATGCTGTCCATTTCCTTGTGATTCTCCTTGAGATGGTTCTACTCCTTCATTGAGTCCAGCTGTGTTTAATTAAACTGATAGGACATGATTTGGAAAGGCGCACACCTGTCTATATAAGGCCTCACAGTGCATGTCAGACCAAATGGGAATCATGAGGTCAAAGGAACTGGCCAAGGAGCTCAGAGACAGAATTGTAGCAAGGCACAGATATGACCAAAGTTACAAAAGAATTTCTGCAGCACTAAAGGTTCCTAAGAGCTCAGTGGCCTCCATAATCCTTAAATTGAAGAAGTTTGGGGCGACCAGAAGATTTCCTAGACCTGGCCATCCAGCCAAATTGAGCAATCGTGGGAGAAGAGCCTTGGTGAGAGAGGTAAAGAAGAACCCCAAGATCACTGTGGCTGAACTCCAGAGATGCAGTAGGGAGATGGGAGAAAGTTCCACAAAGTCAACTATCACTGCAGCCCTCCACCAGTCAGGCCTTTATGGCAGAGTGGCCCAATGGAAGCCTCTCCTCAGTGCAAGACATATGAAAGCCTGCATAGAGTTTGCTGAAAAACACATGAAGGACTCCCAGACTATGAGAAATAAGATTCCCTGGTCTGATGAGATGAAGATAGACCTTTTTGGTGATAATTCTAAGCGGTATGTGTGGAGAAAACCAGGCACTGCTCATCACCTGCTCCATACAATCCCAACAGTGAAACATCGTGGTGGCAGAATCATGCTATAGGGGTGTTTTTCAGCTGCAGGGACAGGATGACTGGTTGACATTAAGGCTATGTGCACACGCCCAGGATTTCTTGCAGAAATTTCCTGAGCTTAACCGGACATTTTCTGCAAGAAATCCGCATGCGTTTTTTTTTTTTTAGCATTTTTTTGTGCATTTTGACGTGTTTTTTTCCAGAGGTTCCCAATGCATTAATTAGCGGGAAAAACGAGAAAAATCCACAAAATTAATGAACATGCTGCGTTTTTTACCACGATGCATTTTTTCGTGGAAAAAAACGCATCATGTGCACAAAAATTGCGGAATGCATTCTAAATGATGGGATGCATAATGTATGCATTTTTTATGCATTTTTATAGCATTTTTATAGCGAAAAAAACGCAACATTTGCACACAGCCTGAAGGAAAAATGAATGCTGCCAAGTACAAAGATATCGTGGATGAAAACCTCTTTCAGAGTGCTCTGGACCTCAGACTTGGCCGAAGGTTCACCTTCCAACAAGACAATGACCCTAAGGACACAGCTAAAATAACAAAGGCGTGGCTTCAGAACAACTCTGTGACCATTCTTGACTGACACAGCCAGAGCCCTGACCTAAACCCAATTGAGCATCTCTGGAGAGACCTAAAAATGGCGTCCACCAACGTTCACCATCCAACCTGACGGAACTGGAGAGGATCTGCAAGGAACAATTACAGAGGATCCCCAAATCGAGGTGTGAAAAACTTGTTGCATCATTCCCAAGAAGACTCATGACTGTACTGGCTCAAAAGGTGCTTCTACTCAATACTGAGCAAAGGGTCTGAATACTTATGATCATGTGATAATTTTAGTTTTTCTTTTTTTAATAAGTCTAAATTTCTGTTTTTTTCCAGTCAAGATGAGGTGCAGAGTGCACATTAATGAGAAAAAAAATGAACTTTTTTGAATTTACCAAATGGATGCAGTGAAAGAAAGAGTGAAAAATTTAAAGGGATCTGAATACTTTCCGTACCCACTGTATATAGCAGATCTGTGCGCTACTTATATAAAGAGACTTAATTATGAATGCGGCATTTAAGAGGTTGGAAATGGATGAAGGCATTTCGTCTGATGCCCGACCTACTCTCTTAACCGCACAACATGAATGACTGACATGTTTGATCACTTATGAAGTCACGATTGTGTGTGGAATTCATAAGAAATGGGTAATTTTACTTAAATATTGCAATATTACAGTGTATTGCACTAGTGGTCAAGTGATTGCTGGGTTAAGTCTACTTGGAAAACAAAAGAAATTTTTGTATAAAAAAAAAATTAAAGTTCATATCACCTCTTTTTTCCATTAACCCCTTTCTGACTTCCGACGTACTATTCCATCCATGTGGGCTGGGCCCGTATGACCATGGACAGGATAGTACATCGAGGCCGATCAGCCACGCTCACGGGTGTTGGGCGGCCGATCGGGGCCGGGTGCCAGCTGATTCTCACAGCTGACACCCCGCACTAAGTGCCAGAAGCGGTCATGGACCGCTCCCAGCACTTTAACCCCCAGGACACTGCGCTCCAGCAAGATCGCAGCGTTCTAGTGGCAAAGAGAAGCATTTCGCAGGGAAGGGGATGTGATTGCGTTGTTTGGAGGGTCTCCTCCCTGCAGGCCTCTGGATCCAAGATGGCCACGCGGTCCTTCCGGGCCTTGCAGGGAGGTGGCTTGTCAGTGCCTGCTGAGAGCAGGCACCGGCAAGCCTCTTGCACTGCCTGTCAGATCGCTGATCTGAAACAGTGCTCTGCAAAGTGTCAGATCAGCGATCTGACTTTATACAGTGATGTCCCATCCAGGGACAATGTAAAAATTATACTGTGTAAAAATATATATTTTTTAATTCCTAAATAAAGAAAAAAAGATAAATATTGTTCCAATAAATACATTTTATGTAAATAAAAAAATCGATGAAAGTACGCATATTTAGTATCGCCGCGTCGGTAACGACCCGACCTATAAAACTGTCCCTATAGTTAACCCTTTCAGTGAACACCGTAAAAAAAAAAAAAAAATGAGGCAAAAAACAATGCTTTATCATGATACCGCCAAACAAAAAGTGGAATAACACGCGATAAAAAAACGGATATAAATAAACATGGTAACGCTGAAAAAGCCATCTTGTCCCGCAAAAAAACAAGCCACCAAATGGCATCATCAACAAAAACAATAAAGTTATAGCCCTCAGAATAAAGCGATGCAAAAATAATTATTTTTTCTATAATAGTTTTTATTGTATAAAAGCGCCAAAACATAAAAAAATTATATAAATGAGATATCGCTGTAATCTTACTGACCCGAAGAATAAAACTGCTTTATCAATTTTACCACACGCAGAACGGTATAAACGCCCCACCCAAAAGAAATTCCTGAATTGCTGGTTTTTGTTCATTCTGCCTTGCAAAAATCATAATAAAAAGCGATCAAAAAAGGTTATGTGTCCGAAAATGGTACCAATAAAAACGTCAACTCGTCCCGCAAAAAACAAGATCTCATATGACTCTGTGGGCCAAAATATGGAAAAATTATAGCTTTCAAAATGTGGTGATGCAAAAACTATTTTTTGCAATGAAAAGCGTCTTTTAGTGTGTGACAGCTGCCAAACATAAAAACCTGCTAGAAAAACCCGCTATAAATAGTAAATCACACCCCCTTTATCACACCCTTAGTTAGAGATAAATAATAAAATTAAAATAAGTATTTCCATTTTCCCATTAGGGTTAGGGTTGGGGCTAAAGTTAGGGTTAGGGTTGGGGCTAAAGTTAGGGTTGGGGCTAAAGTCAGGGTTGGGGCTAGAGTTGGGGTTAGGGTTTGGATTACGTATACGGTTGGGGTTAGGGTTGGGATTAGGGTTAGAGGTGTGCATGGTTAGGGGTGTGGTTAGGATTATGGTTATGGTTGGGATTAGGGTTAGGGGTGTGTTGGGGTTAGGGGTGTGTTGGGGTTAGCAGTGTGCTTAGGGTTGGGATTAGGGTTAGGGGCGTTTTCGGGTAAGGGGTGTGGTTAAGGTTATGGTTAAGGTTGGGATTAAGGATAAGGGTGTGTTCTGGTTAGGGTTGGAGTTAGAATTGGGGGGTTTCCACTGTTTAGGCATATCAGGAGCTTTCAAACTCAATTCCAGCCAATTCTGCATTGAAAACGTAAAACAGTGCTCCTTCCCTTCCGAGCTCTGCCTTGCGTCCAGACAGTGGTTTACCCCCACATATGGGGTATTAGCGTACTCAGGACAAATTGGACAAAAACTTTTGTGGTCCAATTTCTCTTGTTACCCTTGGGAAAATAAAAAATTGGGGGCTAAAAAATCATTTTTGTTGGAAAAAAATGATTTTTTTATTTTCACAGCTCTGCGCTATAAACTTTAGTGAAACACTTGGCTATTCAAAGTTCTCACAACACATCTAGATAAGTTCCTTTGGGTGTCTAGTTTCCAAAATGGGGTCACTTGTGGGGGGTTTCTACTGTTTAGGCACATCAGTGGCTCTGCAAAGTAACATGAAGCCTGCAGACCTTTCCATCAAAGTCTTCATTCCTAAACGCCACTACTTCCCTTCTGAGTCCCGATGTGTGCCAAAACAGTAGTTTTCTCCCATACATTGGGTATCCGCATACTCAAGACAAATTGCACAACAACTTTTGGGGTCCAATTTCTCCTGTTACCCTTGGGAAAATACAAAACTGGGGGCTAAAAAATTATTTTTGTGGAAAAAAAGATTTTTTATTTTTCCGGCTCTGCATTATAAGCTTTAGTGAAACTTGAGGGTTCAAAGTTCTCATAACACATCTAGATAAGTTCCTTGGGTGGTCTAGTTTCAAATATGGGGTCACTTGTGGGGGATTTCTACTGTTTAGGTACATCAGGGGCTCTGCAAATGCAGCGTGATGCCCGCAGACCATTCCATCAAAGTCTGCATTCCAAAATGGCGCTCCTTCCCTTCTGAGCTCTTCCATGCACCCAAACAGTGGTTTACCCACACATATAGGGTATCAGCGTACTCAGGACAAATTGCATAATAACTTTTGGGGCCAATTTCTTCTGTTACCGTTGGGAAAATTGGTTGCGAAAAGATCATGTGAACAAAATATGATTTTTTATTTTTACTGCTCTACATTATAAACTTTTGTGAAGCACTTGGGGGTTCAAAGTGCTCACCACACATCTAGATAAGTTCCTTAGGGGTCTTCTTTCCAAAATGTCACTTGCGGGGCTTTCCACTGTTTAGGCACATCAGGGACTCTGCAAACGCGACATCGCGACTATCTCAATTCCAGCCAATTTTGCATTGAAAAGTCAAACGGCACTCCTTCCCTTCCGAGCTCTGCCATGCGCCCAAACAGTGGTTTACCCCCACATATGGGTTATCGGCGTACTCAGGACAAATTGTAAAACAACTTTTAGGGTCCACTTTCTCCTGCTACCCTTGGTAAAATAAAACAAATTGGATCTGAAGTAATTTTTGACTTCAAATGTGATGTGAAAGAAAACCAAAAGAAAATGGACACCAAAGCTAAAAGTAAACAATTTTATTGAAACAACAATTTAAAATATACATAAGTACTACATATAAAAACCAGAGTAAAAAGACACAATGAGAAAAGAGAGGCGACACTAGTGCCACACACGGACCCTATAATTAAATGAGGAGCAAAAAATAAATTGCAATCCTGCCAGAGGTATATAGATACACGTATAGATACCATAAATCAATAAATAAGATGGTGAATAGGCATACAAACCATAAAAGACTATAGTGTTAGATAAATAGCCGGGCATATGGTAAACACAATAAACGTATAGATACCATATATCGTATATCAATAAATAAGATGGTAATTAGGCATACAGACAATAAAAGTCTGTAGTGTCGGATAAATAGCCGGGCATATGGTAAACTCAGTAAACAAAAAGCTCTCAAATAATGAAAGGGTGCAGGGATGTTACAAAGTACAAATATAAGCGCAGATAAAGTATCTTATGCAAACCTTATGTAGCAGGGAACCCAATATAACTATACTAGCAATAATGCATGTCCGCAATCCAGGGAAATCCCATATGCAAAAGGGGGGTAGGAAATAAGCTGTACCTGCATAGGATCAAAGGATAACAAGTAAGAGACGAACGAATCTGCTGCTGTGCGTGGAAAAAAGGGCCCCGACGCGCGTTTCGCAGTGTTGCTTCGGGGGGCGCTAATGTGATGTGGTCCCTAAAAAAAAATGGTGTTGTAAAAATGAGAAATGGCTGGTCAAATTTTAATCCTTATAACTCCCTAACAAAAAAAATGTTTGGTTCCAAAATTGTGCTGATGTAAAGTAGACATGTGGGAAATGTTATTTATTAAGTATTTTGTGTGACATATCTGTCATTTAAGGGCATGAAAATTCAAAGTTGGAAAATTGCTAAATTTTCAAAATTTTCCCCAAATTTCCATTTATTTCACAAATAAACGCAAGTTATATCAAATAAATTTTACCACTAACGTGAATTAAAATATCTTATTCCATCTGTTGCACTACAACATCCATGAGGGAGTGAACAGAAATGCACAAATTTGAAATTATCATAAAATTGTGTTTCATTAAAGTTTTAAAAACTATTGAAATAGTATGACAAAAAACAAAAACAAAAAACAAAGACGTAACATCAGATGTAAGGGACACAATATACTACCAGGTCATTAAACCACAATGATTACAGAGCGTATCAAAAAATACCAAAAATAGTCTGCACTAATGAATTTAGGAAACAAAACAGTGCAGACAAGCCAAAAATCAGGTGAGCAGTCTACACCTGACTAATGATCAGTGAGCATAGGCTGGAAATATTCCTAGTACCTTATGTTTAAGTATCAAGGTGTCCCTGATCCTCATATGTCCGAATCCAATTAGAAACTACCCAGAATAACTAGCACAATGCAGACTGGAATAATGCTGGATATACTTACAATGCGTGGGGCTGGTGCCGTGTCCCTCTACCCCGACGCGCGTTTCGTCCACACTTCAATATTTTCAAAATTTTCGCCAAATTTCTGTTTATTTCACAAATAAACACAAGTTATATCAAAGAAATTTTACCACTAACGTGAATTAAAATATGTCACAAGAAAACATTGTCAGAATCACAGGGATCCATGGAAACGTTTCAGAGTTATTACCTCATAAAGGGACAGTGGTCAGAAATGTAATCTTGGGGGTTAAGGGGTTAATGTAAATACAAATCTAATAAAGATATTGGCAAAGCTTGCAGAAAATGCAAAATTGCTGTTTCTTAAGATCATTCCACCTCCCGAAAAATGGAATAAAAAGAGATCAGAATGTCATATGTTATAAAAAAAAATGTTGATGATAGAAAGTAAAGCTCATACCCCCCCAAAAAAGAAGATCTGGTACAACTCTCTAACCAAACATTTTAAAACGCTTTATCTCTCAGAAGGTGATTGGAACATTTTTGCAAAATTTGATTAAAAACAAGCAAATATCCAACGTAGGAAAATGCAGACACAGGAGGTGGGCGAGGCTGAAGAAGAGATGGAGTTATAATAGTTTCCCCAGAATGTAAAATTCTATATTAAAGTGCATAGACCAAAAATTATAAGTGTACAGTTCGACCAAGAAAGATATATGTATAAAAAAGCAAAGTGAGCATAACAGATGGGTATCAGGACTCATACAAAAATAATATTAATTAATGGATAGATAATAATGTTATTTCTATAGCACCAACATATTCCGCAGAACTTTACATTGTAGAGGGGACTCTCAAAAGGAGTGAGGGTCCTGCTGCTCACAAGCTACAATCTGTGAGGAAATAGGGGAGGCACGAAAGGTAAATGATAGAAAAAGTGATAGTATTGTACGGTTCAGCCATCAATATAATAAATAGGGGAATCACACCGCTGCATGAACTGGCCGAGCTTTGGCACTACTCCTGACGAAGCTGTTGCAGGACAGCGATATGCGTGGGGTTCACCCCACAACCGTGATCCTTGTGCTCCTTTTGCTCCCTAGGGTATTTTCCTCTGGCCTAGAGCATATGAGGTAGTATTGACTACAAGGCTCTATCGTTATGCATGCAAGTGCAGCGCTATTTGATTAGCTCCTATTATTCAGCCTTCTTTGGTGATTTTCCTTGCATTCATGTATATACAGTGGGGCAAAAAAGTATTTAGTCAGTCAGCAATAGTGCAAGTTCCACCACTTAAAAAGATGAGAGGCGTCTGTAATTTACATCATAGGTAGCCCTCAACTATGGGAGACAAACTGAGAAAAAAAAATCCAGAAAATCCCATTGTCTGTTTTTTTATCATTTTTTTTGCATATTATGGTGGAAAATAAGTATTTGGTCAGAAACAAACAATCAAGATTTCTGGCTCTCACAGACCTGTAACTTCTTCTTTAAGAGTCTACTCTTTCCTCCACTCATTACCTGTAGTAATGGCACCTGTTTAAACTTGTTATCAGTATAAAAAGACACCTGTGCACACCCTCAAACAGTCTGACTCCAAACTCCACTATGGTGAAGACCAAAGAGCTGTCAAAGGACACCAGAAACAAAACTGTAGCCCTGCACCAGGCTGGGAAGACTGAATCTGCAATAGCCAACCAGCTTGGAGTGAAGAAATCAACAGTGGGAGCAATAATTAGAAAATGGAAGACATACAAGACCACTGATAATCTCCCTCGATCTGGGGCTCCACGCAAAATCCCACCCCGTGGGGTCGGAATGATCACAAGAACGGTGAGCAAAAATCCCAGAACCACGCGGGGGGACCTAGTGAATGAACTGCAGAGAGCTAGGACCAATGTAACAAGGCCTACCATAAGTAACACACTACGCCACCATGGACTCAGATCCTGCAGTGCCAGACGTGTCCCACTGCTTAAGCCAGTACATGTCCGGGCCCATCTGAAGTTTGCTAGAGAGCATTTGGATGATCCAGAGGAGTTTTGGGAGAATGTCCTATGGTCTGATGAAACCAAACTGGAACTGTTTGGTAGAAACACAACTTGTCGTGTTTGGAGGAAAAAGAATACTGAGTTGCATCCATCAAACACCATACCTACTGTAAAGCATGGTGGTGGAAACATCATGCTTTGGGGCTGTTTCTCTGCAAAGGGGCCAGGACGACTGATCCGGGTACATGAAAGAATGAATGGGGCCATGTATCGTGAGATTTTGAGTGCAAACCTCCTTCCATCAGCAAGGGCATTGAAGATGAAACATGGCTGGGTCATTCAACATGACAATGATCCAAAGCACACCACCAGGGCAATGAAGGAGTGGCTTCGTAAGAAGCATTTCAAGGTCCTGGAGTGGCCTAGCCAGTCTCCAGATCTCAACCCTATAGAAAACCTTTGGAGGGAGTTGAAAGTCCGTGTTGCCAAGCGAAAAGCCAAAAACATCACTGCTCTAGAGGAGATCTGCATGGAGGAATGGGCCAACATACCAACAACAGTGTGTGGCAACCTTGTGAAGACTTACAGAAAACGTTTGACCTCTGTCATTGCCAACAAAGGATATATTACAAAGTATTGAGATGAAATTTTGTTTCTGACCAAATACTTATTTTCCACCATAATATGCAAATAAAATGTTAAAAAAACAGACAATGTGATTTTCTGGATTTTTTTTTTCTCAGTTTGTCTCCCATAGTTGAGGTCTACCTATGATGTAAATTACAGACGCCTCTCATCTTTTTAAGTGGTGGAACTTGCACTATTGCTGACTGACTAAATACTTTTTTGCCCCACTGTACAGCACATGTTACCCGGTCTATGTGTGACGTCTATACCATGAATGATTATTATTTCCATTCTACATAGGGGTGAATACATGCATATACCAGAGTCTTACAAATATTGTTTATTCATTGCGCCTTACCACATTTGTGGCCATTTAGGCATTTGATATAGTACCAGGGGTGTTGGATAATGATTGTGTTGAGTTTACATGTTTTTAAATGTTTTTAATGGGTTTGTGTATCCATAGTTATGAAATAAAGTTTTGTATTATTTGATTATTTATCAGGTGTGCACACCTATTTTTGCATTGGTCTTTTTCTCTCTTTTACATTTATTTTGTCTCCCATACTAAGTGTAGCACCCTGATGTACATTTAGCTTGGTGTTTCTCTATATTATTCCATCATAGGTGAACCCTAGTTGTCAGATGTCCCAGGCCCAGGGGCTCCTTTATTGTCTCTGTCGTTAAGGGCATCCTAGCTCTCCTTGTTCCCTGGATTACTTCTGATGGTGAAGACGCCGGGGCCCCGTACCTTGCCTTAGCTCCTGAATCCGCCCTCAGTCTGTACCCTTCCCCCATGCAGGGAAGAGGGGAGTGGTAGTGTACCGTAATACACAAACCTGACTACCAAGGTAATACGAACAGAGATAAAGGAAAATACCAATCATAGAAAAATAAAAACAAAAACAACAGAGGTAAACACCGGGGAGTAGAGGATGGGGTGAAACTAAAGTAGGAGAAAAAAGGGAATTATAACTCATTCAAAACTTAGCAACAATCACAGATAAATCCACCAAACACCTTCTCCAATGATGACCAACAACAACCTCAAGCCATGCAGCACACACTATCTCTAACAATGAGTGCTAGCCTGGACCCAATTTATATAAGAGATGGGAGTGGCTAATGGTGCACAGCTGAGAGCCTTAATCTCCAGGATCTCTCTACTGAGCAGATTAACCCCTGCACTGCTAAAAGAAACCTACACTGTAAAATAAGATGGAGAAGTGCTCCTAATCAGTGCAGGAGTAGGAGAAATCAGACGCTGCTGTCTCCTGGCTTCTCTCTGTCATGGTAAACCCGTGACAAGAGGGCGATTGAGTGCATGGACGGTGTGTGAACAGATGCTACAAGGGTCTTGCTTTTGAATACTTTTTTATGGGCAAAACAGGGATAGTTAGATAAGTGAGGTTGACCGATCGGCCAGTCTAAAGAAATATAATTTTAGGCCACGCTTAAAACTCTGGATATTGGGAATTAATCAAATTGTCCTGTGTAGTGCACTCAAGACGTTTTGGAGACGGGAGTGGGAGGTTCAGATTATGTTAGTCTTAGGTCAGTAGCAGAATGAAGGGCACGGGTAAGGTGGTAGACTGAGATGAGGGAGGAGATGTAGGGTGCATTTACGACAGATTGGTGAAGGGATAGTTTAATAAGATGAAGACTGATCAGTAGAGAGTTGCAGTAGTCCAGAAGAGGATGTATAATGAGTAATAATTAATTATTAAGGTGCCGACACCATTCCAGATAGTCCTATTAAAAATGGTATTATACATGTAATAGACAAATGCATGCAAATAACAGGACAAATAGAATGATATGTACATACAGGCTCATCCACCAATGATATATCAGAAAAACTTACATTTTTTATGCTCTTTAATACATAACTTTACATTCTGTGGCATTATATTTCCATCCCCTCTCCGGGCTCACCCACCTCCTGTATATGTATTTTGCTGTATTAGATATTTCCCTATTTCTTGTTTTGTTTTTTAAACTGTAATTTTTATTGAAAGTGTTGATAGGTAATTAACAGACAATAAACTTACTAACATGCTTATATAAATGATATGGCAGATCAACTCTTTACAATAATATAAGGAGCTTAACATTTAACAATTAGGCCCTTCCAGACATGCAAACATATCAGCTATATGCAGCCCCTATAGGACCATTATATTCAATAGGAACAGTACAGAAGATGCAATGATACTATGAGTAGCAAGCTGCCACCTTATCATCTTTGATCTCGATGATATGAAACAATAACTAACTAAAGACAAACGACAGAAACACATAGGGGTCTGGTATATGGATTGTGAGTGTTCTGAACAAATCAACCATTATATTGGGCCCAAAAGTAGTCCCAAGGAGCCCATATAGTCTCAAAAAGCTCTGTGTTAGCATTTAATGAGGCTGTCATATCTAATTCTACGGATATCTGAGATTCTTTTAAATAAATCTTGGTACAAAGGGGGACAGTACGCTTCCAATAGCTTTTTCTTATTTTAATCATTCTTTCAATAAAGATTTAAATTTTTCGTATTTAAATTAGTCCTAGCATTTCCTCTTCTTTTTTTCATCTGTTGTATAATTAGGACATTTACTCTGCTTGGAGTCACAATGCTGTTTATGAAAAATTAACAGAGCATCCTCCCTGCACCAGGCATAATGTAGTGTTAATGTTGGGTATCTGCCATGATTTCAGCCACACACTTAGGGAATCTTACATTAAAGTCACCCACAAATGTTCTCCAATCATTCATTTGTATTTGTCATGTAGGGGAAATGATAATGAACTCCACCATGTTGTTTACCCCACCGGTTCTCCGTGCTCTACAGTCCCGTGACATCAGCGCCTGTGTTCCCATTACCGAAGGTGGACTGGTGGGAAGTATCCTCCACTATTTGCCTGAGAACATGGGGGTCATCATAGGTAAGGTGCACCATTGATGCTGCAAAGGAATTGGGTCTGAGTAAACTTTATTTATTTATTCTTCCATCCAGTCGCAATGGCTCAAGATTGAGCAGAAGTCCGTAAAAAAATAAATAAATGGATTCCAGTTAGAAGCATTTATAATTGATAGCTGTAGCCAACGATACATCTCGTCATCACTAATATGTATCTGGTGCAAAATAAATAAATATGGCAGCCAAAGCTAGCGAGACTTTGCAACCAGAGTGCTTTGATAGATTTCTTTTGCATCCACCTCTGTTAGAGCAGTGGCCTAGTAATATAGCTGGGAAATTCATAATTTATAAAGGGCAATTCCTAATTCTGGTGCTCTACTAAATAGCCAGATCTAAGGACCCATGGTATCTGTACATGAGAAGAACAGCCCATTAGTCATCAGTGGGTACCATATAATATTCAAATTTCTTTGAGATGGTGCTCCAAGGTAATCAAAAAGTTGCTGCTAGGTTCTTGAGTAGATGAGAGCTGATCACTTGGAATCCAATCAGGGGGAACCTATATAGTTAGTTGGTCATCTGGGAACCCTTTTAACAAAATGTCAATTCCTGAAAACATAGAAACCAGAGAATATCTTTTTTGTTAACTAAATCCTGTCTCCTGAGCTTTAATATCTCGGTCTTGAGGTTGGGAGCCACCTGTCAATAACCTTGTAACGTTCCCATTCTTTACATGTGGATCCCAGACGCCCTCTGTTGGAAGATCCCGGCCTTTTTCCCCTGGTTGTACGAGGTAGGAGACATTTCTGAGCAGGATCTGGTTTATAACTTCACCTGTGGTATAGGAGCGGTGCTGATAGCTCAGAAGAATGTGGCCCTAAAGATCCTGGCTGAGATTCAACATGACGAGGAGGCATGGATAATTGGCTCAATGTTTCACCATCATGCCAGTTAGTTTTTCTACATTTTTCATGATTTTTGTGTTTCCTTCCATCAGGCTTGTGCTTACCTTAAACACTGTGCAACAAATAACTTGCATAATGAATGGAAAGCTGTACGTCCTAACAAAGAAATGGCTGCGATGACACTGGCAACTTTATCCTTCACTTCTATAGTAGTTCCAAAAACAGCCAAGCAGAATGTGTGGATATGCCATAAATATCTAACATTGGAGTAGGCTTTTAAATCAGAATTTTGGTGTAACTTCACTTTCACGTCTCCTGGTGTGACTTCACTTTCTTGACTTTCATGCCCTTACCTAACTATTCTCAGACATATCTGCCAACTCAAAAATTCAGTGGTGTCAACACATTTTAGGCCTCCATTATTTATTTTCCGGCTTACATCTCCAGTCTCAAGGGTGTTGTCATCTCTGCAGGCGCTGCAGTGTTAGCAAAAATTTAGGTGAAAAATATACTTGAGTCATCCCATGGGATGAGGACACCGGGATCCCCATATCTTGTTAGATGCCAATGCTCTACATTTTCTGGTACAACTTTTGTGTTTTTATTTCAGGTTTCTTGAATCGCAATTTTTCAGATAATCATATTTTCTCATTGTAGATTCACCTCGAGTACAAGTAAGACATTTTTTGGAAGCTCTAAAATTGAACAATTTTCAACTATTGAAGAATGTAATTCTGTACAAAGCCCCTGCGAAGATCTCAAAGGTGGCCATACTGATATCCACAAAAGGTACACAGCATGTGAGCGGTTTGACGTGTAAAGATTCACTATCTTTTTATGTTCTGCAATTTTCTCATATTCAAAAATCCACTGCGTATTTGTCCTGTCGGAACCTAGTATTATGGTCAAAAGCGACATCATTAACATTGCGTTATCTGCAGTAAAGTGACATTTTGTAATGTTAATGTGACTGTTCGGAGGTGAACTCACAACCATTTGTAAGTTGCCCATGTGATACAGATGGATCCTATATACGCCTGTGTAATATCTACAGATGCCTGTGTAATAATTTTGGATCTATGGACTTGCTGTTTCTATTAAGACTTCAGAGAAAAAAGACAGCGCCACAATGGATGGTGAAAAAATAGAGAGTCACATTTATTCTGCCTTCTGTAGCGACGTTTCGGTCAACAGACCTTTATCGTGCTTGACCATCCATTGTGGCGCTGTCTTTTTTCTCTGAAGTCTTGGTACGTTGTCCGGGATGGGCTCCCTGGCTCTGGACGTGCGCCCCTGTGTCCGCTGAGACCTTAAGAAAAAAAAGGGTGCGGTTTTGACTTTTTTCTGTCTTGACTTTGCTGTTTCTATTAGACAACATGATTGTGAGATGTTTAGATTGTTGTTGCTCTGTAACAGAATTTCTCCATTTTTTAAGGTCCAAAATTGAACCTTATGATGGACAATATTAGACAGCTGGGCAGTTGTGCTAGGCTGTCCCTAATTATCTCCAATAATAGCGCTGTGGAGGAACTCAAGAAGGCTGCTGGAGCCGGGATCCCCACACGGGTAGGTCAAACATAACACCACTTTTATGTGACAAAGAAAGTTTAATACTCAATCCCAGCTATGGAGGCACTGCAGGAAAACTGAACACTTACTGGCAGTATTCCGCTAAGATTACAGCTGATCACAGGGAATCTCAGCTCAGGAGGGAGCACTCTATAATCAGATTATTGTTGAGTTTCATATCTAATCAATTGGGATTGTCCATAGTGGAGAACGTCTTTAATTAATGCTGAGTGTTTATGAAGGGGTTAATGTGTCAGGAGCAGTGTGGGTATAAGTGCTGGTAGTGATGGAGCAGAAGGTTGCACAGCACGATAGATACTAAACTGAAATATATGCAAACATTTTTTATTTCTTATTACAATCCTATTTTTAAGAAAGATTCCCCAAAAATTAGCTGATCACCGGGCACCCGACTCATGAGAACCCAAGCAATCAGCTGTAATCTGTAGGGGAAACAATACAACAAGTTCTTTGGTTTTTGACTCGTTTTCTTCTCCAAGGACCCTTATCCGGAAGGCCTCTCTGTCTTGTCGGTAACTTTTCTTCAGGATCTCGCTACTCCTAGACTTTGGTCTCCTCTTTCTATGAATCATCCATTAGGCAGCACTGCTCACTTTGCTCTGCAAACTCTTTCTCCCTAACTCACAGAAAGCAGCCACTTGCCCTAACACTAACCCCACCCTTGTGGGCTAGTCCCAAACATTAACGGTCTCTGACCCTGCAGTCTGTTGCTGGGCAGATTTAACCTTTCACACAATTCTCTGAAAACACCTATATCTATGTGTTACTTTACTATACATTACACAGGAACATATTACATTTCACATAGCACATGATGTATCGTGATATTCACAAAACTGCAGAACACAATTTATATGAGATTACAATAAAACCTGACTTCGGGGGAAACGTGGGCAATATGTCCATATCCTTATATGTACTGAGATACACTAAAGTATCAGCATGATTGACGTGCGGGGTGCTAGATCAAGAATTGCTCTTTATGGCCTCTCTCTATTCTGACAAATAAATGAAGATTATATACAGGTGACACCATCTAGTAATATCTTCATTTTGAAGTCAGTTTTCATTTTTCTTTAGTTTTCTCTTCCTTTCTTAGGGCTCATGCAAAGTGAACTCCTGACACTGCTGTTAGAGGTGGGTGCAGGCGGTAAACACACTCTGTGGATACAGCTCTTGCCCATGTATACTATACCAGCAGTCCACATGAGAGCTCAAATATTGAGAAGGGGTTTACATCAGATTTGCCTATATTGATATAATGCAAAAATGACACAAAATACACGCGCAGGTTTTGCAGTGGCTTATGTTGTGGTATAGCTACAGACACCGCCCTATGCATTGCGAAGGTAATCCTCCGTGTGAATTCTGCAAGAACAAGCATACCGTACGTTATCCACAACTTATAGCATGTCCTAGAACCCACCCCCCGCGGCTTTTCCACCACATTATGTGAATATGATTTACTTAAATACTGCTCGCTGCAATGCAACATCTGCAGTCTACGGAAATTACTGCAGCGGTCGAACATTGCAAATCCGCATGTGCCGCACACCGTATTCTACCGTTCTTCTAGCATTACAGGGAATCTGTAGGTTGGTTACATGGATGTCTTCCAGCCCAGTTATGGTATAAAGGGAAAGATTTATTACAGAACATTCAGACCAGACCCGCGGGGAAGGAGCACTAAGCGATAGGCGCCAGAGGCAGCGTGCACCATAGTCATTTATTCATCTTACTCAAATCTTATATTTCAATATTCCCAACCTTCAGTTCTCGTCTCCTCTTAAACCAGGTTCTCGATCATGCAATGTTTGGATGTCGCTCAGAATTTGAGAGCACAATGTGCAGAGCGTTGGAGGAATTCTCTATCGATCTGGTCTGCCTCGCTGGGTTTGGACGGACATTATCAGATCAGTTTCTCATTGGATGGAGAGGTAAAGCACACATATGCATTAAAGAGTTAAAGGGGTTATCCGGGACAATTTTTTTTATCCTTGGCATAACAACTTACAGTCAGGTAGTTGCTAACTTCTGCCCAACGCCGATCTCTGCCGGTTCAGTCGATGACCACGCCTGCCGGCAATTCTGCAGCTTCCGGTGACATCACGTCAACAAAGCAGCTACTTGTCAGGCTGCTGCAGTGCAGTACAGCGCAACCTCCACCTGGGGGAGCTTGAGAGGAAAGTGAGACTGCACACACAGGACAGCAGAACAGACGCCACCAAGTGGCGAGAAAATGGTCAGACAAGCTGAGTCAAAAGCACGAGATAGCACGACAGTATAATAGGATTAGACAGATGGATAGTCAGAACGTAACCAGAGATCAGTAAACCAGAACGGGCAATATACGGTACAATAGGGACGAACAGCAACGAAGTAAATAACCAAGCCAGGAGATCAGAACCGGAGAATCAAGCAGACAAACAAATACTGGGAAATGGGCAGACAGAGGGAGTTAACAGACACAGGACAAGTCAGGGTTCACAGCAGGGCAAATCAAGAGCTACCAGCAGGGTCAGGTTAACACACCGAAGGCAGAACTATAGCTGACACTGCCAGCAAGATTCATGGGAGCTAAATAGCAAACCTGAACCCAGAATGAGGCAGAGCAAAGTTAACAATCAACCAAAAAGATAAGTAGAAATGGATGGCACTAGAGCGACATAATGTAAGCAGGACTTAAAGCGGAATCCCAAATTGCCAGGTGTCACGCATGCTGGGGGTAGTGGTGCTCTGCACGATAATAAAGCATGAAGAGTTCATATAAGCAGTAGAAAAGAAATCTGCGGCACTCACCCCAATTGTAGCAGTGAAGACGTGAAACCCTAATGGAGAAAATACATCAATATTACATCCATCTGGACACAGGGCAAGCAGGAGGGTGCGGTAATGGAGCTTGGACGACGGCCGTTTCGCACGTAATGTGCCTCGACGGGTCCAGGTGGATGCCCTGTGTCCAGATGGATGTAATATTGATGTATTTTCTCCATTAGGGTTTCACGTCTTCACTGCTACAATTGGGGTGAGTGCCGCAGATTTCTTTTCTAGAGCAAAGTTAACCCTTGACATGATCGGTCTAGAAAAAAAGACACTAATAAACCCTGGAATGGATCATGACACTATTCCTCTTCTGCGCTGCTCTGTTGACAGGACGTGACTGCGGACGTCATGCTGATTGACAGCCGGCTCCCCGCAGTTAGGCGGGGAATCAGCAAGATGTCGGCAGTGACTCCTTGTTGACAGAGCAGAGCACAAGAGGAATAGCTGCTCTGCTGACATGAGGTCAAATGAAGCAGAAGCAGATGAATCACCGGCAGGAGAGGTCCGTGACCAATCTTAGCTAGCGCCTAGCAGAACATTACCTGCCTGTGAGTTCTTAGGCCAATATGAGAAAATAAAATAGTCCCAGGTAGTAACCCTTTTAAAATTTTATAAAAGTCTGCAAATTTTTCCAAAAACAGCACCACTCATGTCCATGGGTTATGTCTCGTATTCTCTCAGCCCTATTCAAGTAGATGCTGCTATACCAGTCACAGCCAATGAACAAGTGTGGCGCTCTTTCTAGAAAAATCCTGTAACTATAGAACTACCATATTAATGGAGGGAGAGCAGTAAGCCCACCATGCAGCTTCGTTATACAACCAAGGAAACCAATAATTTCATAATCAGAAGGAAAACAGTTATTTCCTGTACAATGCAAATACATAAAGGGTCTCTCTAAGATTAGATAATCCATAGTGGGAGGTCTCTGGGTTGGGACATCATTGATGCAGCAAGAAATAAAGACAATTCAGGGAATGGATGGAGTCAGGGAACTTTGTCATCTTAAAAATTAATTTTCTTTGCCATTAATACCCCTTAAATGACCATTCACTGCAGCTCAATGCCAGACGTGGCCCGTGCAGTGTAAAGCAGAACAAATTGGACAAGCTACATAGTAATATAGAATATACTAAATGTTGTAATACAATGGTGGCCCGCACATTGCCGTCAATGGTTGTCACATCTTGTGATATTTTACCTTTAGGGAAGATCCTGAAACTGTTCTCTACACTTTTCCCATCAATGAAAATGGAGAAGTCCCCAGTGACGGGGTGGAGAGTTCACGGCTGCACGGTGTGCTTCATGCTGGTCTGTCTATTATATGTATCCTCTGACTTTATGGACTCGACACAGCAGTGTATGGAGAATGGATTTACTAACATCATCATTACTAACATCATTACATACATGTGCAGTATAGCAGGAGTAGGGGGATACATGGAGCCCCCGGGCAGTCATATGGGTGGTGGGCATCACGACTGCCTCTATGAGCTGCAGGATACGGTATCAGCTCTTTTATAAATCACATACAGTATTTTGAGGCCATGACTGGGTATTTTTTTTTGTTATTGCACTTTAATTTCCCCTCCCCCTTCTTCCAAGAACCACAACTTTTTTTTAACTTTTCCATTAACCGTTTAGTGACAGAGCCAATTTTGTACCTAATGGCCAAGCCAATTTTTACAATTCTGACCACTCTCTCGTTATGTGATTATAACTTTGGAACGCTTAAACGGATCCCTCTGATTCTGAGAATGTTTTTTTTTGTGACACATCGTGCTTCAAGATAGTAGTAACATTTCTTCAATATGACTTGCGTTTGTTTGTGTGAAAAATGAAAACTTGGCGAAAATTTGGCAATTTTCAAACTTTGAATTTTAATGCCCTTAACTCAGAGAGATATGTCACACAAAATACTTAATAAATAATATTTCCCACATGTCGATTTTACATCAGCACATTTTTTTGTTAGGAAGTTATAAGGGTTAAAAGTTGACCTGCGATTTCTCATTTTTCTAACAAAATTTACAAAACCATTTTTTAGGGACCTGTGAGGCAGTGACCTCTGTTGCAGCTATGTGGCGCTGTATGTTCTCCTCAGAATACACACGGAGGCGTATTGAGGCCATGGGAGTGCATGGCTCTCTCTTGAGTAATGGTGATAGTGAGACAGTGACTGGCGTAATTGTGAATGACCGGTATGTGTCGCAGAGGAAATCCTCTATGCTGTAAGCCATTAATGTTGCTCTGGGACCTGTAGTCCCACAAGTATTTGTTTATTTTAAAGAGAGGCTTACAGGGTTAGTCAGAGAGCTCGGTGGGACTGACTAAGCACACACCTCCCACCTATGGGGGTGGTTACAGATGCATAATGTGACCAGGGTTTGGGTCACATGGTCTCTGGGTTCAGAGTGTATGGACCAGAATGGTCAGAGGGGGCTGTGTTCTAAGGTCCTGAAAGAGGTCAGGCCTGTGTTGGAAGCTCCGGCGAGTGGACACTTCCTGAAGAGCACATGGAGAGACCGTGGACCTGGATGGTCAGTGTTGGAAGGTCCTAGTAATGGACAGACTTCCTGAATATCATGTGGTGAGACTGTGTACCTGCAGAGCCTGGGACGGCTTCTGTGTTGGGGAAGCCAGGACTGAAAGAGTCAGCTTGAGGGGCGGAGCTCCTGGAAGGTAACCTCAGACAAGGGAGTTGTAATATACAGCAGAGAAGTTTATCTGCTACATGAACAGACTGGTGGTCATGATATGTTCGTGGATGTAATGAAATGGACTATATGTTATGTAGTTTATGCAGAGTTAATTAATCAAATAGACTGCTTATGTGAGAAAACGTTCCTGTGTGCTTTAATCAAGTTGCCAAGCGAGTGTCCCCCAACACACTCAGGGAGCACTGTCTCACACACCACATCACATTTGAAGTAACTTTGAGGGGTGTACATGACAGAAAATACCAAAAAGTTACACCATTCTAAAAACTGCACCCCTCAAGGTGCTCAAAACCACATTTAAGAAGTTTATTAACCCTTCACGTGCGTCACAGGAACTGAAGCAACGTGGAAGGAAAAAATGAACATTTAACTTTTTTTCACAAACATTTACTTCAGAACCTTTTTTTATTTTCAGAAGTGTGAAAAGAGAAAATAAACCAAAAAATGTGTTGTGCAATTTCTTCTGAATACGCTGATACCCCATGTATGGGGAAAAAACACTGGGCGCACGGCAGGGCACAGAAGGGAAGGAGCGCCGTTTGACCTTTTCAATGCAGAATTGTATGGAATTGAGTTTGGACGCCATGTCGCCTTTGTAGAGCCCCTGATGTGCCTAAACAGTGGAAACCCCCAACAAGTGACCCCATTTTGGAAGCTAGACCCCCCAAGGAACTTGTCTAGATGTGTAGTGAGCACTTTGAACTCCCAAGTGCTTCCCAGAAATTTATAAAGTAGAGCCGTGAAAATAAAAAATCATATTTTTTCCACAAAAATGATCTTTTTGCCCCCAATTTTTTATTTTCCCAAGGGTAACAGGAGAAATTAGACCCAAAAACTTGTTGTGCAATTTGTCCTAAGTACGCTGAAACCCCATATTTTGGGGTAAACCACTATTTGGGCCCATGGCAGAGCTCGGAAGGGAAGGAGTGCCATTTCATTTTTTCAACGCAAAATTGGCTGGAATAGAGATCGGACACCATGTTGGGTTTGGAGAGCCCCTGATGTGCCTAAGCAGCAGAAACCACCCAGAACTTACCCCATTTTGGAAACTACACTCCTCAAGAATTTTATCCAGGGGTATATTGAGCAATTTGAAACCACAGGTACGACACAAAATTTGATTACATTAGGTCGTCATATTGAAAAACTTAATTTTTTTCACAAAAATCTTGTTTTAGATCTGAATTTCTCACTTTTGTCAGAAATTACACAAAAAAGTGGACCCCCTACAATTTGTTACCCACTTTCTTACAATTACGGTGATACCCACATTTAGCCAAAAAGCTCTGTTTGGATAAACGGCAGGGCTCAGACGGGAAGGGGCACAACGTGACAAATTTGGCTTTATTCGAAATAGATTGTCATATTTGCAGAGCCTGTGTGGTTCAAGATCAAAAGAAATCCCCCATAATTATCTTTTTTGCCAATTGTGCTCTCTAATCTATTTATCTAGGGAGGTAGTGAACAATTTGATACCACCATTTTTAATGCAGTTGATGCAACACAAGTTTTAAAATTTACAATTTGCATTTTTTTCACTGTCTCTTTTATGATTCTTTTTTGCATGTTCTGACGAACACACCTCAAATTTTATTGCACTAGTTTTTATGTGTTCAGATATACAGTATATCCAATATGGCACCAATGTGAGTACTGGACACACGGCTTTGCCTATTATAATAGATGGCACACCATTTAGTCTGTAGGGTAAAATTGAACAAGTTCCAGGACCCATTCAAAGCTTCTAGAGACATTGAGCAAACAAGAAAATCCTTCCAGGAATTATTACTCACAGAGGGAGGCATGCTCCTAAAACACATTGGCTGATTATTATAAAACTTGGTCTTGCTAACAAAACAGTTGCTCCGCATTTGCGTATATTGTAGCAGAAAGAATAAACTGTACTATAATAAAGGGCAAAATGTGGAGGAAAATACAGCCAACTATGTGGCAAAGCTGAGTTTGTTCCAAAGATGAAAGAACACCGGCAGGGCTAGAATGGCAGACTTTCAGAGACTGGTCGTACAACATCCGTTTAGTTCCATCAATCCCTATATGAGAGATGAATATGCCAATAGAGGTGGTACACCATAGCAAGCTCCCCCCACCAAGGTAAAACCACTATATGCACAAAACAACCAATCCCCTACAGTAAAGTATTGTCTGGTACCAGAGGTTCAGCAAGAACCACACAGTAAAGCCCATAGTGTATAGGTATGGAACTTCCTCATTATTAGAGATCCTCCAATAAAATGATCATGCCCGTATCACCAACATAAATATATAAGCAATATTATATGGAAACAAAAGTTTTGTGTAGCAAGATATAATCATAAAAACAAAGTTAGATAAATGGTCAAAAATGTTTGTGAGTAAAGTCCAATAATTAATTTTCAGATGACCTGACTTTTCAAGAACATTTGTGGGGTCCACACTCTGGAATGGACAGACGTGGGTACGTGGACAAGAATTTGTTGGAATAGTAGTTTGGCATGTGATTGATCATGTCCTGGAAGTAATTGTGAAATGGGGTAAAATGGGATTTACTGATGAAAATATTCATTATTCATTACTTATTTCATAAAAATTACTCTACTGGGGGCCACTAAGCAGAAAATATAAATTATTAAAAACAAAACAAAAACCTAATAATTGTAAGATGTGTGGTAGGTCTCAAAACAGGGGGAGATACAAAGGCCTGGTTAGGATGGGCATGTGGGGCAATAGTAACGGGAATCATTTTGTCTACCATGCTTCCTACAAATACTGCATCTTTTTTGGGGATACTTTTGGGTGGGAGTGACAGGGACAGGGCAAGGAAAATGGCGCTCTACAAGTCTCCGGACATCCTCCGACTCGAAGGCTTCCCCCTGTGCCATTGACTCAAATATGAGATCCTCAACAATTTTTTCCTGGAACTAGAGGAAAGTGAGTCGTGCTTGAGATTTTTTGCACAGCACGAAACTGTTATAGGTAGCAATCTGGATGAGGTAGATTGCTTCCTTTTTGTACTAGACCCTGGTCTTCCACTTCACCAGGTATGGTTGCAGAACCTGGTCTGACACGTCAACGCCACCCATTTGTCCCTTGTGGTGCCCCTGTCTATAACCGTCACAATGGTGTCCGCATGCAGCATGGTTATCATGTAGATCAGGGGTGTCAAACTGCATTCCTCGAGGGCTGCAAACAGGTCATGTTTTCAGGATTTCCTTGTACTGCACAGGTGATAATTTAATCACCAACTCATTATTTGTGTAGGTGATTAAATTATCACCTGTGCAGTACAAGGAAATCCTGAAAACATGACCTGTTTGCAGCCCTCGAGGAATGCAGTTTGACACCCCTGATGTAGATGTCCTTCCTGTCATTCCACTTCACAGCAAGAAGTTGGTCACATGCAAGTGATAATGACGCCCCCTCCTCTAAACGTCTGGACACCAACTGTGATGGAAACCCCACTCGTTTTTTCCTGACTGTCCCTCAGGCCCCTGTATTTGCAGCGTTGAGGGATTTGTATAGGGGGTTGCTAATGTAGTAGTGAAGCGATGGCTGGGGGACCACCACGGTGCAGGAAGACTACCGTACACAAGATGAGGTGCAAAGAACAAAGGGTAGATTTATTGGAAGGCAAGGAATGAAGTGGATGAGGAAGATGCAAACAGGTTAATGCAATGGCAAAACATAATTTACAAGAGTTATATTCTTTAGCTTGTCCGTAAAATAGCACTATGCTCCAACTATTACAGAATCAACATACGTCACACAAGTAAATGCAAACAATAAACAAATAATGATGCCACTCTACGTATAACCTCCCGGGCCTTTACTTATCAGGCCACATGGCTCCTGTGTACTGACTATTGAAGCCTACACTAGGCCCTAACATGTGCACGAAACCGGAACAAACTCACGGTGATGTTGGGGACTCAGATCCAGTCCCAGGGGGCCCACAACAGTCCAGTACGGAGGTGCGCACGGCTTTCTGCCAGCTCCGTGAAACGTGGTCTTCTCCTTGCTTCTGGGTACTGGAGGTGCTCCTGGAAACTGTAAATCCCTTTCTCAGTATCTCTGTGGCTTCTCAAACTCACACAGAACAGCCACTCTCGCTGCACCCGGAAAAGTCTGTCAAATTTCACAAGTCCACTCTGTTACAGGCTTTGGCTCCTCTCTTGCAGAAAAACAGCACAAAGTTCTCTCTGCAGCAGCTTCAGCTCACACACTCTGTTCAGGCTCCAACCCCACCCTCTGCACAGTCCAGGTCATTCACACAGTCTAATTGCAGGGGCGAAGCAGAACATTCCAACACACCAGACAAGGGGGTGTAGTCTCTTAAAGTGACAGCGTGTTCCTTACTGTCCATAACAGCACCACTCACTTACAGTAGCTCTCAGTGTACATGTGGTACCCTTGATGTAGAAAGGGTGTAATTAGCTCCGAGGCAATTTTGCCAGGAATGTCAATTGCCTGGGGGCAGTTTCGAGGGTTGATTTGGCGGTCCCTACCTTCATGGATTAGGGAGGTGGAAGTGTACCGTGATGCTCTCTCACATGTTTTATATAGTTTGATGCCATATTTGGCTCGCTTGGAGGGGATAAATTGGCGGAATGACAGACGGCCCTTGTAACTCATCAAGGACTCGTCGACTGCCACATTCTGCTCTGGGGTATAGGAATTAAGAAATGAATGTTGTAGGAGGGAAATTAGGGGTTAGGGGTCTCAATTTGTTTAACCGATCAAAGTTGGGGGTCAGTTCCTGGGGGCTTGGGAATTATCACTAAAGTAGAGGAATCTCATTAGGGCTTCATAACGGACTCAGGACATGACGACTGCAAATACAGGAATGCTGTGGACCGCTTTTGTTGCTCAGTAGGAGCGGAGTGTGGGTTGTTTTACAATCCCATATTCAGGGTAAGGCCCAACATTTTTTTTCACTTCGGGGACATTTATGGGGGTCTAGGAACGGGAATGAAAGGTAGTGGGCTTTTGGGAGATATATTGTTGGGCATATAAGTTTGTTTGGTGGGCGACCAATTGTAGGACTTCTGGGCTAATGAAAATTTGGAAAAAAATCGATGGGGGTAAAACTAGTGACATTTAATTTTACTCCAGGGGCTGAAGAAAAAGGAGGAATTTGAGGGGAAACTGAACTCTCATGATACCACAGCGGTTGGGGGACTGCGGTACTTGATCCTGCCTCTGAAGCTTCAGCAGTCTGCTACCATCGGCCTGTGGGATACCGTGGAGGAAGAGTCGTCGTCACTGCCTGAAAACTACTCTACTTCAGAGGCAGATTCTGTTTCACTGCCGGAGCAAAGCAGGCTGTACGCTTGCTCAACGCTAAATGTTCTGCGGGCCATTTATTTATTTGCCTGCCTAACAAAAAACTAACTCTTAAACTAGTATTTTTTTACTGCCTAACCCTAATAAGCCTAACCCTAATAAGTGTAATCATAACCCTAACAAGCCTAAGCCTTACCTTAACTGCAAAAAATTATTAAAAAAAAATATTTTTTTATAATCTCCTGACAACGGGGAGGCGGGAATTATGCAGAACGGGGGTGGGTAATCGGAGGTTTAGGGGGTTTGCGGACGTAGAAATTATTTTATGACGCTATTTCGTTTCTGACAGGGTAGCACTTGGAACAACTACAAAGAGAGAAGAAAGAGGCACAGCCCATGTGCTGCCGTGTTAACAAATATTGGGGGCATTTGATTACTGTGATAAGGTTTATCACAGTAATGAAAAGCCAGCAGCCAATGAGAAAATTCTCATCGGTTGCTGGGTGCAAGCAGGCAGATCTTGGTGGGCGCACTGCGCATGTGCCCGCCATTTTCTTTCTGCAGGAGGAAGGAGGGGGCTGGGGGACCACTGATCCGGTACATAAGGTACCGTGAAGGGCTCAGGGGACCCCATTTCTCTTCTCACTGATATATCAGATCATATCAGAGAAGAGAGAAATGGATTTTAAATCAGCCTTTTTTTATGCGATCACCGGTATTCAGTGAATAACCAACCCGAATCATGTTCTCTGGGGTCTCAGTTACCGGGGATAGCTGAGACTCCGGAGATTTTCCGACACTGGGGGCGCTATCCCCTTATTTCTCAGCACCAGTAAAATGCGGTGCTGAGGAATAAGTACACTTCAATCCCGCTGTTAAAATGTGCATTGATGGTCGTTAAGGGGTTAATTTTTTTATGTTGCTGCATTGGAGTTTCATGGACATATCAATATTAAATATGCTTTTTTATGTTTTTCATTTCTTTACTTTTGAACTTTTAAAAAAAAATGTTTTTTATATTTTTGAAAGCAATGTTTTTTGTTTCTTACTTTATTTTTTAGTCCCTTTAATTCTTAGAACTCTTGTTTTATATAAAGCAGTGCATCAGTACTGCCGGATTCTGTGTAAATGATGGGCTTCTAGTATGCTTTGCTTATATTGCACCACTAATTTCACAGCGCTTCACACACATTATCATCACTGTCCCCATTGGGGCTCACAATCTAAATTCCTTATCAGTATGTCTTTGGAGTGTGGGAGGAAACTGGAGTACCCAGAGGAAACCCACGCAAACATGGGGAGAACATACAAACTCCTTGCAGAGGTTGACAGGCTCGGACTGGTCCAGCGGGAAATTGGTGGATCTTCCGGTGGGCCCCTGACTCCGACAGACTCTCTTTTCAGCATGCAGCACATCCCCGATTTAAGCTCCGCCCATCCCTGCTCATCAGAAAATTGTAGAAAAGCTGAGCGTGGGGTAACTTCCTCACTGTTGGTTCCAACATTGCCTGGTACAACGTAGGGTGGGGATCAGAGGCTTATAATGCAGCATAAGGCCGGTTTCACACGTCAGTGGCTCCGGTACGTGAGGTGACAGTTTCCTCACGTACCGGAGCCACTGATACACGTAGACACATTCAAATCAATGCATCTGTGCAGATGTCATTGATTTTTTGCGGACCGTGTCTCCGTGTGCCAAACACGGATACATGTCAGTGTTCGTGGGTGTGCACGGATTACACGGACCCATTAAAGTCAATGGGTCCGTGTAAAACACGTACCGCACACGGATGCTGTCCGTGTGCAGTCCGTGTGCCGTGCAGGAGACAGCGCTACAGTAAGCGCTGTCCCCCCACTGGTGCTGGAGCCGAAATTCATATCTTCCCTGCAGCAGCGTTTGCTGTAGAGAAGATATGAATATTCCTTTTTTTTTGTTTCTCGTGTTTAAAATAAAGCTCCATGTGCCCACCCCCTCCCACCCCTGTGCGCCCGCCGTTCTTAAAATACTCACCCGGCTCGCTCCCTCGCTGGCGCTGCTTCCTGTCCTGGCCGCACCTTCTACTGTATGAGCGGTCACGTGGGGCCGCCGATTACAGTCCTGAATATGCGACTCCACCTCCCATAGGGGTGGAGCCGCCTATTCATAACTGTAAATGAGCGGCCCCACGTGACCGCTCATACAGTAGAAGATGCGGCCAGGACAGGAAGCAGTGCCAGCCAGCGAGGGAGCCGGGTGAGTATTTTAAGAACAGTGGGCGGGCGCACAGGGGGTGGGAGGGGGCTGGGCACTTGGAGCTTTATTTTAAACACGAGAAACTAAAAAAAAAGGAATATTCATATCTTCTCTACAGCAAACGCTGCTGCAGGGAAGATATCAATGGTGGCTTCAGCACCAGATGCTGGTGCGTGTGGTAGCCAGCACGGTGCGTGTGGTACCCAGTGGGCACACGGGTGGCACACGTGTGCCGCACGTGTGCCACAGAAACGCATGGGCACACGGACACGGATAATTCTGGTACCGATCTTTCCGGTACCGGAATTATCTTGACGTGTGAGACTGGCCTAAGAGAACTGTGCCGGGTGCATCTCTTCCCTCTTTCTCCCTGCCAGGAATCTCTGGGTATGAAGGAGGAAGAGAGGGAGGCTCAGCACAGCCACCCCTCTGCACTTCACTCACTACCAGGACTCCTGGAGCCTTAGGGTATATTCCCACGGTCAGGTATATTCCCACGGTCAGCGTCAAACCCGCAGCGGCCAGATGTTACAGCATAGTGGATGAGAAGAAATCCCATTTCCACTATACATGCAGGAACGAGCTCTGAGACGTGGGAACTCTGCAGACCGCAATCCCTAATCCTCTCCAAACAACACTAGAGGCAGCCGTGGATTGCGCCTAACTCTGCCTAGGCAACTCGGCACAGCCTGAGAAACTAACTAGCCTGAAGATAGAAAATAAGCCTACCTTGCCTCAGAGAAATACCCCAAAGGAAAAGGCAGCCCCCCACAAATAATGACTGTGAGTTAAGATGAAAAGACAAACGTAGAGATGAAATAGATTCAGCAAAGTGAGGCCCGACTTTCTTAACAGATCGAGGATAGAAAAGGTAACTTTGCGGTCTACACAAAACCCTAAAGAAAACCACGCAAAGGGGGCAAAAAGACCCTCCGTACCGAACTAACGGCACGGAGGTACACCCTTTGCGTCCCAGAGCTTCCAGCAACAAATTAGACAAGCTGGACAGAAAAAATAGCAAACAAATAGCAAAGAAGAACTTAGCTATGCAGAGCAGCAGGCCACAGGAATGATCCAGGGAAAAGCAAGTCCAACACTGGAACATTGACAGGAAGCCAGGATCAAAGCATTAGGTGGAGTTAAGTAGAGAAGCACCTAACGACCTCACCAGATCACCTGAGGGAGGAAACTCAGAAGCCGCAGTACCACTTCCCTCCACCAACAGAAGCTCACAGAGAGAATCAGCCGAAGTACCACTTGTGACCACAGGAGGGAGCTCTGCCACAGAATTCACAACAGTACCCCCCCCTTGAGGAGGGGTCACCGAACCCTCACCAGAGCCCCCAGGCCGACCAGGATGAGCCACATGAAAGGCACGAACAAGATCGGGAGCATGGACATAAGAGGCAAAAACCCAGGAATTATCTTCCTGAGCATAACCCTTCCATTTAACCAGATACTGGAGTTTCCGTCTAGAAACACGAGAATCCAAAATCTTCTCCACAATATACTCCAATTCCCCCTCCACCAAAACCGGGGCAGGAGGATCAACAGATGGAACCATAGGTGCCACGTATCTCCGCAACAATGACCTATGGAATACGTTATGTATGGAAAAAGAATCTGGAAGGGTCAGACGAAAAGACACAGGATTAAGAACCTCAGAAATCCTAAACGGACCAATGAAACGAGGTTTAAACTTAGGAGAGGAAACCTTCATAGGAATATGACGAGAAGATAACCAAACCAGATCCCCAACACGAAGTCGGGGACCCACACGGCGTCTGCGATTAGCGAAACGTTGAGTCTTCTCCTGGGACAAGGTCAAATTGTTCACTACATGAGTCCAAATCTGCTGCAACCTGTCCACCACAGTATCCACACCAGGACAGTCCGAAGACTCAACCTGTCCTGAAGAGAAACGAGGATGGAACCCAGAATTGCAGAAAAATGGCGAAACCAAGGTAGCCGAGCTGGCCCGATTATTAAGGGCGAACTCAGCCAAAGGCAAAAAGGACACCCAGTCATCCTGATCGGCAGAAACAAAGCATCTCAGATATGTTTCCAAGGTCTGATTGGTTCGTTCGGTCTGGCCATTAGTCTGAGGATGGAAAGCCGAGGAAAAAGACAAGTCAATGCCCATCCTACCACAAAAGGCTCGCCAAAACCTTGAAACAAACTGGGAACCTCTGTCAGAAACTATATTCTCTGGAATGCCATGTAAACGAACCACATGCTGGAAGAACAATGGCACCAAATCAGAGGAGGAAGGCAATTTAGACAAGGGTACCAGATGGACATCTTAGAAAAGCGATCACAGACCACCCAAATGACTGACATCTTTTGAGAAACGGGAAGATCAGAAATAAAATCCATAGAGATATGTGTCCAAGGCCTCTTCGGGACCGGCAAGGGCAAAAGCAACCCACTGGCACGAGAACAGCAGGGCTTAGCCCGAGCACAAATCCCACAGGACTGCACAAAAACACGCACATCCCGCGACAGAGACGGCCACCAAAAGGATCTAGCCACCAACTCTCTGGTACCAAAGATTCCAGGATGACCAGCCAACACCGAACAATGAACCTCAGAGATAACTTTATTGGTCCACCTATCAGGGACAAACAGTCTCTCCGCTGGACAACGATCAGGTTTATTAGCCTGAAATTTTTGCAGCACCCGCCGCAAATCAGGGGAGATGGCAGACACAATTACTCCTTCCTTGAGGATACCCGCCGGCTCAGACAAACCCGGAGAGTCGGGCACAAAACTCCTAGACAGAGCATCCGCCTTCACATTTTTAGAGCCCGGAAGGTACGAAATCACAAAGTCAAAACGGGCAAAAAACAGCGACCAACGAGCCTGTCTAGGATTCAACCGCTTAGCAGACTCAAAATAAGTCAAGTTCTTATGATCAGTCAATACCACCACGCGATGCTTAGCTCCTTCAAGCCAATGACGCCACTCCTCGAATGCCCACTTCATGGCCAGCAACTCTCGGTTGCCCACATCATAATTTCGCTCAGCAGGCGAAAACTTCCTGGAAAAAAAAGCGCATGGTTTCATCACTGAGCAATCAGAACCTCTCTGCGACAAAACAGCCCCTGCTCCAATCTCAGAAGCATCAACCTCGACCTGGAACGGAAGAGAAACATCTGGTTGACACAACACAGGGGCAGAAGAAAAACGACGCTCCAAGTCTTGAAAAGCTTCCACAGCAGCAGAAGACCAATTGACCAAATCAACACCCTTCTTGGTCAAATCGGTCAATGGTTTGGCAATACTAGAAAAATTGCAGATGAAGCGACGATAAAAATTAGCAAAGCCCAGGAACTTTTGCAGACTTTTCAGAGATGTCGGCTGAGTCCAATCATGGATGGCTTGGACCTTAACAGGATCCATCTCGATAGTAGAAGGGGAAAAGATGAACCCCAAAAATGAAACCTTCTGCACACCAAAGAGACACTTTGATCCCTTCACAAACAAAGAATTAGCACGCAGGACCTGAAAAACTGTTCTGACCTGCTTCACATGAGACTCCCAATCATCCGAGAAGATCAAAATGTCATCCAAGTACACAATCAGGAATTTATCCAGGTACTCTCGGAAGATGTCATGCATAAAGGACTGAAACACTGATGGAGCATTGGCAAGTCCGAATGGCATCACTAGATACTCAAAATGACCCTCGGGCGTATTAAATGCAGTTTTCCATTCATCTCCTCGCCTGATTCGCACCAGATTATACGCACCACGAAGATCTATCTTGGTGAACCAACTAGCCCCCTTAATCCGAGCAAACAAATCAGATAACAATGGCAAGGGGTACTGAAATTTAACCATGATCTTATTCAGAAGGCGGTAATCTATACAAGGTCTCAGCGAACCATCCTTCTTGGCTACAAAAAAGAACCCTGCTCCTAATGGTGACGATGACGGGCGAATATGCCCCTTCTCCAGGGATTCCTTCACATAACTGCGCATAGCGGCGTGCTCAGGCACGGATAAATTAAACAGTCGACCTTTTGGGAATTTACTACCAGGAATCAAATTGATAGCACAATCACAATCCCTATGCGGAGGTAGGGCATCGGACTTGGGCTCATCAAATACATCCCGGTAATCAGACAAGAACTCTGGAACCTCAGAAGGGGTGGATGACGAAATTGACAGAAATGGAACATCACCATGTACCCCCTGACAACCCCAGCTGGACACCGACATGGATTTCCAATCTAATACTGGATTATGGGCTTGTAGCCATGGCAACCCCAACATGACCACATCATGCAGATTATGCAACACCAGAAAGCGAATAACCTCCTGATGTGCAGGAGCCATGCACATGGTCAGCTGGGTCCAGTATTGAGGCTTATTCTTGGCCAAAGGCGTGGCATCAATTCCTCTCAATGGAATAGGATACTGCAAGGGCTCTAAGAGAAACCCACAACGCTTAGCATACTCCAAGTCCATAAAATTCAGGGCAGCGCCTGAATCCACAAATGCCATGACAGAATACGATGACAAAGAGCAGATCAAGGTAACGGACAGAAGAAATTTTGACTGTACCGTACCAATGGTGGCAGACCTAGCGAACCGCTTAGTGCGCTTAGGACAATCAGAGATAGCATGAGTGGAATCACCACAGTAGAAACACAGCCCATTCAGACGTCTGTGTTCTTGCCGTTTAACTCTGGTCAAAGTCCTATCGCACTGCATAGGCTCAGGATTAAGCTCAGGTAATACCGCCAAATGGTGCACAGATTTACGCTCACGCAAGCGTCGACCGATCTGAATGGCCAAAGACATAGACTATTCAAACCAGCAGGCATAGGAAATCCCACCATGACATCCTTAAGGGCTTCAGAGAGACCCTTTCTGAACATAGCTGCCAGCGCAGATTCATTCCATTGAGTGAGCACGGACCACTTTCTAAATTTCTGACAATATACCTCTATCTCATCCTGACCCTGACAAAGAGCCAGCAAATTTTTCTCTGCCTGATCCACTGAATTAGGTTCATCGTACAGCAATCCGAGCGCCAGGAAAAACGCATCGATATTACTCAATGCAGGATCTCCTGACGCAAGAGAAAACGCCCAGTCCTGAGGGTCGCCGCGCAAAAAAGAAATAACAATCAAAACCTGTTGAACTGGATCACCAGAGGAGCGAGGTTTCAAGGCCAGAAATAATTTACAATTATTTTTGAAACTCAGAAACTTAGTTCTATCTCCAAAAAACAAATCAGGAATAGGAATTCTTGGTTCCAACATAGCTTTCTGATCAATAGTGTCTTGAATCTTTTGTACTCTTGCCGAGAGCTGATCCACAAATGAAGACAGACTTCTAATGTCCATCGCTACACCTGTGTACTGAACCACCCAAATGTCTAGGGGAAAAAAAAGGCAAAACACAGTGCAATGAAAAAAAAATGGTCTCAGAACTTCTTTTTTCCCTCTATTGAGAATCATTAGTACTTTTGGCTTCCTGTACTGTTATGAGAGGCAATTCAGTACTACAATGGACATAGCGGTCAGAGCACATACAGTGATCTGACAATAACCCAAAATCATAGAACGAGCTCTGAGACGTGGGAACTCTGCAGACCGCAATCCCTAATCCTCTCCAAACAACACTAGAGGCAGCCGTGGATTGCGCCTAACTCTGCCTAGGCAACTCGGCACAGCCTGAGAAACTAACTAGCCTGAAGATAGAAAATAAGCCTACCTTGCCTCAGAGAAATACCCCAAAGGAAAAGGCAGCCCCCCACATATAATGACTGTGAGTTAAGATGAAAAGACAAACGTAGAGATGAAATAGATTCAGCAAAGTGAGGTCCGACTTTCTTAACAGATCGAGGATAGAAAAGGTAACTTTGCGGTCTACACAAAACCCTAAAGAAAACCACGCAAAGGGGGCAAAAAGACCCTCCGTACCGAACTAACGGCACGGAGGTACACCCTTTGCGTCCCAGAGCTTCCAGCAACAAATTAGACAAGCTGGACAGAAAAAATAGCAAACAAATAGCAAAGAAGAACTTAGCTATGCAGAGCAGCAGGCCACAGGAATGATCCAGGGAAAATCAAGTCCAACACTGGAACATTGACAGGAAGCCAGGATCAAAGCATTAGGTGGAGTTAAGTAGAGAAGCACCTAACGACCTCACCAGATCACCTGAGGGAGGAAACTCAGAAGCCGCAGTACCACTTCCCTCCACCAACAGAAGCTCACAGAGAGAATCAGCCGAAGTACCACTTGTGACCACAGGAGGGAGCTCTGCCACAGAATTCACAACACGCGTCTTTCCAGACCGCAGCATGTCAATTTATCTTGAGGAGACGCTCAGTCTCCGCAAGATAAATTTACCGTTCAATGTATTGGGAGGGGTGATTCCTCATGGTTTAATGAACACATGCGGAATAACATGCGTTCAAGAGCCAGCAGCGCTTTGGACACGGTGGACATGTGCTGCGTCCAAAGCACTGCTGGTTCCTGACCGAGGAAACATACCCTGACTCTTTTTATCTTTGTTGATTGGCTGCAGCTGTGAAGTTGTGTTTGCAGCGCTGCAGTCAATCACTGAATTCAGCGTCTGATGTAGATGTACCAAGCCACTGAGCTCGGTGATAGATTACAGCACTTCAGGCTTCAAGTCACCGCTGCAACCAATCAACAAAGGTGAGAACAGTGGCAAGAGGCATTGTTGGAGCCCGATAGAGTGAGTAAAGTCATGTGCACAGTGTGTCCTTTTAGGGTTATTTTGCTTGGAAAACACCTGAAAAAGAAAAAAAAAATGCCAAAAAAGAATCAAATGATCAGCAATGTAAAGATGAATTGTGCATGAGTTCTCTCTTTTTCAGCGTCTTCTAATTGCTTTAGGATTTCAAAGATGAAAACGGTTAAAAAAAAGTCAGCAAGAAGCTCACTATTAACACGCACAATATAGAGAAAAAAATGCATGTAACAAAATCTAAAAAGATGCTTCAGGCACCAACACCGCTGTTGTGTTCCTGAAGACTCTTTCTGTAGCAAAAACAAAGCTAAAAGACATGTGCTCACACCCTAGAAGCTCTGTTGTTGTTTTTTTTTTCTCCCTGAGCCTATAAGTAATAATTTTTTATATGGGACAACCCCTTTAAGTGAACAGGTATAGCTAGGATCATAGCATTCAGGTTTTTTTTTTAAATTGTTATAGTAACAGAAAAATTAAAGTAAAGCATGCTCACACTGTCAGTATTTGGTCAGCATTTTACATCCGTATTTGTAAGCTGAAATCAGGAATGGAACAATCAGTGGAAAAGTCTGCATCACACCTAGTGTATGAAAATACGGTCCATTGTTTACAGACCAAATACGCAGAAATGTTCCCTTTAATTCCTAAAATGCTGCGATCAAGCACAAACGCATCACTCCGGAAGCCGGCAGGGGCTGCCAGCTCCTCTGCTTTTGGATCGGAGACCTGGCTTTGTGATGTGGAGTTCTGATCTTTGCCATGGTGACCCGATGTCATCATGACGACATGCGGGTCACCAGAGTGAGGAAATTTGCTGATCATGCGCAGTGCATACTCAGTAAGTCTCTCCGTCAGCGCCAACAGCTTCTATGGCATGCAGATACTGCTTCATCTGCATACTATAGAAGCGATGAGACTGCAAAAAATGATTGTCCCATAGTGGGACAAAGTAAAAAAGTAAAAAAAAAAATTACCTTTTTTAAAATAATTGTAAAAGTATTTTAAACCCCTTTACCCCCAAGGGTGGTTTGCACGTTAATGACCGGGCCAATTTTTACAATTCTCACCACTGTCCCTTTATGAGATTATAACTCTGGAACGCTTCAACGGATCTTGGCGATTCTGACACTATTTTCTTGTGACATATTGTACTTCATGAAAGTGGTAAAATCTCTTCGATATAACGTGAAAAAAAACGGAAATTTGGCGAAAATTTTGAAAAATTTGCAATTTTCCAACTTTGAATTTTTATGCCCTTAAATCACAGAGATATGTCATGTAAAATAATTAATAAGTAACATTTCCCACATGTTTACTTTACATCAGCACAATTTTGGAAACAACATTTTTTTTGTTAGGGAGTTATAAGGGTTAAAAGTTGACCAGCAACTTCTCATTTTTACAACACCAATATTTTTTAGGGACCACATCACATTTGAAGTCATTTTGAGGGGTCTATATGATAGAAAATAACCATTCTAAAAACTGCACCCCTCAAGGTGCTCAAAACCACATTCAAGAAGTTTATTAACCCTTCAGGTGTTTTAAAGGAATTTTTGGAATGTTTGAAAAAAAATTAACATTTAACTTTTTTCACATAAAATTTACTTCAGCTCCGATTTGTTTTATTTTCCCAAGGGTAAGAGAAGAAATTGGACCCCAAAAGTGGTTGTGCCATTTGTTCTGAGTATGCCGATACCCCACATGTGGGGGTAAACCACTGTTTGGGCGCACGGCAGAGCTCGCAAGGGAAGGAGCGCCGTTTGACTTTTCAATGCAAAATTGACTGGAATTGAGATGGGATGCCATGTTGCGTTTGGAGAGCCCCTGATGTGCCAAAACATTGAAACCCCCCACAAGTGACACCATTTTGGAAAGTAGACCCCCTAAGGAACTTATCTAGATGTGTGGTGAGCACTTTAACCCACCAAGTGCTTCACAGAAGTTTATAATGCAGAGCCGTAAAAATAAAAAATCAAATTTTTTCGCCCCGAATTTTTTATTTTCCCAAGGGTGAGAGAAGAAATTGGACCCCAAAAGTGGTTGTGCCATTTGTTCTGAGTATGCCGATACGCCACATGTGGGGGTAAACTGTTATGATGCGGTGGTCTAGGAGCAACATGGAACGAGCTCTGAGGGAAGTGGTAACTGTACTGACCGCAGACCCTAAGCTCAACACAACACTAGAAGCAGCCGTGGAATGCTCCTAACTCTCCCTAGGCATCTCTTCACAGCCTAAGAGCTAACTACCCCTGAAGACAGTAGCAGGAAAACTATCTTGCCTCAGAGAAAATCCCCAAAGGATAGATTAGCCCCCCACAAATAATGACTGTGAGTGGAGAGGAAAAAGACAAACACAGAATGAAACCAGGATGAGCACAGGAGGCCAGTCTAGCTTGATAGATAGGACAGGATGGAATACTGTGTGGTCAGTATAAAACACTACAAAAATCCACGCAGAGTTTACAAAAAATCTCCACACCTGACTAAAGGTGTGGAGGGTAACTCTGCTTCCCAGAGCTTCCAGCAAGACAGAAAATACTTCAAACTGATAATGCTGGACAAACAAAGAAAGCACAGAATGGATAAGACCACAGACTATGGACAGAAAAAGTAAGCAAAAACTTAGCTTTGCAGAACTGGTCAGGATAACAGGGAACTCCAAAGAGATGTGAATCCAACCAGGAACCATTTACAAGTGGCACTAGCTGAAGGAACAGCCAGGCTTAAATAGGCGAGAGAGGAGATGATAAGTGGAGGCAGCTGACCACAGCTAACTCCAAGGAACAGCCATACCACTTGAAACCACAAGAGGGAGCCCAAGAGCAGAACTCACAAAAGTGCCACTTACAACCACCGGAGGGAGCCCAGGAGCAGAATTCACAACAGTACCCCCCCTTGAGGAGGGGTCACCGAACCCTCACCAGAGCCCCCAGGCCGATCAGGACGAGCCAAATGAAAAGTACGAACCAAATCGGCGGCATGGACATCGGAGGCAACAACTCAAGAATTATCCTCCTGGCCATACCCCTTCCACTTGACAAGATACTGAAGCCTCCGCCTCGAAAAACGAGAATCCAAAATCTTCTCAACCTCACATTCCAACTCCCCCTCAACCAACACCGGGGCAGGAGGGTCAACCGAGGGAACAACGGGCACCACATATCTCCGTAACAAAGATCTATGGAAAGCATTATGAATGGCAAAAGAGGCTGGAAGAGCCAAACGAAAAGACACCGGATTAATAATTTCAGAAACTTTATAAGGAGCAATAAACCGAGGCTTAAACTTAGGGGAGGAAACCTTCATAGGAACATGACGAGAAGACAACCAAACCAAATCCCCCACACGAAGCCGGGGACCAACACACCGACGGCGGTTAGCAAAACGTTGAGCCCTTTCCTGAGACAACGTCAAATTGTCCACCACATGAGTCCAAATCTGCTGCAGCCTGTCCACCACAGAATCAACACCAGGACAATCAGAAGGCTCAACCTGCCCAGAAGAAAAACGAGGATGAAAACCAAAATTACAAAAGAAAGGTGAAACCAAAGTAGCCGAACTAGCCCGATTATTAAGGGCAAACTCGGCCAACGGCAAGAAAGACACCCAATCATCCTGATCAGCAGACACAAAGCATCTCAAATAGGTCTCCAAGGTCTGATTAGTTCGCTCAGTTTGGCCATTTGTCTGAGGATGAAACGCCAAAGAAAAAGACAAATCAATGCCCATCCTAGCACAAAAGGCCCGCCAATATCTAGAGACAAACTGAGAACCTCTGTCAGAGACAATATTCTCCGGAATGCCATGCAAACGAACCACATGCTGAAAAAATAATGGAACCAGATCCGAGGAGGAAGGCAACTTAGGCAAAGGTACCAGATGGACCATTTTAGAGAACCGGTCACAAACAACCCAGATAACAGACATCTTCTGGGAAACAGGAAGATCCGAAATAAAATCCATGGAAATATGCGTCCAGGGCCTCTCAGGGACCGGCAAAGGCAAAAGCAACCCACTAGCGCGAGAACAGCAAGGCTTGGCCCGGGCGCAAGTCCCACAGGACTGCACAAAAGCACGCACATCGCGCGACAAGGAAGGCCACCAAAAGGACCTAGCAACCAAATCTCTGGTACCAAAAATCCCAGGATGACCAGCCAACACAGAACAATGAACCTCAGAAATAACCTTACTTGTCCATCTATCAGGAACGAACAGCTTCCCCACTGGACAGCAGTCAGGCCTATCAGCCTGAAATTCCTGAAGCACCCGCCGCAAATCAGGGGAGATAGCAGAAAGAATCACCCCTTCCTTAAGAATGCCAACCGGCTCAAGGACTCCAGGAGAATCAGGTGAAAAACTCCTAGAGAGGGCATCAGCCTTAACATTCTTAAATCCCGGAAGATACGAGACCACAAAATCAAAACGGGAGAAAAACAGGGACCATCGAGCCTGTCTAGGATTCAGCCGCTTGGCTGACTCGAGGTAAATCAGATTCTTATGATCGGTCAGGACCACAACGCGGTGTTTAGCACCCTCAAGCCAATGTCGCCACTCCTCAAACGCCCACTTCATAGCCAACAACTCCCGATTGCCGACATCATAATTGCGTTCCGCAGGCGAAAACTTTCTGGAAAAAAAAGCACACGGTTTCATCAAAGAACCATCAGATTCCCTCTGAGACAAAACAGCCCCTGCCCCAATCTCAGAAGCGTCGACCTCAACCTGAAAAGGAAGAGAAACATCCGGCTGACGCAACACAGGGGCAGAGGTAAATCGGCGTTTAAGCTCCTGAAAGGCCTCAACAGCCTCTGAGGACCAATTCGTTACATCAGCGCCTTTCTTCGTCAAATCAGTAAGGGGCTTAACCACACTGGAAAAATTGGCAATGAAACGGCGATAGAAATTAGCAAAGCCCAAAAATTTTTGAAGGCCCTTCACAGATGTGGGTTTGATCCAGTCATGAATAGCTTGGACCTTAACAGGATCCATTTCTATAGACGAGGGAGAAAAAATAAAACCCAAAAAAGAGACCTTCTGAACTCCGAATAGGCACTTAGACCCCTTCACAAATAAAGCAATATCATGAAGGATCTGGAACACCATCCTGACCTGCTTCACATGAGACTCCCAATCATCGGAAAAAATCAAAATATCATCCAAATATACGACCATGAATTTATCAAGATAATTGTGGAAAATATCATGCATGAAAGACTGGAACACAGATGGAGCATTAGAAAGCCCAAATGGCATGACAAGATATTCAAAATGGCCTTCGGGCGTATTAAATGCAGTTTTCCATTCGTCACCCTGTTTAATACGAACAAGATTATATGCCCCTCGGAGGTCAATCTTAGTAAACCACCTAGCCCCCTTAATCTGAGCAAACAAATCCGTAAGCAAAGGCAAGGGGTATTGGAATTTGACCGTGATTTTATTAAGAAGACGATAATCAATACAGGGTCTCAAGGAGCCATCCTTCTTAGCAACAAAAAAGAAACCCGCTCCCAAAGGTCACGAAGAGGGCCGAATATGCCCCTTCTCCAAAGACTCCTTAACATAACTACGCATGGCGGCATGCTACGGCACAGACAGATTGAAAAGTCAGCCCTTAGGGAACTTGCAACCAGGAATCAAGTTAATAGCACAATCACAGTCCCTGTGCGGAGGAAGGGAACTGGACTTGGGCTCATCAAATACATCCAGGAAATCTGACAAAAACTCAGGAACCTCAGGAGAGGGGGAAGAGGAAATTGACATCAAAGGAACGTCACTATGTACCCCTTGACAACCCCAACTAGTCACCGACATAGTTTTCCAATCCAGCATCGGATTATGTTCCTGTAACCATGGGAAACCTAGTACAACAACATCATGCAGGTTATGCAACACCAGAAAACGGCAATCTTCCTGATGTGCTGGAGCCATGTACATAGTCATCTGTGTCCAGTACTGAGGTTTATTCTTGGCCAGGGGTCTAGCATCAATATCCCTCAAAGGAATAGGACTTTGCAAAGGCTGTAAGGAAAAACCACAGCGCCTGGCGAATTCTAAGTCTATTAAGTTCAGGGCAGCGCCTGAATCCACAAATGCCATGACAGAAAAGGACGACAATGAGCAAATCAGGGTTACAGATAAGAGAAATTTAGGCTGTATGGTACTAATGGTAACAGACCTAGCGACTCTCTTAGTACGCTTAGGGCAATCAGAGATAATATGAGTAGAATCACCACAGTAGAAACACAGCCTATTCTGACGTCTGAATTCCTGCCGTTCTATTCTAGTCAAAATCCTATCACATTGCATAGGTTCAGGATTTTGCTCAGAGGATACTGCCATATGGTGCACAGCTTTGCGCTCGCGCAGACGCCGATCGATCTGAAAGGCTAGAGACATAGATTCGCTCAAACCGGCAGGCGTAGGAAAGCCCACCATAACATCTTTGAGGGCTTCAGAAAGACCCTTTCTGAAAATAGCAGCCAGAGCCTCTTCATTCCATTTAGTGAGCACAGACCATTTTCTAAATTTCTGGCAGTATAACTCTGCCTCTTCCTGACCTTGACACAGGGCTAACAGGGTTTTTTCTGCATGATCCACAGAATTAGGTTCGTCGTACAATAATCCGAGCGCTTGAAAAAATGCATCAACATTCAATAATGCCGGATCCCCTGCTTCAAGAGAGAAAGCCCAGTCTTGAGGATCACCCCGCAGCAAGGATATGATGATTTTTACCTGTTGAATGGGATCACCAGAAGAACGGGGTTTCAAAGCAAAAAACAATCTGCAGTTATTTTTAAAGTTCAAAAACTTGGATCTGTCCCCAAAAAAACAAATCAGGAGTAGGAATTCTAGGCTCTGAAGCCGGAGTCTGGACAACATAGTCCTGGATGCTCTGTACTCTTGCAGCAAGTTGATCCACACGAGAAAACAAACCTTGAACATCCATGCCAAAGCATATATCCTGAACCACCCAGATATCAAGAGGAAAAAAAAAAGACAAACTAGAACACAGAAAAAAAAATGGTTCAAAACTTTTTTTTCCTTTTTTTGAGGTGCAATTAATTCGTTTTTGGCCACTTGAACTGTTATGATGCGGTGGTCTAGGAGCAACATGGAACGAGCTCTGAGGGAAGTGGTAACTGTACTGACCGCAGACCCTAAGCTCAACACAACACTAGAAGCAGCCGTGGAATGCTCCTATCTCTCCCTAGGCATCTCGTCACAGCCTAAGAGCTAACTACCCCTAAAGACAGTAGCAGGAAAACTATCTTGCCTCAGAGAAAATCCCCAAAGGATAGATTAGCCCCCCACAAATAATGACTGTGAGTGGAGAGGAAAAAGACATACACAGAATGAAACCAGGATGAGCACAGGAGGCCAGTCTAAGAACAGAAATCAAAACAAATATAACAAAATATCCAGGCTGAGAGGGACTAAAACCCTGCTCCCTACGTAAATGCATGTATGTAGCCAAAGATGACAATGGGTGTAAAACTCCCAAGATATATTAACAACTAGAGGACATGGAGTATAATGAACACCAATCAATTAGAAAGATATAAAACAATCATTTTATTGGTACATCTAAAATCTATAACACAAGCCCAATCATAGGGCAAAAGTACAAAGAGGAAAGAATCCAAGGAACCTGCTAGTACAGCAGGCTATCGGGACCGGTAATATAGCATATATACAGATAAGTATGGCAAATCCTAGACCAAAAAAGGGGGGGAGGGAAAAGAGGATGATCCTAAATGCTCCAACATCCGGGTTCTATACAAAGGACTCCTGCAGACGCTGCCATAAACAATAGGATCCCAATACCCCCCCTACAGATCCCAATGGAGTGCCATCACTCACCCATAGTAATCGGTATTCAAGGTCCTCCTGCTGACCCCTTGACGCGCGTTTCGCGTGAGTGCTTCTTCAAGAAGGGGAGTAGCGTATGTTGTGTCCCCTGAGTTTAAATAGAAATAACCCCAGATGCCAGCAGGTGCGGCGCACGCGCCTCGAATAGCGCAGACCGGAAGTACACATCTCATCTGGAAGCCGTCAGTACGATGTGCGCATGCAGCAAAATCTTGCCGGGTGACGTCACGGAGCATGCGCACATCGTCACAGAAGATATTTTCCCAAGGGTAAGAGAAGAAATTGGACCCCAAAAGTGGCTGTGCCATTTGTTCTGAGTATGCCGATACCCCACATGTGGGGGTAAACTGTTATGATGCGGTGGTCTAGGAGCAACATGGAACGAGCTCTGAGGGAAGTGGTAACTGTACTGACCACAGACCCTAAGCTCAACACAACACTAGAAGCAGCCGTGGAATGCTCCTAACTCTCCCTAGGCATCTCTTCACAGCCTAAGAGCTAACTACCCCTGAAGACAGTAGCAGGAAAACTATCTTGCCTCAGAGAAAATCCCCAAAGGATAGATTAGCCCCCCACAAATAATGACTGTGAGTGGAGAGGAAAAAGACATACACAGAATGAAACCAGGATGAGCACAGGAGGCCAGTCTAGCTTGATAGATAGGACAGGATGGAATACTGTGCGGTCAGTATAAAACACTACAAAAATCCACGCAGAGTTTACAAAAAATCTCCACACCTGACTAAAGGTGTGGAGGGTAACTCTGCTTCCCAGAGCTTCCAGCAAGACAGAAAATACTTCAAACTGATAATGCTGGACAAACAAAGAAAGCACAGAATGGATAAGACCACAAACTATGGACAGAAAAAGTAAGCAAAAACTTAGCTTTGCAGAACTGGTCAGGATAACAGGGAACTCCAAAGAGATGTGAATCCAACCAGGAACCATTTACAAGTGGCACTAGCTGAAGGAACAGCCAGGCTTAAATAGGTGAGAGAGATGATAAGTGGAGGCAGCTGACCACAGCTAACTTCAAGGAGCAGCCATACCACTTGAAACCACAAGAGGGAGCCCAAGAGCAGAACTCACAAAAGTGCCACGTACAACCACCGGAGGGCGCCCAGGAGCAGAATTCACAACAGTAAACCACTGTTTGGGTGCAGGGCAGAGCTCGCAAGGGAAGGAGCGCCGTTTGACTTTTCAATGCAAAATTGACTGGAATTGAGATGGGACGCCATGTGTTATGATGAGGTAATTCAGTACCACAATGGACATAGAGGTCAGAGCACATACAGTGATCTGACAATAACCCAAAAACATAGAACGAGCTCTGAGACGTGGGAGCTCTGCTGACCGCAATCCCTAATCCTCTCCAACCACACTAGAGGCAGCCGTGGATTGCGCCTAACACTCCCTATGCAACTCGGCACAGCCTGAGAAACTAGCTAGCCTGAAGATAGAAAATAAGCCTACCTTGCCTCAGTGAAATACCCCAAAGGAAAAGGCAGCCCCCACATATAATGACTGAGTTAAGATGAAAAGACAAACGTAAAGATGAAATAGATTTAGCAAAGTGAGGCCCGACTTTCTGAGCAGAGCGAGGATAGGAAAGGTAACTTTGCGGTCAACACAAAACCCTACAAAAACCACGCAAAGGGGGCAAAAAGACCCTCCGTACCGAACTAACGGCACGGAGGTACACCCTCTGCGTCCCAGAGCTTCCAGCAAGCAGGAAAAAACAAATTGACAAGCTGGACAGAAAAAAACAGCAAACAAAATAGCAAAGCGGAACTTAGCTATGCAGAGCAGCAGGCCACAGGAACGATCCAGGAGGAAACAGGTCCCATACTAGAACATTGACTGGAGGCCAGGATCAAAGCACTAGGTGGAGTTAAATAGAGCAGCACCTAACGACTTCACCACATCACCTGAGGAAGGAAACTCAGAAGCCGCAGTACCACTTTCCTCCACCAACGGAAGCTCACAGAGAGAATCAGCCGAAGTACCACTTGTGACCACAGGAGGGAGCTCTGCCACAGAATTCACAACAGCCATGTTGCGTTTGGAAAGCCCCTGATGTGCCTAAACATTGAAACCCCCCACAAGTGACACCATTTTGGAATGTAGACCCCCTAAGGAACTTATCTAGATGTGTGGTGAGCACTTTAACCCACCAAATGCTTCACAGAAGTTTATAATGCAGAGCCGTAAAAATAAAAAATCATATTTTTTCACAAATATGATATTTTCGCCCCCAATTTTTTATTTTCCCAAGGGTAAGAGAAGAAATTGGAGAGCCCCTGATGGGCCTAAACATTGCAACCCCCACAAGTGACACCATTTTGGAAACTAGACCCCCTAAGGAACGTATCTAGATGTGTTTTGACAGCTTTGAACCCCCAGGTGTTTCACTACAGTTTATAACGCAGAGTCGTGAAAATAAAAATAATTTTTTTTCCCACAAAAATGTTTTTTTGGCCCCCCAAATTTTTATTTTTCCAAAGGTAACAAGAGAAATTGGACCCCAATAGTTGTTGTCCAATTTGTCCTGAGTATGCTGATACCCCATATGTTGGGATAAACCCCTGTTTGGGCGCACGGGAGAGCTCGGAAGTGAAGGACCACTGTTTTACTTTTTCAACGCAGAATTGGCTGGAATTGAGATCGGACGCCATGTCGCGTTTGGAGAGCCCTGATGTGCCTAAACAGTGGAAACCCCCAATCCTATCTGAAACCCTATCCCAAACACACCCCTAGCCCTAATCCCAACCATAGCCCTAACCACACCCCCAACCCTGACACACCCCTAACCCTAATCCCAACTGTAAATGTAATCGAAACCCTAACCCTAACTTTAGCCCCAACCCTAACCCTAACTTTAGCCCCAACCCTAACTTTAGCCCCGACCCTAACTCTAACTTTAGCCCCAACCCTAACTTTAGCCCCAACCCTAACTTTAGCCCCAACCCTAACTTTAGCTCCAGCTCTAACTGTAGCCCTAACCCTAGCCCCAACCCTAGCTCCAACACTAGCCCTAACCCTAGCCCTAATAGGAAAATGGAAATAAATACATTTTTTTTTTATTTTTTTATGTTTCCCTAACTAAGGGGGTGATGAAGGGGGGTTTGATTTACTTTTCTAGCGGATTTTTATGATTAGCAGCCGTCACACACTAAAAGACGCTTTTTATTGCAAAAAATATTTTTTGCGTTACCACATTTTGAGAGCTATAATTTTTCCATATTTTGGTCCACAGAGTCATGTGAGGTCTTGTTTTTTGCGGGACGAGTTGACGTTTTTCTTGGTAACATTTTCGGGCATGTGACATTTTTTGATCGCTTTTTATTCCGATTTTGTGAGGCAGAATGACCAAAAACCAGCTATTCATTAATTTATTTTGTGGGGGGGGGAGGGGGGCGTTTATACTGTTCCGCGTTTGGTAAAATGGATAAAGCAGTTTTATTCTTTGGGTCAGTACGATTACAGCGATACCTCATTTACATCATTTTTTTATGTTTTGGCGCTTTTTATACGATAAAAACTATTTTATAGAAAAAATAATTATTTTTGCATCGCTTTATTCTGAGGACTGTAACTTTTTTATTTTTTCGCTGATGATGCTGTATGGCGGCTCGTTTTTTGTGGGACAAGATGACGTTTTCAGCGGTACCATGGTTATTTATATCCGTCTTTTTGATCACGTGTTATTCCACTTTTTATTCAGCAGTATAATAATAATAATAAAGCGTTGTTTTTGGCCTCTTTTTTTTTTTTTACGGTGTTCAGTGAAGGGGTTAACTAGTGGGACAGTTTTATAGGTCGGGTCGTTACGGACGCGGCAATACTAAATATATGTACTGTTTTTTTTTTATTTAGATGAAGAAATATATTTATGGGAACTATATATATATATTTTTTTTTTCTTTATTTAGGATTTTTTTTTTTACACATCTAAAAATTTGTCTTCTTTACTTTATCCCAGGGGGGACATCACTGTATAGTGACAGTTCGCTGATCTTAGACTTTGCAGAGCACTGTGTCAGATCAGCGATCTGGTGTGCCCTGCTGCAGACTTACAGGCGCCTGCTCTGGACCCGGAAGTACTCCCTGCAGGACCCGGAAGTAGCCCTGCGGCCATTTTGGATCCGGGGCCTGCAGGGAGGAGACGCTCGGTACAAGGTGAGCACATCGCCTTGTACCGATCGTCTCAGGGAACCCCGCAGGGAGCCCCCTCCCTGCTTCCCTATACCGCCGGCACACTACGATCATGTTTGATCATGGTGTGCCGGGGGTTAATGTGCCGGGAGCGGTACGTGACCGCTCCTGGCACATAGTGCCGGGTGTCAGCTGCGATAGTCAGCTGACACCCGGCCGCAATCGGCCGCGCTCCCCCCGGGAGTGCGGCTGATCGCTCTGGACGTACTATTCCGTCCTTGGGAATTAGGGCCCACCCCACATGGACGGAATAGTACGTCCAATGACAGAAAGGGGTTAAAAATCAAAAATAATTATAGAAAAATCTATATATATATATATTCTATCATTAAATAAATATTTGAATGAAAAAAAATCTAAACAATAAAAGTACACACATTTGGTATTGCCGCATTTGCAACGACCCCAACTATTAGGTTGGGGTCACACTAGCGAGTTTTACGGACGTTTGAGAAGCGCAGAAAATACGGATTGCATACGGTACAATGATTCTCTATGGGGCAGCTCCTATCTGCGTTTGACAGTGTATTGCGCAAAAATATGCCAATGAAAGTTTATGGGGGCGAGAAAAATACGGATTACACACGGACCAGCAGTGTGACTTGCGAGAAATACGCCAGACATCTCCAGGTGCCAGGAAATGTGGCAAGCCCTCAATCAGGAAGCTGAGACATGCTAATTAGCTCAAAAAGCCAGACAGACATCCCGGAAGTCTGGCGCTCGCCTCCACGGAGTTGCAAGTAGCATGGCAAGCATAATTAATGTAGATATGCTCCCGGTCCTGGTCCAGGAAAGGCCCGAAATTTGGGACCAACGGGATGCCAATTATGCCAACAGGGCTCAGAAAGAAGCTGCTTGGAGGAGCATTTGTGGGATTTTTTTCCCAGAATATGACCAGCGGCCACGTGAGGTCCAGAATCAAATTAGTAAGTACACTCATGTTTATCTATTCATTGATATTGCAAACTGCATTACCTACATGATTAGCTGACTATTGTATTTTACATTAAAAATATGATATTATTATCATTTATGTTTCTAGCACCATTAATTACATGGTGCTGGACATGAGAAAGGGGTTAATTTCAGAGTTTTTATAAAATTTCGTTTACATTATCAAAATTTACAATGACATACTGCTACAGAGGGAAGAGGACCCTGTCCTTATGGCCTGAAATTCTTGGTATTTTTCATTAGATCATATTGTGCTGTTTGTGTTGACAATATTTATGTTGATAATCTTTTTTTTAAGAAATGCAGGTTACTAGGCCACATTAAAATCTGTAAAATCACTGTCGCCTTGTGTTACTACTGTACACAATGACCTTATCCATAATTTTTTTCTGTTTCATTGCAGTGGAAGATGTTATGAGACGATGGCGCAGCATACGCGACCAGTATAGAAGAGAAAGACAGCAGAGGGCCAGGAGTGGGTCTGCAGCGCCTGCCAAAAAACGCAAATATATTTATTACGACCGACTCTCTTTTTTGGATCCCAGTATGGATCTGAGACCGTAAGTAAAAACATCAAAACACATTACACATATATTTTTTTAAGGTCAAATTTAAAAATTAAATTACTTATTCTCATACTTTACTAACAGAACACAGTCCAACCTCACTGAGAGGGAGACCGGCTCGGACTCGGAGGCCAACATAGATCCGGTTGGGGAAGGGCAAGAGGTGGCTGGCCCATCTTCACATGCTTCCAGTGTCCTCCCTCCTGCAACATCTTCAGTTGCAACTCAAGATCCAGCAACAAGTGGACAAGAAACTGCGGCACCACCCAGGAAGCCAGGAGGAAGCAGGAAACAGTAGCAGCCTGTTGTGAATTCCACGCTTGGGCTCCCTCCGGTGGTTGTAAGTGGCACTTTTGTGAGTTCTGCTCTTGGGCTCCCTCTTGTGGTTTCTAGTGGTATGGCTGCTCCTTGGATTTAGCTGTCTTCAGCTGTTTCCACTGATCGTCTTTTCTGCTTGGCTATTTATGCCTGGCTCTTTCCTTCAGCCAGTGCCACTTGTAAATGGTTCCTGGTTGGATTCACATCTCTTTGGATTTCCCTGTTATCCTGACCAGTTCAGCAAAGTTAAGTTTTTGCTTGCTCTTCTCTGTCCATAGATTGTGGACTTATCCGTTCTGTGCTTTCTATGTTTATCCAGCTTATCAGTATGAATTAATTCTGTCTTGCTGGAAGCTCTGGGAAGCAGATTTACCCTCCACACCTTTAGTCAGGTGTGGAGATTTTTTGTAAACTCAGCTTGGATTTTTGTAGTGTTTTATACTGACCGCACAGTATTCCATCCTGTCCTATCTATTTAGCTAGACTGGCCTCCTGTGCTCATCCTGGTTTCATTGGCACATCAGGGGCTCTCCAAACACGACATGGCATCTGATCTCAATTCCAGCCAATTTTGCGTTGAAAAAGTCAAAGGGCGCTGTTTCCCTTGCGAGCTCTGGCATGCGCCCAGTGGTTTACCTGCATATATGGGGTATCAGCATACTCAGGACAAATTGGACAACAACTTTTGGGGTCCAATTTCTCCTGTTACCCTTGGGAAAATAAAAAAATTTGGATCTGAAGTACATTTTTTGTGAAAAAAAGTTTCATGTTCATTTTTTTTTAAACATTCCAAAAATTCCTGTGAAGCACCTGAAGGGTTAATAAACTTCTGAAATGTGGTTTTGAACACCTTGAGTTGTGTAGTTTTTAGCATGGTGTCACTTTTGGGTATTTTCTTTCATATACACCCCTCAAAGTGACTTCAAATGTGATATGCTCTCCAAAAAAAAAGGTTTTGTAAAAATGTGAAATCGCTGTTCAACTTTAACCCTTATAACTTCCTAACAAAAAAAAATTGTTCCAAAATTGTGCTGATGTAAAGTAGACATGTGGGAAATGTTACTTATTAAGTACTAGATGGTGGCCCGATTCTAACGCATCGGGTATTCTAGAATATGCATGTCCACTTAGTATATTGCACAGCCCACGTAATCGCCCACGTAGAATATGCATGTCCACGTAGTATATTGCACAGCCCACGTAGTATATTGCCCAGTGACGTAGTATATTGTCCAACCACGTAGTATATTGGCCAGCCACATAGTATATTGGCCAGCCACGTAGTATATTGGCCAGCCACGTAGTATATTGCCGAGCCACATAGTATATTGCCCAACCACGTAGTATATTGGCCACCCACGTAGTATATTGGCCAACCACGTAGTATATTGCCCAGTCACGTAGTATATTGCCCAGCTACGTAGTATAATGCCCAGTGACGTAGTATATTGCCCAGCCACATAGTATATTGCACAGCGACGTAGTATATTGCACAGCAACGTAGTATACAGCAGAGCCACGTAGTATACAGCACAGAGCCACGTAGTATACTGCCCAGTGACGTAGTATATTGCCCAGCCACGTAGTACATTGCACAGCGACGTAATATATTGCACAGCGATGTAGTATATTGCACAGCGACATAGTATACAGCACAGAGCCACGTAGTATACGGCACAGAGCCACGTAGTATACTGCCCAGTGATGTAGTATATTGCCCAGCCACGTAGTATATTGCCCAGTGACGTAGTATATTGCCCAGCCACATAGTATATTGCACAGCGACGTAGTATATTGCACAGCGACGTAGTATACAGCACAGAGCCACGTAGTATACTGCCCAGTGACGTAGTATATTGGCCAGTCATGTAGTATATTGCCCAGCCACGTATTTAACAGGTTAAAAACAGACTTAAAACAAAAAATAAACATATACTCACCATCCGAAGAGCCCCTTGTAGTACTGACGCCTGTGTGCGGTGCACACGGCAGCTTCAAGTCCCAGGGTTGGTATGAGCACAGGACCTGTGATGACATTGCGGTCACATGACTGTGACGTCATGGAAGGTCCTTCTCCCATAGCATCCTTTGTACCGAAACCTGCCGCTTGCACTGTCGAGGACAACGCGATGTTAGAGGGTGAGAATAACCTTTTTTTATTATTATTAGTAACATTAGATTTTATTACTATTGATGCTGCATACGCAAGAATATCTGTGACAGAAAGACAGACGGAAGTGACCCTTAGACAATTATACAGTAGATTTTGTGTAACATATCTCTGTGATTTAAGGGCATGAAAATTCAAAGTTGGAAAATTGCAACATTTTCACCAAATTTCCGTTTTTTTTTTTCACAAATAAACGCAAGTCATAGCAAAGAAATTTTACAACTAACATGAAGTACAATATGTCATGAGAAAACGTTCTCAGAATCACCGGGATCCATTGAAGCATTTCAGAGTTATTACCTCATAAAGGGACAGTGGTTAGAATTGTAAAAATTGGCCTGGTCATTAACATGCAAACCACCCTTGGGGGCAAAGGGGTTAAGAAATTGATCTGTCACATAATAGACAAAAATGGCGAAGGACAGTATCAATTGAATATAATCGGGTCTTTGTTGTTTCCGTTAGAGTGTCCATCTTTTTAGTTGAAAAAAAAGTGCAGCATGTTGTGCCTGTTCTCTAGTCTATATAATGAAACTTACGACTGATCTTCCTAACAAATACTACAACACAAATGTGTACGTAGCCTGAGCATTGAAATTTAGAGTGGGCCCCTGGAGTCAGTTCTAATGGTGGGCCCTATACACCCCAGTCTGACACTGCATGAACCCCTGCGCTACAGTGCTAGCCACTGAACCACCATGCTGTCCTGGGCTTCTGGGTGGACTTCACAGGAGAACCAAGGTGGTGCGGTGGCGCCTCCAGGACAACCCATCAACACCTGTAATCACACCTTGGACTATGGAAAATTACCATGTGAATTGCTCTACACTGGAATCGTGAGTCTTAAATGTCATTGTCATAGATTAATAGCTGCATTTAAGGGGTTAAACAGCAGCGATCAAATCGGACCGTGTATGTCACAGTTTGGGAGGGGGTGAAAGTAATCCAATCTGACAATGAGAAAGCAGAGTTAGTGACTAGGGCCGTGTTCATGCTGGCTCCTATATAGGACTAGTTGGAGTAGGCGATGCTGTACTTTCCACTCTGTGCAGGACCCATCACAATATTTTCATTTTTTTTACCCATTTCCCAATTTCTGAGCAACAATGTATGTCAGAAATGTGAGCAGCCATCTCTAAACTGCAGCTGCTTTACCTGTCTGATGGTGGCGCTACAGAGCCCTGTGATCACTGTTGTACAGTAGTGGGTACTGGGTAGTTAGAGGGACTGGTGCAATTGTAGAAATCTGATGGGTCAGAAAGGCCCCAGTTTGCCGTGGCTAGGTGCTTATTACTCTGGGTCAAAGTCAGAGCCACTAGATTGCCACTAGTGAGGTTTTTTTGCTGTCAAGACCTAATCCCTTTTTATACTAAGCAAACCCTTTTCTACTTTACTGTATAGGACGGCAGCTTCCCTGGACCGATCATCCTCCAGGAGACGGTGGTGGACGATTCAAAGGTCCCTGCATGTACACAAATGGAAGAAGCTGAACAGAGAGCAGTGGCCAAGGCCATACACCTAGTAGCCACCGGAAGTGTCACCTTAGGAACAGACAGCTGTGTTGTATGGAAATCTGGGAACTGAAGACAGGTTTATACTGAGGTGTTACTCCCTGGCTGAGCTCTTACTACTGTAACACAGTAAAGGGGTAAATGTATTAAAACTGGAGGAAGGAAGAGTGATGCAGTGACCCATAGTGACCAGGAGATCAGCCCTGATGTGTACCTGCACTTTACACCTTTATCTATAAGAATTGGTATTGCTGCATCTGTAACAACCTGAACTAATTTCCAAATTATTTCTACTGCACAATTAATGCTTAAAAAAACTCAAATTCTGCCAGAGACTTTTCTTTCTTCATCTCGCCTTTCAAAAATAGATTTAGCAAACTTAAACAGATTTAAAATTAACCAAAAAGTCTTGTGTGTTTCAAAAATGGTACCAATGAAAAGTACATAAATTGTATCAACACATTACACTTTGTTCAAAAGGGGTAAAAGCTAAAATTATTTTCCACTTGGATATAAAATAAATCTACTACTAGCACATGATGGTGAATGGTCCAGTTTATTGCTGGTAAATGTCCTTTTAGGTTCCTCTATGCCACTATTGGTTGGTGTGAGCTCCACCGAGGGCAGAAGAAAACAAGTTGCCATTTTCTTGTTGTTGTGCTTATCCGTCGGCACTCAGCAGAGGAGAAAACCCCTGTGGGCAAAACCTCTAGGGAACCACGGCCTAAGGATAAGTGCCCTTCCCTGGGAGCACGAGGCAACATGTCATCTAGAAGCGCTGGTCCATGGCCATTTTATTGACTCCTGGTAGGATTTTCATGGTCTCCAGCTTCTTCTTGTATTCGGACACTGCAGATTGCCATAATCGAGAATATCTTCCAGCCCGGATTACAGCAGGGAAAACGATTGGATATGGCTGCAGGTCACGACCCCCCTAGCGGTGAAGGTGGAATAGGAACTAGTGAACAGCAGTTTTCAAAGCTGTTCACTTCCAGCGTTTTATTCTCCTCCAGATCCTGTGGAAGGTGGCTGTTAGGGGTCAAGTTCCTGCCTCTGCACAGGGGGAATCTCGGGCCATCTCCGCTGCGGTCTCCCATTCTTCTCCTGCCGCAGTGGAGCCTGCTCAGCAGAGACGTCGATCCCAGCGTCTCGCTCAGTCTGACTCTGTGCTAAGAGTTACTGCTGCATTTCCTGCTTCTGCCATTGAAGTCAGTGCTGGGCAGCGGCGAGCAGACGCTTCTGGGACTAAGTCCTGCTTTTCACGTTCTGAGCATGCCCAGAGTAAGATCTCTCAGTGGAGATCGAGGGTCACATGATCAGATACTGCAGCTAAGGTCATTGGTCCTTCTTGGAAGGTCCTTGTAGGTGCTAGGACTAAGTCCTGATTTTCACTCTGAGCATGCCAAGGGCAAGATCTCTCAGTGGAGATCTAGGGTCACATGCTCAGGTACTGCAGCAACTCCATTGGTCCTTCTTTGAAAGGTCCTAAACGTGCTGCAACTATTTAAGGCTCGCATGGCCGCACGGCCATGCGCTAGTATTGTCTATTGTTATGTGCTTTGCGCCAGTGTGGTCACATGAGTGTGTGTTCAGGGACCCGGCTGAAATAAGCCCCTAGAATGCTGGCACCTCCGGCGAGGAGTTTGTGTTTGGATGTATTCAGGGACCCGGCTGAAATAAGCCCCTAGAATGCTGGCTCCTCCGGCGAGGAGTTTTGTGTACATGTGTGACCACTGACTGCTCTCTGTTTGGGCAGTTAGCCGGTGCCTCTGTGGAGTCTAACAGGGTACAGTGCTTCTCTTTCACGGCTACTCGGTGAATTAACTGAGTTGGTCTATACCGCCATATAGTGCCGCCGTTTGCTAGCAGCAGGTACTCCTGCACGGTGGACCCCTGGCTGCGAACGCACCAATATCAATAAAAACATCTCTATTTACTCGGTGCGTTCCGCTAGCCCTAACAGTGGCCTTCACAATACTGCCAAATGTTCTGCCAGGAGAGATAATAGGTTAGAAATAATTCTTATATCCCAATAAGACATATGACATGGGGATATCCTAATATGAAAACACCTCCAGGATCGCCCTGTGGACTCGCAGCAGTCAGTAAGAGGTTTCCATACTACACTCTGCAGCATTTTCACAGTATAAGAGGGGAGTCTTAAAAAGCGCCATAATTCGTGTCCCGTTTATAGTGACTCACCTGTGATGGGGTATTGCAGGTCCTCGATGAGATATTACAGGTTTTGGTGTTTTCTTTATGACCTTCCATCCGTCACTGGCAAATGTGAATCCACAAAAGAGTTTTTGATCTGTTTCGGCCATTGGTGGTTTAAGGGCTTCAGTGAATGATAACACATCTTTCATTATATCTGATGTCATCACAGGTGGCTGCAGAGAGAAGATACAAGATCCTGTGGTCATAAAGAATACACACAATAGAAATGTACAGCTTCCACCATCTTCTCTGGGTGATATACTTACAGGTGGTAGTTGGAATGGTGGACGCGCTCCGGCTCCTTCTATATCTGTCCAGTTGATCTCCATAAAGAATGGATGAGCTCTGATGTTGTCCACAGCTACCTGCCGACTCTCTGGTGACTTATTCAAGAGCTGCAAACAAATAATTAAGACAATTATTCAGTCTACAGGCGTTTTTCATTGTTGCGTTTTTCGTTATATCTATCCCCTTTATTACTGAGATGTGTATATATACTCACCCCCTCTATGATGGATTTGGCTTGGAGGTCTAGTCCTTTTGGGAAGGCGGGATCAGCATTGATCAGTACCTCTATGGTCGTGTCATCCAATTCACCTATGTAGAATGGATATCTGCCAGTTGCCATCTCATATATCACCACACCAGTAGAGAACCAGTCCACTGAAGAATCTGTCAAGACATGAAGAAAATAAGAACTTTGTCCAGACTGCAGAAGACATTGAAATGTCAAGGCTTGTACGCAGCAATATGTAGATGATTCCTCACCTCAGGAGCCATGTATAAAAGACTCCCGACCCAACCTGAAGTCTTTGCGTCGCCAAACATGTTCCTAACGGCGAGACCGAAATCAGTGATCTTCAAGTGACCGGTGCTGTCCAGTAAGATATTCTCTGGTTTTATATCTCTGGTAAAGGAAATAAATTATAACATACCATAATTATTAGATTAGTTGGGCTGGGGAACAAATGATGGCCAGAGATATTGTCTACAGGGGGCATGAGTATGAGGGTATAGGAGTAATTATACCAAGTCTACACAGAAGAAGACATTCTGCACTTACCTGTGTATGATTCCTCTGGAGTGTATAAACTGCAGGCCACAAATTATCTCAGCCGCAATAAATCTGACGAGAAGAAAATAGAAAATAATCAACCACCAACATTTCATCCACTAAACTAAGAGAGTAATAATGACATAAAACCAGATGTTTCTGACAACCAGCGTCTTTATCTAATACATCTACATTCTGTCTTACCTGGTGGCTGGAATGGGAAATGGGGCATTTGTTGCCATGATGCCTCTAAGGTCTTCTCCACTGAGATATTCCATGACATAGAAGACGTAGTACAGTGATAAAACAGAGGATTTAAAAGAGGTTATTGGTATATTCTAGATATGGGGCACTGGATGTATTCTTATAATACATGTAATACTATGGTAGTGACCTAGAAGAACATTGCAGACAGATTAGCACATAGACCGTCATTTATTGAACACATAGAAAACTCAGAGCTGTTTGATTATGAGCCTCTTACCTGGGACTGGAAGGTGGCCAAAGCCCAAGTAATGAATGGACTCTTTCTTGTCATCTCCAGGACCAGACGTTCTATCAGGACGTTGTCACTTGTGTCCTCAAGTAGGAGCCTCTTCTTCACCATCTTCACTGCCAGTTGTTGTTGGCAGGCCTGATGTGTGGCTAACATGACCTGTAGGATAGAGAAGATTAGAACCAGAGAAAAGTACTGTCCTGCCATGAGACATGATGAGAAGATATGAAGCAGTGATGTTCCTAGAGTCATATTACTGCTTCACATTACACACATGAGGAACACGTGACAACAATTCCTAATACTTACTTTACCATATCCGCCTTCTCCAATTATTTTGTGGGAGGTGAAGCTCTCCAGTCCAGTCACAATGATGGATGATTCAGCTGGGGTTGTCCCTGGTGGAGAGAGGAGAAAAAGAATGAGATATTCCTATATAATGCTAATGTGGCCTCACATAGGAATTACAACTCGGGGGTAGAACAATATTAGGGGGTATCAAAGAGAAAAGACACCTTAATTCTAACCAACATAGGGTATAATAGTAAGTCCTATGTCAGGTCTCAGTGTATGGATCAGGCTCAGCAGTCGAGTCCTCACCCTACTAGAGACCAAAACCAAAGCAATACAGAACATAAGACCACCAGAAAGTATACAGGCTACAGAAGAATTAAAATATGCCTTTATTTATAAAAAGTGGAAAATGGGTACATAAAATAAAAATAATCTTTATTTTTATATAGCGCTAACATATTCCGCAGTGCTTTACAGTTTGCACACATTATCATCGCTGTCCCCGTTGGGGCTCACAATCTAAATTCCCTATCAGTATGTCTTTGGAATGTGGGAGGAAACCGGAGAACCCGGAGGAAACCCATGCAAACACGGAGAGAACATGCAAACTCTTTGCAGATGTTGTCCTTAGTGGGGCTTGAACCCAGGACTCCAGCGCTGCAAGGCTGCTGTGCTATCCACTGCACATAATAATACTGAAAGTGCGCAAGAGCAGGACTCAGCTGTGCATTCCATAATGTGCAAAACGTCAAATATCAAAACAACATGTGGAATGGGTATCAATCAGAAAAATCAAAAAGGCAAATACCTTGCAAAATTAAAATGTTACAGTGCATCAAAGACTAAGGGTACCGTCACACTATACGATTTACCTACGATCACGACCAGCGATATGACCTGGCCGTGATCGTAGGTAAATCGTAGTGTGGTCGCTGGGGAGCTGTCACACAGACAGCTCTCCAGCGACCAACGATGCCGAGGTCCCTGGGTAACCAGGGTAAACATCGGGTAACTAAGCGCAGGACCGCGCTTAGTTACCCGATGTTTACCCTGGTTACAAGCGTTAAACTAAAAAAAAACAAACAGCACATACTTACATCTGGTGTCCGTCACGTCCCTTGCCGTCTGCTTCCCGCACTGTGACTGCCGGCCGTAAAGTGAAAGTGAAAGCACAGCCGCTGTGCTCTGCTTTCACTTTACGGCCGGCAGTCACAGTGCGGGAAGCAGACGGCAAGGGACCTGACGGACACCAGAATGTAAGTATGTGCTGTTTGTTTTTTTTTAGTTTTACGCCTGTAACCAGGGTAAACATCGGGTTACTAAGCGCGGTCCTGCGCTTAGTTACCCGATGTTTACCCTGGTTACAAGCGAACGCATCGCTGGATCGCATCGCTAGATCGCTAGATCGGTGTCACACACACCGATCTAGCGATGACAGCGGGAGATCCAGCGATGAAAGAAAGTTCCATACGATCTGCTACGACGTACGATTCTCAGCAGGATCCCTGATCGCTGCTGCGTGTCAGACACAGCGATATCGTAACGATTTCGCTGGAACGTCACGAATCGTACCGTCGTAGCGATCGAAATGTTATAGTGTGACGGTACCCTAAGACAAAATCAATTATGTATAATGAGATAAGTGTGTCCAAAAATCGATCAATAATTAATCACAGGGTAGATCAATAAGGTGCTGAAGTGCAATGACCATTTAGGGATCAAGCAATGTGCAAGATATACGAAAAATCCACAAGAAAGACAAGTGCAAAAAAATATATATAAAAAATATAGCACATACATGTAATATACCTGGGGAGTAAGCTGGGTCCCGTGCCTGCGCACCCCGACGCGCGTTTCGGAAAACTTTCCTTCGTCAGAACCCCCCGATGCCCGCCTAATGCCAGTGTCGGACTCCCTTTTTTCTTTATTTAGATTCCCCTATTACTTTCTTCTTTTCTTCTGTCGAATTCCCCATGGGGCTGAGAAGATCATATTCCTTCTCAATTACAGCAATTGATCATATTCCTCATTAAGGGCTGTCACCTCAATGTACATAGTTTTAGTAATAGTCGCATCAATCAGTCTCTGAATCAGTCCTCGGATGCAGGGTATGCAGCAGCATCCGCATGTAGCAAGTATCGCTGTCACAACCGCCAGGGAAATGAAGAAGCTGGCCACCAGATGGCTCCATCTTCCAAACCACAATTCAAGCCATTCGGTAGACGGGTTGTTGATGCCAGAATTCTCTGCCAGTTCTTCAGTGATGCTTCCATCAGTTGCTGTGTTATTGGGTATAAAAGCACAACAATAAGTACCAAACATTTTACAAACTCCTCCTTTCTCTGCTAGCAGCATATCTAAAGTCATCCTATTCTGCCATGTCATCAGGGAAGTCGGACCCAGTTGTTCTGATATCCCTTTTATTGCATCCCTTGTGAAATAATAATAATAATCTTTATTTTTTATTTTTATATAGCGCTAACATATTCCGCAGCGCTTTACAGTTTTGCACACATTATCATCACTGTCCCTGATGGGGCTCACAATCTAGAATCCCTATCAGTATGTCTTTGGAATTGATGAATCTCTGCTGATTATAGTAAATATAGTTTATCCAGTCCACATTTTTATTAAGTGTAACCCACCAAAAGAAAATTGATTCAAATCCTGCTGATATTTGGTTTCTAGCTTTGTATTCATCTGGTACCCCCCTTGGAACTCCTATGTTATCTATGTAAATTCTTGGATCAAAAGACCCAGCAGGTGATGACCTTTTGTTTCTGCGTAGAATTTCAGCATCTATCCTACCCTTTTGTATCTCCTTTGATGAAATTATGTGAAATGGCACAAGTATCTGAGTCAGGGCACAGCTGCCACTCCAATCAGCAGGCAGTTTGGCCCTGAGCTTCATATCCCCACATAACCACCATATAGCACCTCTTGCTACATCCTGTTTCCCGGAACCATTTTTCTTTGTACCCATCTGTATCAGTGTCTATGGGGAAGCAGAAGCAGAGGTGACTCTTGGTCTTCCTTTCCTGGGGCGGTCCTCATGTGAGCCAGTTTGTTTGAAGCGTTTGATAGTTTTTGCAACTGCACTTGGGGACACTTTCAAAGTTTTCCCAATTTTTCGGACTGACTGACCTTCATTTCTTAAAGTAATGATGGCCACTCGTTTTTCTTTACTTAGCTGCTTTTTTCTTGCCATAATACAAATTCTAACAGTCTATTCAGTAGGATTATCAGCTGTGTATCCACCAGACTTCTGCACAACACAACTGATGGTCCCAACCCCATTTATAAGGCAAGAAATCCCACTTATTAAACCTGACAGGGCACACCTGTGAAGTGAAAACCATTCCCGGTGACTACCTCTTAAAGCTCATCAAGAGAATGCCAAAAGTGTGCAAAGCAGTCATCAAAGCAAAAGGTGGCTACTTTGGAGAACCTAGAATATAAGACATAATTTCAGTTGTTTCACACTTTTTTGTTAAAGGGAACCTGTCACCCCTAAAATCGAAGGTGAGCTAAGCCCACTGGCATCAGGGGCTTATCTACAGCATCTTTTTCTCATCTTTCGGGATACATCGGGGGCTTATCTACCGCATTTCAGAATGCTGTAGATCAGGGGTGGATTAAGGATAGCCAGGGCCCCGGGCTGTTCACACACTGTGGGCCCCCCCGGTCATGTGACGGGGGTCATGTGACGGGGGTCATGTGACGGGGGTCATGTGACGGGGGTCATGTGACGGGGGTCATGATATACCCGAACCAGATTATTCCAGAAAAATGGCCGGGCCCTACTCTACTGTAACCTATTCAATATTTGTTAAAATCTGCAATACAATTTAGGTATATCTTGACCAATAATATCACATACAAGGAACAAATACCACCGTACCATGACCAGACCACAAATTACAACCACAGTGATCGAATAATATCACATACAAGGAACAAATACCACCGCACCATGACCAGACCACATATTACCACCACAGTGATCGAATAATATCACATACAAGGAACAAATACCACCGCACCGTGTCAAGACCACATATTACCACTTGGTGACCAAATAGCACATACAAGGGACAAATACCACAACACCATTTCCAGACCACATATTACCACCACATAGTGACTGAATACTACAATACTGATCAGTAAAAAAAAAACAACAAAAAAAAAAAAAACACAATACTATCACCATTAGTGCCAGTATTCACAGGAGATCTGTACTTAGTATGCAGTGTCTGTGTAGAGGTAATACAGTGATCACTGGTGACATTGTACACAGGACCTCTGTATATAGTATACAGTGTATAGTGTCAGTGTATAGGTAACACTGACTCACCAGTGACGTCTCTAGGTGAAGTCCTTCATCTTTCATACAGCACAGACCGCCATCATTTCTCCCAGCCAGGACTCGTTTCTGCAGGAAATAACACAGTTATCTCGAGCTCCGCTTGTAGAACACATTACTTAATTTTTCACAACTTCTACATTACACCACATGAAGAGAAAAAGGCGATATAGTGTCACTCTGCACAGTAACAGGACCGCCCCCCCATTTAAAACAGTATACTCAAAAAATAAAATAAATACATCACTGCAGTAATAATATCCCTTAATTAGCCCCTATGGTAATACTATTCCCCACCCCATGTATCTCATTCCTCGCTCCAGCCATATGTTCTCCCATCCTGCACTCATGAGTATCCATCCTGCCCCATCTGTCTCCATCCTGCCCCATGATCCAATCCTGCCCCATGTCTTTCATTCTACCCCATGTCTCCAATCATGCCCCGTGTCTACATTCTGCCCATGCCTCCAGTCCTGCCCCCAGTGTGTCCAGCAATCTGCCCCAGTGTGTCCAGCATATTACCCCCACTGTCTCCAGCAATCTGCCCCACTGTCTCCAGCAATGTGCCCCACTGTCTCCAGCAATGTGCCCCACTGTCTCCAGCAATGTGCCCCACTGTCTCAAGCATTGCCCCCAGTGTGTCCTCCAGCAATCTGCCCCAGTGTCTCCAGCATTGCCCCAGTGTGTCCTCCAGCATTGCCCCCAGTGTGTCCTCCAACCTGCCCCAGTGTGTCCAGCTTTGCCCCCCAGTGTGTCCTCCAGCATTGCCCCCCAGTGTGTCCTCCAGCAATCTGCTCCAGTGTCTCCAGCATTGCCCCAGTGTGTCCTCCAGCATTGCCCCCAGTGTGTCCTCCAACCTGCCCCACTGTCTCCAGCATTGCCCCCCAGTGTGTCCTCCAGCATTGCCCCCCAGTGTGTCCTCCAGCAATCTGCCCCACTGTCCCCAGCATTGCCCCACTGTCCCCAGCATTGCCCCAATGTCTCCAGCATTGCCCCAATGTCTCCAGCAATCTGTCTCCAGCAATCTGCCCCACTGTCTCCAGCAATCTGCCCCACTGTCCCCAGCATTGCCCCACTGTCCCCAGCATTGCCCCACTGTCCCCAGCATTGCCCCACTGTCCCCAGCATTCTGCCCCACTGTCTCCAGCAATCTGCCCCACTGTCCCCAGCAATCTGCCCCACTGTCCCCAGCATTGCCCCACTGTCCCCAGCATTCTGCCCCACTGTCTCCAGCAATCTGCCCCACTGTCTCCAGCAATCTGCCCCACTGTCTCTAGCATTGCCCCACTGTCTCCAGCAATCTGCCCCACTGTCCCCAGCATTGCCCCACTGTCCCCAGCATTGCCCCACTGTCCCCAGCATTGCCCCACTGTCCCCAGCATTCTGCCCCACTGTCTCCAGCAATCTGCCCCACTGTCTCCAGCAATCTGCCCCACTGTCTCCAGCATTGCCCCCACTGTCCCCAGCATTGCCCCCACTGTCTCCAGCATTGCCCCACTGTCCCCAGCATTGCCCCACTGTCTCCAGCAATCTGCCCCACTGTCTCCAGCAATCTGCCCCACTGTCTCCAGCAATCTGCCCCACTGTCTCCAGCAATGTGCCCCACTGTCTCAAGCATTGCCCCCAGTGTGTCCTCCAGCAATCTGCCCCAGTGTCTCCAGCATTGCCCCAGTGTGTCCTCCAGCATTGCCCCCAGTGTGTCCTCCAACCTGCCCCAGTGTGTCCAGCATTGCCCCCCAGTGTGTCCTCCAGCATTGCCCCCCAGTGTGTCCTCCAGCAATCTGCCCCAGTGTCTCCAGCATTGCCCCAGTGTGTCCTCCAGCATTGCCCCCAGTGTGTCCTCCAACCTGCCCCAGTGTGTCCAGCATTGCCCCCCAGCAATCTGCCCCAGTGTCTCCAGCATTGCCCCAGTGTGTCCTCCAGCATTGCCCCCAGTGTGTCCTCCAACCTGCCCCAGTGTGTCCAGCATTGCCCCCCAGCAATCTGCCCCAGTGTCTCCAGCATTGCCCCAGTGTGTCCTCCAGCATTGCCCCCAGTGTGTCCTCCAACCTGCCCCAGTGTGTCCAGCATTGCCCCCAGTGTGTCCTCCAACCTGCCCCAGTGTGTCCAGCATTGCCCCCAGTGTGTCCTCCAGCATTGCCCCCAGTGTGTCCTCCAACCTGCCCCAGTGTCTCCAGCATTGCCCCCCAGTGTGTCCTCCCTCCAGCATTGCCCCCCAGTGTGTCCACGGTCCACCGTTTAACTGATCAAAAAAAAAAAAACAGTCTCCTCCTCACCTGTCCGCGCTCCAGGCGACGAGCTCCCTGCAGCAGCGCACACTCGCCGGCGACTGACAATGACGTCAGACGCCGGCGACGTGTGTGCTGCGGCCGACTTCAGCTGCCAGCCTCCAATTGGCTGGCGGCTGTTGTTGTTAACTATTGATGTGCGGGCGCGCGCCCGCACATCAATAGGAAACCGCCGCAGCGCCGGAAAGGGCCCGGTGAGCAGATGAGAAGGGGCCCGATGCGGGCCCCCTCTCACTGCCCACCGGGTCCGGGGGCACATAAACGCCGCCCGGCGGGCAGTCACAGACTCACAGATGATTATCAGAGGGTTAATATGTGTGGTAGCCCAGGGCCCCCCCAGACCACTGGGCCCTGGGCTACCGCCCATATTGACCCTCTGATAATCCGCCCCTGCTGTAGATAAGCCCCTGATGCTGGTGGGCTTAGCTCACCCTAGATTTTGGGGGTGACAGGTTCCCTTTAAGTATAGAATGCCACATGTGTTAATTCATAGTTTTGATGCCTTCAGTGTGAATGTACAATTTTGATAGTCATGAAAATACAGAAAAATCTTTAAATGAGGTGTGTCCAAACTTTTGGTCTGTACTGTACGTACAAAATAAACTCTGCGAACATAGCAAAACTGCTCAATTTCTGTAAAAAAAAAGAAAAAAAAAAGCCTGAGTGTGTGTATGGCCTAAAGCTGTCAAAAAATGCTTTGGGAAATAAAAAAATTATTCCCAAACTCATAAATTTCCCTAAACAAAATCAGCTTTTCCATCCTGAAGCGCTTTCCACTTGAACCTTTTTTTTTTAAATCAAGAAAATCATCTCCATTTATGACAACACGGTAAACAAATCCCTCAGTTGTCATCAGTGCCCCCCAGTGTGTTAGTGCCCCCCATTATGGCAGAGCATGGCAGTGCCCGGCGCCTCAGGCGGCCTCACTGTGTAATGTCTGACAGGACGCCAGACTGGTGCTTTTTCCCGCCCGCTCTGTAACAGTAGAGGCCCACAGCTGTCACGTGCGCCTAAACCAGCCTCTTATTGGTCAGTAATAAAGAGGCGCCACACGGGAACGCCTCTGCCATTGGTCCATACACAGCGGCCCTGTCCCCGGCCTGTCAGTCAGTGTGAGCGCGCAGCCTGCAGACATGGTGAAAGCAATCTGCGTCCTGAAGGGCACCGGGGATGTGACCGGAGTCGTGCACTTTGAAAAGGCAAGCCGCTCTGCGTTTTTTTTTTCTTCCCCTCCTCTCTACAGTTCCCCGTGCAGTGCATGTGCTGGGCCCCGGTAGGCATGCTTTTATGCTGACTCACGGTAATTGGACTGGCGCATGCTCAGTAATGAGTGCGCTGCTGGGGTGCATGGGGTGCAGTTGTCATAGTGTGCAGGTGGTGTGGCACTACAAGTCTCAGGCTGCCTGTTCAGCAGGGTGCGGCTTGGATTTGCACATCTATACCACTAGTAGTCTGCAGCCTGTTGCTTCTGCAGATGCTAAACTACAGCTTCCAGCAAACCCTGTCACTCTGCTGGGTGTTGTAGTTCTTGTATATCTCTGCAGGGCGTGCAGTTACATAACCTCCTCCATGGCTGCTGCTTGCATAACACCCAGTCTAATGCCTGTACATGAGCAAATCCTCCCTTGGCACACAATGGGCACAATACGTGCAGCGGCTCGAAGTACTACTGCACCCATCATTGTGCATAGTAACTCATTGTGTGTTTAGAAACAGGACTTTCTGATCTACTGTAGCAAAGTCCTACAGTGCAAGACCTCTGCTTGCTGTCATGTGAAGGCTGCTACTTCGAGTGACTGCAGACTGGGCATGGCGATAACAGGCTGGGCATGGCGATAACAGGCTGGGCATGGCGATAACAGGCTGGGCATGGCGATAACAGGCTGGGCATTTTCATAGAAGTAAAAACTGGTGGGGTCTGACCACATTATGGTGAATGGAGGGGCAGGAGTACATTTTTAGTGATGCAGACCCCACTCTTTTATTTCATATTTATATACATGCCATTGGAGTGCGCTTGGGCGTTTAGTGGGTCAACGCACTCTTATATTTGGGGGTGGGAGTTGACATGATTTAGATTAAAAAATCCATTTGCGACATGAATTGCACAAGGGCCGACCTGCAGAGGATCTTCTGTGATTCATCCAGCCGCTTATCAAGAGAACTGGAAAAGGAGCGGAGCTTTTTGCACCTCGTGTAGACACACAAACATTTTGTGAAGAAAAAAAAAGTGTGTGTGTGTATATATATGTATATGTATATATATATATATATATATATATATATATATATATATATATATATATATATATATATATATATATATATATATATATATATATATATTTCTTTAAGTGCAGCTTGGAGGAAGTATTGCCTCACCAAAAGCGTAATTTCCACCACAGAACTGTTGTCTAGTGCACGGCAGGTGAGACGCACCAGATTCAGAAGGTGCCTTTTAATGAATTTAGGGTATCTCACCCCAGCAGACCCCTGAATAAGAGCAGCATATTAACTACTTCAGCACCGCCTATGGACTTTAAGGTTAATGTGCCCACGTTAAGTATTTGATGCAGAAATTTCCGCAACATTTTTGCATCTCTTGGCAGGAAAAACAGTCAAGTCATCAAACTTGTATTTTGCTGCATTTTTGTACTTTTTTTTTTTTTTGCAGATCTTTCCCATTCATTGGTATGGGTGAAATCTGCTGCAAAAACACTAATAGAATTGACATTCTGGAGACTTAAACTTTCAAGTAACAATGACGCAATGTGTGCATGAGAATTCAGCGTTCTTCAGATTCTGTGACCAATATGCACTGAAACGCGGCACAAATACAACATGTGTTCAATCTGTCCCTATCTGATGGGTCCTAGGAAAACCACTTGACACTTCTGTGCAGAAAATAAATTTTTTTTTCTACTCTGTAACTGACTACTATACCAGCCCTAGTTACAGGAAAAATCTTATGAACCACATTAATTTGTTCAAATGCCCCCAAGGGTCTTAAGACTTTATGGGTGGGGGAGGTGGCACACTGTAAAGTGCACACAAAAAATAAATTAAGAAATAAAATTCTAGTTGTAACTGCTGTTTTCAGTCCCACCACAATATATAAAAACTATTTCTACTGAAAGGGGGTACACACTTAATTTTTTTTTTTTTCTTAAAGGGTCCTTTGCAGTTGAAACTAAAGCAAAAAATAGACGTTCATTAAAATTTTATATTTGTATCAGCAGAGATTAATCTAAAATAATGTAAAAACTAAGCCCCAGCTATTGTACAAAATAAGCAAATTATTTTTGAGAATTTTTTTTTTTTGAGCCACTAAAAGTTTGTATGATAAACCCCCCAAAATGTACTTGGTCATGAACTGGCTAAACATTGTGGTCTTGATGAATTTCTCCCCTATAGTCTATTGAGGCTACAGTGCAAAATCAATTTTGTGGCCCTTTCTCGGCATCATAGAGGTTCCAGACTCGATGCTCCAGTCGATCATAAAACCAATGCCAAATAGTATCCAAATCCGGTCACTCTACAGCACGAGATGCCTTTTTGTCTTGTTGTGCCCCTCACTTGACGGGATAGGTTTGTATTCACTGGAAGCAATAATTATCTCTATTGCATGGAAGTAATCGGAGACTTAAAAATGTCAGGAATCGATATGAAGTATATTGGTAAATTGTTAATCTGCAGCTTTGTATGAACTGATCTTTTAATAAAAATAAATTAAATTTGGCTGCTGAAAGTACAATGATTGATCATGTAGACACAACCCGTGTAATGTATTTCCCAGCAGGGTTTATATAAATTGCTGCTGGTATAATTGGTCTCCGCTTTATAAATTCAGGCGGCCATTTAATTACGAAGCTGAAGTTGGTTTCTTATTCGTTCAGTTTCTTATTCGGAGCTGAAGTTGGTTTCTTATTCGTCGGTTTCTTATTCGGCAATTTTTTCTTTTCTGTTTTTTATAGGTTTAACAACAAAAAATGATCATCACAATAATAACATACAATGCAGTGAGGAGCCCTGATGTGAATACGCTTAAAAACGGCTACAAAAACAATAAAACTGGCACAAAAATGGGCATCAAAGTGGGCACCAATGAGCGCTGAAGAAAGGGTTAAATGCCTTTGGGCCACTGATCTCACACTGCAGACATATAGAACAGGGCGCCCCACATCAAAGCCAGTTTTTTCCAGCCTGGCCCAAATGGGTTCTGGGCACCAGAACTGGCATCAAAGTGGGCAAACAGCCCATTTTCACAGATTTGAATAAGTAGCTGATGTTTTTAAGGGGTTAAATGCCTTTGGGCCACTGATACGACACTTAAAATACACAGATAGTGATGCCCTGCATGAAACCCAGGTCCCTTCAGCCTGGCCCAAATGGGTTCTGGGCACCAGAACTGGCATCAAAGTGGGCAAACAGCCCATTTTCACAGATTTGAATAAGTAACTGATGTTTTTAAAGGGTTAAATGCCCTTGGGCCACTGATATGACACTTACAATACACAGAAAGTGATGCCCTGCATCAAACCCAGGTCCCTCCAGCCTGGCCCAAATGGGTTCTGGGCACCACATCTGGCATCAAAGTGGGCAAACGTCCCTTTTTTACATATATTAACCCCTTCATGACCTTGGGATCTTTCATTTTTCCATGTTCGTTTTTCGCTCCCCTCCTTCCCAGAGCCATAACTTTTTTTTATTTTTCCGTCAATATGGTCATGTGAGGTCTTAATTTTTGTGGGACAAGTTGTACATTTGAACGACATCATTGGTTTTACCATGTCGTGTACTAGAAAACGGGAAAAAAATTCCAAGTGCAGTGAAATTGCAAAAAAAGTGCAATCCCACACTTGTTTTTTGTTTCGCTTTTTTGCTAGGTTCACTAAATGCTAAAACTGACCTGCCATTATGATTCTCCAGGTCACTACGAGTTCATAGACACCTAACATGACTAGGTTATTTTTTACCTAAGTGGTGAAAAAAATTCCAAACTTTGCTGAAAAAATAAATAAAAAAAATTGCGCCATTTTCCGATACTCATAGCGTCTCCATTTTTCATGATCTGGGGTCGGTTGAGGGCTTATTTTTTGCGTGCTGAGCTGGCGTTTTTAAGGATTCCAATTCGGTGCAGATACGTTCATTTGATCGCCCGTTATTGCATTTTAATGCAATGTCTCGGTGACCAAAAAAATGTAATTCTGGCGTTTCGATTTTCTCGTTACGCCGTTTAGCGATCAGGTTAATGCTTTTTTTTTTTTATTGATCGGTCGATTCTGAACGCGGCGATACCAAATATGTGTAGTTTTTTTTTTTTTTTTGATTTATTTTGATTGGGGCGAAAGGGGGGTGATTTAAACTTTTATATTTTTATTTTTTTCACTTTTTTTACTTTTTTTTTTTTTTTACTTTTGCCATGCTTCAATAGCCTCCATTGGAGGCTAGAAGCAGGCACAGCACGATCGCCTGTGCTACATACCAGCGATCTGCTATTCGCTGCTATGTAGTAGAAAATCAGGTGTGCTGTGAGCGCCGACCACAGGGTGGCGCTCACAGCTACGGCGATCAGTAACCATAGAGGTCTCAATGACCTCTATGGTTACAATGGAGAAGCATCGCCGACCTCTGATCATGTGACGGGGGTTGGAGATGCGCTCATATCCGGCCGCCCGGCCGGATGCGGTAGTTAAATGCCGCTGTCTGCGTTTGACAGCGGCATTTAACTAGTTAATAGCGGCGGGTGAATCGCGATTTCACCCGCCGCTATTGCAGGCACATGTCAGCTGTTCAAAACAGCTGACATGTCCCAGCTTTGATGCGGGCTCACCGCGGAGCCCTGCATCAAAGCAGGGGAGCTGACCTCGGACGTACTATCCCGTCCGAGGTCAGTAAGGGGTTAACAAGTAACTGATGTTTTTAAGGGGTTGAATGTGTGACGCCCAAGAGACCGGGGTACCCAGCACCGGACCAATGGGGTCTGTCTCTTGAGGGGGGTGTCACGGGTGGCTTGACCCGGTGCTGTGGCCTCAGGCAATGCACAGTGTAAAGGGTATCGTGAGGGAACAGGCACTTACTTGATCAGCAGCAGGTTCTCCCAGCGGTGATGATCCCAATCCTGGATAGATGACTATTGTCCAAATGAAAGACTGAGGCACTGAAACGTTTAACCAGTTTACTTTAACAAAAAAGGATTTACAACCAGTCCTGTCACCGGAGTCTGTATGGGAACTCTGAGTTACTTTGACCCTGCTGGGGTCTTCGCCTCTTATTGTACGCAATATCTGTGTGGCCCTGCTGCTGTATGTGAACTGGCTGCCGGCCCAATCTGTCCCCTCCGGGTCCTGGTTCGACGGGCAACCCGAGTCCTTTTATCGGCTTACCCCCTCCAGGAGTACCGCTGAACTCTGTGTCTGTTGCTGCGTCCGACCCTAGTGAAGCTGATATCACCTCACGTTTTTCCGGTTGCTGTATTATATGTAATGAATACAGCCACGGATCCGGTATCCATCTTTGCGCCTGTTCTGGGTAGTGATTAATGCTACCCGGTTCTCACAATGTCTTTTTTCTCTATCCCTCTTCTCCTCAGGCCGGTGATTTAGGCCTGGTAACAGTCACAGGGCTGTTAGAGATTCAACTGTATGACCTCTCACTTTCAGCTCCTTAGCCCAACTGCCAGTTCTTCTCTCAGACCAGAATGGATCAAGGGGAGTCTCTGGAGCTCCCCCTTCTGGCCGGAGGTGGTAGTGCAGTCTTGCTATTTTAGTATTTGCATTTACTGTCAGTAACTATTTTTGTGGCAAATACCCCTAGGGGTGCCACATTTGCCTTTGAGCCACTGATACCACAGTGCATATGTCAGGAAACAGGAAGAAGGTAAATAGACTGCAACCCTGTGTCCTCGTTATTAACTGCGCCTCACACCATTACCATCTACCTTACTGGGAAGCCCTGGGGACATATTTCACCTGTGGGAAGGTATACCATCCAGCTGCCATTCCATCACCCCAGCGGACCCCACAGCAGCGTCGGTCACCCTGACCAAACACCACAGGTGGCATCACGAACCCCTGACAGACTGCACCACCTTCATTGGACGCCCATTAGCAGGGTCGCGGACCGGATCTAGCCACCGTGACAGCCTCAGAACCGAACAAGAGAGGCCCGGTACCGAGAACGCGTGGCCCTGTGTCTGGGGGCGATCCATATATGCCCAGTCATCTTATACGGCATGTGCGGTGCGGATGGTTCCCAGGGTCTGGAGGAGAGGAGACTCTCCTTCAGGCCCTGGGATCCATATTCATGTAAAAAAAAGAATAAAAATAAAAAATATGGGATATACTTACCCTCCGACGGCCCGCGGCTCTCAGCGGCGCAAGAGGCGGCCTCCGTTCCTAAGGATGCATTGAACGAAGGACCTTTGATGGCGTCGCGTGACTGGTCGGGTGACCGTGACGTCACCGAAGGTCCTTCGCTAAATGCATCCTTAGGATTGGAGGCCGGCCCTTGCACCGATGAGAGCCGCGGGCCGTCGAAGGGTAAGTGTATCCCATATTTTTTATTTTTATTCTTTTTTTTTTTTTTACATGAATATGGATCCCAGGGCCTGAAGGAGAGTCTCCTCTCCTTTAGATCCTGGGAACCATACAGGACCGCTCCCTGCACATGCCGTACCCGGCATAGAAGACGACCCCCGACTTTTGAGATGCTTTGCAGGGGTTAAAAAGTCGTGTTATACGCCGGAAAATACAGTACATTACAGATTACAAAATAAAAAAGAATTAACGTTGAAAAGAGAACTTACAGGTTATGTCATGGTATCATCTTGGCTGGCCTGTGGCTTAGGCTACTTTCACATTAGCGTCGGGCTCGGCCCGTCGCATAGCGTCGGGCCCAGGTACCGACGCATGCTGAGGAAGCGCCGCACAACGGGGGCAGCGGATGCATTTTTTCCACGCATCCGCTGCCCCATTGTGAGTTGCGGGGAGGAGGGGGCGGACACAATGCACAAAAAAAGCTACATTGAACGTTTTTTTGTGTCGGCGGTGTCATGATATGTACTTTTGCCCTGTCCTGTATTTGAATAATATGCCATTTGATGTATGTAACTGTTCTCTGGTTTCTATTAGCTGTAATTTATGTATTTTCTTGTGCTGGGAGTTCGCCTGTAACAATATGTCTCCTTCCCCCAATACTTGCAGCCCTAAGCTATAATGTAATTAAGCTTTGTCAACATCACTAGTGGAGGAATAGCCATTCTTCCTCACAGCAGGTGGCTAGTCAAATGTACATACTACATAGACTACTTGGAGCCCACCAGTCTAGAATCTTCTGGTGGACCCAACCATTGAATAGAAGGTGTGACCCCCTACCCCCCTTCATGGGCAGATCCCAGGAGCTCAGACAATCCATTCTTATTTTGAGATCAGATGAGTTCATCCTTAAAGGAGAAGGAGTGGGGATTCTTAGCTGAGGCAAGACCCCATGTCCATCTGGGACTGCGGAAGCGAACGGGGCGAGACTTGAGCTGAGGACATATCTCGTCGTTCGTGGGATTGTTTTGGGATCCCTTGGACTCGTGTGGACTATTGCTTTGTTACCGGGCACAAGGATTATCGGGAGGTGCCCCCGAACCTGTTACGTTGGACTAATTTTGGACTCTGTAGATCTACCTGCATGTGTTGTTCCAGCGTTCTTGATAATAAATCTGTGGAATCATCCCTTGGCCTGTTGCCCCTTCTTGCTCTGCCGTACACCCCGTCAAAGGCGGTCCGCCACAACATGGCACAACCGTCGCACGACGGTTGCGACGTGTAGCAAAACGTCTGTAATGTTAGTCTATGGGGAAAAAACGCATACTGCAGACTGTCATGATATGTACTTTTGCCCTGTCCTGTATTTGAATAATATGCCATTTGATGTATGTAACTGTTCTCTGGTTTCTATTAGCTGTAATTTATGTATTTTCTTGTGCTGGGAGTTCACCTGTAACAATAGGTCTCCTTCCCCCAATACTTGCAGCCCTAAGCTCTAATGTAATTAAGCTTTGTCAACATCACTAGTGGAGGAATAGCCATTCTTCCTCACAGCAGGTGGCTAGTCAAATGTACATACTACATAGATTAAGCTGAGCCCACCAGTCTAGAATCTTCTGGTGGACCCAACCATTGAATAGAAGGTGTGACCCCTACCCCCCTTCATGGGCGGATCCCAGGAGCTCAGACAATCCATTCTTATTTTGAGATCAGATGTGAGTTGATCCTTGAAGGAGAAGGAGTGGGGATTCTTAGCTGAGGCAAGACCCCATGTCCATCTGGGACTGCGGAAGAGAACGGGGCGAGACTTGAGCTGAGGACATATCTCGTCGTTCGTGGGATTGTTTTGGGATCCCTAGGACTCGTGTGGACTATTGCTTTGTTAGCTGGCACAAGGATTATCGGGAGGTGCCCCCGAACCTGTTCTGTTGGACTAATTGTGGACTCTGTAGATCTACCTGCATGTGTTGTTCCAGCGTTCTTGATAATAAATCTGTTGAATCATCCCTCGGCCTGTTGTCCCTTCTTGCTCTGCCGTACACCCCGTCACACAGACAACTTTATTATCGTGGCTGGCCTGTGGCTTAGGAGGATAAATACATCCAGATGCATGGAACAGCTTTGCCTAGCTGTGTTAGATCGCTTCCCGGCCAAGACTGATAGCTGGTCTAAGAGTATAGTGACTTATACTTCTGAGCTTGTGACATCACTAAAGGGCTGGTTAATGATATGCACTGATCGGATAGTTCTTTACCTTATTCCAAGGTCTCAGACAAAGGCATTCCTGAGTGAGAGGGGAGGGACAACGGGTGGCTTTGCCGGATTGGTCACCTGCAGTTTAAAGCCACACCCTGCCCACCATTAGTATCAGGTTGCCCAGTCTCTATCATAGGCTTTGTTTCGGGTAGGAGTAAAGCTGAGTGGGGGGGAAGAGCAAGGGGTTGCAGCTGCATTGTGAGTGTGTGTGTGTGGTTAGCCATGTCCTTCTTAAACTACACTCACAATATGACAATTTTTGGCATTACTGTGACAGCAGCACAGGGCCATATAAATTCTTCAATGACGCTGGCAGGCTCGTCTTACATTACAGCTGTATAGAGGGGGGAGGGAGAAAGAGTGGCTTAGAATTCCAGCCTTGTGTGGGGAGGCAGAGGAAATTGCAGCTCAGAGCGCTGTATGTGTAATTGAAGTAATCAGGACTTCTTCCTGTTTCCTGACATATGCACTGTGGTATCAGTGGCTCAAAGGCATTTAACCCCTTAAAAACATCAGTTACTTATTCAAATCTGCGAAAATGGGCTGCTTGCCCACTTTGATGCCAGTTCTGGTGCCCAGAACCCATTTGGGCCAGGCTGAAGGGACCTGGGTTTGATGGAGGGCATCACTGTCTGTGTATTTTAAGTGTCGTATCAGTGGCCCAAAGGCATTTAACCCCTTAAAATCATCAGCTACTTATTCAAATGGCCAAAATTGACTGTCTGCCCACTTTGATGCCAGTTCTTATGCCCAGAACCCATTTGGGCCAGGCTGGAAATAACTGGTTTTGATGTGGGGCGCCCTGTTCTATATGTCTGCAGTGTGAGATCAGTGGCCCAAAGGCATTTAACCCTTTCTTCAGCGCTCATTGGTGCCCACTTTGATGCCCATTTTTGTGCCAGTTTTATTGTTTTTGTAGCCGTTTCTAAGTGTATTCACATCAGGACACCTCGCTGCATTGTATGTTATTATTGTGATGATCATTTTTTGTTGTTAAACCTATAAAAAACAGAAAAGAAAAAATTGCCGAATAAGAAACCAACTTCAGCTTCGTCATTTAATTGTAGAGATTATGGCTTTTGGGGGGGCCATAAGTGAACCTTAGAAGTGGGGGAAACCCTTCGTCAGATTACTGGAGAGGATTGCACCCTGGTAGGGCCTCTGGATTTTCTGCACATTGTAGCCTCACATTCGCTCTTTGGACTTTTAGTCTGAAAAAATTGAGGTCAAAGGTGCAAAATAAGTGCATGCTGTCAGTGTGACTATCCGAGGCTGCAGGGTATTTGATCTCCTCCTCTCCAGCTTGTGACTGGTTTTCCTGGTTTATGATCTGGTCCTTATGTAACCTTTGTACATAATGCGTACAAGGGATTTCTACCCACTCGCTCTTTCCACTTTTAAAGCAACACTGCACTGAAGTAGACAGAATAGGTTAAAGGGGATTGCCAAAACTACCATTGCTATAGTGTAGAAAAACCTACAAAGAGTGGTGCAGCCTAAATGAGCACATATAAATATACATTTTTATTGGACTAATCACTTACTTTTTTTTATTTTTTTTATTAGTAGTATTTAAAATAGGGGAACGTGAGGGTGACAACACAGCAGGAAAGTGGATGATAAATATGTAAGAATATATGTAGAATATGAAAACTAATGGTGAGGGGAAATTTAAATATAGGAAGAGTCGATGGCCTGTGAATGAATAAAAGGCAAGAGTGAATTAGTTTAATACCAAATATACATGCAGTGAATATATAAAACAAGTGTTCAACAAAGTGAGACCACATACTGAAAGCAAATTTGTAAGACCACCTTCCTCATAACTTCCTTCTACTGGAATGGTGCCAGCCCCAACTTGCCTCTTGGTGCAAGCTTTCAGGAGATAGACTAAGCGCCTCTACTTGGGTTAAACAGTCATTCTGTGCTGCCATTCCCTTTAACTAAAACTTCTATTTATATAATTACCTTATATTGTCTGTCATCCACTTCCGTCTGGACGTCCTCGAATCTCTCAATCCGCCCCAGCGGAAGTATGCCGACCGCCATATTGGAATACCCAAGTGATGGGTATTCCAATAGGGCACCTGCTGGTGGTACCAGGCCCTTGCGCAGTACCACCAGCAGGTCATTGCTGGACCCCCTGCTGATGGGACTCCCCGCTGCAAGAACCCCACACCGCAAGGACCCCTCCCCACCGCTGGGATCCAGGCTGCTGGAGATCGCGGTATGCGTAAGCACTGAACGTATACTGCAATGTCTGACGAAGAAGCAGGGACCGTGTCAGGATGGGGTGAGTATGACCAGGGAGGGTCAGCGAGGCTATATTCACTTGTCCCCGTTCCAACGCTGCACGCCGCTCTCTTCTGCGTCGTCTGGCTATGGCGTTCAGGTCAGAGGGCGCTATGACGTGGTTGGTGCACGCCGTCTGCCTGAACAGTCAGAGCCAGAGACCTGGAAGACAGAGCGGCGCGCATTGGAGGAACGGGGACAGGTGAATATCTCAACTGCCGGGGGCCTGAGTCAGCAGCGACTCCTGCACCGTACCCCTATAGCGCACTGGTGTCTCTGCCTGCTCAGGCACTGGGCGACGAGAGGCGAGTGTGTTTTTTTTTTTTTTTTAATCACAGCAGCATACGGGGTATATTATGCTATGGAGCATCTTATGGGGGCCATCAACCTTTATGGAGCAGCATTGGGGCATATGGATGGTGGCGCAGGCTGGGAGCAGCACAGTCACCACCCTCCCGATGCGATAGCATCAGGCCTCCATCTAGTTATTCTATAGTTCCCCAAACATCTTATGATTTATCTCCTGTTGGGGGACAAATTATGTAAAGAAAAGAATAAAATATAAAATGTATTGCTTTATTTTAAGGACAGGCGGGTAGTTGCTAACTGCCTGGTGCTGATCTCTGCAGGCTGATGGACCACACACTCAAGTCCCCCAGCTTCTACTGACGTCCTGTCAACACAGCAGAGTCTTCTCTTCCACTGTGCTGTCAACTAGATGTTACTGCTGTCATGCTGATTGACAGCCAGCTCCTATGTCATGATGGTGTCACTGCTGATGTCATGCTTATTGACAGCTGGCTCCCCATATACAGAGCAGAAGAGCTTCTCTTTTGATTAGTAAAATTAAAGGGCCACTGTCACCCCCTCCAGCCGTTATAAACTAAAAGAGCCACCTTGTGCAGCAGTAATGCTGCATTCTAACAAGGTGGCTCTTTTAGTTTTTTGTTCGTGAATTCCCAAAATAAAGCGCTTTGAAATGTATCCAAAATACCTGTCTTTGTCTATGGAGGCGGGTCCTCACTCCCCAGCTTGAACATAGTAACATAGTAACATAGTTAGTAAGGCCGAAAAAAGACATTTGTCCATCCAGTTCAGCCTATATTCCATCATAATAAATCCCCAGATTTACGTCCTTCTACAGAACCTAATAATTGTATGATACAATATTGTTCTGCTCCAGGAAGACATCCAGGCCTCTCTTGAACCCCTCGACTGAGTTCGCCATCACCACCTCCTCAGGCAAGCAATTCCAGATTCTCACTGCCCTAACAGTAAAGAATCCTCTTCTATGTTGGTGGAAAAACCTTCTCTCCTCCAGACGCAAAGAATGCCCCCTTGTGCCCGTCACCTTCCTTGGTATAAACAGATCCTCAGCGAGATATTTGTATTGTCCCCTTATATACTTATACATGGTTATTAGATCGCCCCTCAGTCGTCTTTTTTCTAGACTAAATAATCCTAATTTCGCTAATCTATCTGGGTATTGTAGTTTTCCCATCCCCTTTATTAATTTTGTTGCCCTCCTTTGTACTCTCTAGATCCATTATATCCTTCCTGAGCACCGGTGCCCAAAACTGGACACAGTACTCCATGTGCGGTCTAACTAGGGATTTGTACAGAGGCAGTATAATGCTCTCATCATGTGTATCCAGACCTCTTTTAATGCACCCCATGATCCTGTTTGCCTTAGCAGCTGCTGTCTGGCACTGGCTGCTCCAGGTAAGTTTATCATTAACTAGGATCCCCAAGTCCTTCTCCCTGTCAGATTTACCCAGTGGTTTCCCGTTCAGTGTGTAATGGTGACATTGATTCCTTCTTCCCATGTGTGTAACCTTACATTTATCATTGTTAAACCTCATCTGCCACCTTTCAGCCCAAGTTTCCAACTTATCCAGATCCATCTGTAGCAGAATACTATCTTCTCTTGTATTAACTGCTTTACATAGTTTTGTATCATCTGCAAATATCGATATTTTACTGTGTAAACCTTCTACCAGATCATTAATGAATATGTTGAAGAGAACAGGTCCCAATACTGACCCCTGCGGTACCCCACTGGTCACAGCGACCCAGTTAGAGACTATACCATTTATAACCACCCTCTGCTTTCTATCACTAAGCCAGTTACTAACCCATTTACACACATTTTCCCCCAGACCAAGCATTCTCATTTTGTGTACCAACCTCTTGTGCGGCACGGTATCAAACGCTTTGGAAAAATCGAGATATACCACGTCCAATGACTCACCGTGGTCCAGCCTATAGCTTACCTCTTCATAAAAACTGATTAGATTGGTTTGACAGGAGCGATTTCTCATAAACCCATGCTGATATGGAGTTAAACAGTTATTCTCATTGAGATAATCCAGAATAACATCCCTCAGAAACCCTTCAAATATTTTACCAACAATAGAGGTTAGACTTACTGGCCTATAATTTCCAGGTTCACTTTTAGAGCCCTTTTTGAATATTGGCACCACATTTGCTATGCGCCAGTCCTGCGGAACAGACCCTGTCGCTATAGAGTCCCTAAAAATAAGAAATAATGGTTTATCTATTACATTACTTAGTTCTCTTAGTACTCGTGGGTGTATGCCATCCGGACCCGGAGATTTATCTATTTTAATCTTATTTAGCCGGTTTCGCACCTCTTCTTGGGTTAGATTGGTGACCCTTAATATAGGGTTTTCAGTGTTTCTTGGGATTTCACCTAACATTTCATTTTCCACCGTGAATACCGTGGAGAAGAAGGTGTTTAATATGTTAGCTTTTTCCTCGTCATCTACAACCATTGTTTCCTCACTATTTTTTAAGGGGCCTACATTTTCAGTTTTTATTCTTTTACTATTGATATAGTTGAAGAACAGTTTGGGATTAGTTTTACTCTCCTTAGCAATGTGCTTCTCTGTTTCCTTTTTGGCAGCTTTAATTAGTTTTTTAGATAAAGTATTTTTCTCCCTATAGTTTTTTAGAGCTTCAATGGTGCCATCCTGCTTTAGTAGTGCAAATGCTTTCTTTTTACTGTTAATTGCCTGTCTTACTTCTTTGTTTAGCCACATTGGGTTTTTCCTATTTCTAGTCCTTTTATTCCCACAAGGTATAAACCGCTTAATCTGCCTATTTAGGATGTTCTTAAACATTTCCCATTTATCTGTATTCTTATTTCTGAGGATATAACCGGTACTCTGCCGTCACTCCAAACTTCAGGGGCTTTCGGCGCCGCCCCCTCCGCCCTGTTTTTGCTTCAAAACCTGCACCTGTGCTGTGTACAACTGTGTGGGGCAGGCGCAGTAAGCTCTGGCCGTCTGACGTCCCAGCCAGGCTTACAGACTGCGCCTGTGCGGGCAGTGCGGCCACCCACCTTGGGAATCCCAGCCCCGCAGTGTTATGCATTATGCACAGTGCGGGGCTAGGATTCCTGGGCATGCGCACTGCATATCAGCCTGTCACCCAGGTCACCCGCCTTACAGCTTCTGTATATTCAGCTGATCGTGCCTCCTCCTAGCAATTCTTTCCCGGTGATTGCTAGGAGGCACGATCAGCTGAATATACAGACGCTGTAAGGCGGGGGACCTGGGTGACAGGCTGATACACGCAGTGCGCATGCCCAGGAATCCTAGCCCCGCACTGTGCATAATGCATAACACACTGCGGGGCTGGGATTCCCAAGGTGGGTGGCCGCACTGCCCGCACAGGCGCAGTCTGTAAGCCTGGCTGGGACGTCAGACGGCCAGAGCTTAATGCGCCTGCCCCACACAGTTGTACACAGCGCAGGCGCAGGTTTTGAAGCAAAAACAGCGCGGAGGGGGCGGCGCCGAAAGCCCCTGAAGATTGGAGTGACGGCAGAGTACCGGTTCAAGCTGGGGAGTGAGGACCCGCCTCCATGGACAAAGACAGGTATTTTGGATAAATTTCAAAGCGCTTTATTTTGGGAATACATGAACAAAAAACTAAAAGAGCCACCTTGTTAGAATTCAGCATTACTGCTGCACAAGGTGGCTCTTTTAGTTTATAACGGCTGGAGGGGGTGACAGTGGCCCTTTAAGCATCAGAATAGTTGGCGACTAGCTGCCTGCAGGTTCTTGGCCCAATATGCACAAAGTCCTGAATAACCCCATTAATAAAAGAGCATAGTGGGTAGGAGTTTGGTATGACCAGGTAGTGTTTCTTGCCAGCTTAGTGTTTGCATTTGAGTGATAAGTGTACAGGGGCAGTGAAGCAGAAGAACACAGAATTTGATTAGGTGCACGTTCTCTAAAATTTTGAGGAAGAATGTTTTAGAAATGGACCCATCAGCTGCACTGATCCTGATGGGTAGATCTGCCCAATGCTTGTGCACTTTGCAATGAGTTGGTGGCACCCTGGCTGTGACTGAGCCCCTGACTTGCACTGTAAACTGCCATGTGCACCATTGTGCTGAAAGAACGAAATCTGAGTCCAAGCAACTTTTTGTATTCCAGGCTGTAGTTTGAGACTTAAAGGGAAGGTACCGCGTTTGTAGGTCACTAATACATCACTGTAATGTAGCATAACATGCTGCTATAAGCAAGTTTGAAATGCATGTGAAACAGATTTCATGTGTTATGAGTTTAAAGAATGCACTGGGGGCTGACATCTTGGTTTTGCAGCAGTAGCAGGGCACTATCCGTGTCAGATTACGGCACCCCATGGACATGGGGTCAGCGCTGGTCTATTATCTCCTATCTCTAACGTTGTAGCAGCATCAGCAGTGAGCTGGGCATGCCTCTGTGGACTGCACAACTCACTGCTGTAGGTGTGACTAGCTGCCATTTTATTATAGCCCTGTGCTATCTGTCGCAGGACAGAAGAAGCCCTCACTGCTCCTCTGTACTCCAAGCAGGCACATCCTCTGCTCCTCACATGCTGCCCTGTGTGCTTCTCCTGCTGTGTCTCTGCCTCCCCCTCACACACAGTCCCTGTGATCTCCAGTAAGCTGCACTCACAGCCTGCAGAGAGGGAGGTGACACCTGGAGAGAGAGCAGGGCAGCTGACAGGACAGGGATTAAGGTGGGGGAAGGGGGATGGCAAGAATGTTGTTCACAAAAAATGCTGCTGAGCCCACTGTGTTCTGCTCCTCTGTAAACAAGCTGTGCCTCTGATGCAGTAATTGCTGGTGATAGCAGATCACAGGGCGGTCACACACAAAATGGCGCTGCCCTGTGATGCTGCTCTTCATTCTGCCCCAGGGATATTGGACCACCCAAAAGGGGAGGGAAATGGTGATGTCAGCAGTTACTGCCCCAATTTTCCAGCCAAGAGTAAAGCTGCTAAATCTTACTATAGCTGCTTGAGATCTAAAACCGAATGCTCCCCCTAGTGGTAAATATGTATATTTGTAGAAAAATATATAATATTTTTCATATAGAAATGGTTGCAAACACTGCATTAATACATTTTAATTACTATTTTAAGCTTAATTTCACAAAAAAAAAAAAATACAAGAGAACTGGTGGCACCTTCCCTTTAAGTGGTATAACATCTTGTAAACAGTTTTTTTTTCTCTTGCAGGATGGTGGTGAAGTGATTGTAAAGGGCTCCATTCAGGGTCTGACAGATGGTCGGCATGGCTTCCATATCCATGCTTATGGAGATAACACTAATGGTGAGGGAGATAAACCACTCTTTAACTGGCCTTCACTCCTGCTGTTCCCTTCATTTACTGCACTTTACCTCACCATTATACTCTATTGCACCGTTGGTGCAAATGTCCAAATCCTGCTGGGGGTTTTGATGCAAGCCCAGATGGGGCCAAGGAACTGGTGCCTGAACACAATGTTGATCCCTTCACACTGCAGCCCTTCGTTTTTGCCCTTGTTTTTTTGCTCCCCATAATTTTTTTTTTTTCCCATTAATATGGCCATGTGAGGGCTTATTTTTTGCGGGACAAGTTGTACTTTTGAACGACACCATTGGTTTTACCATATCATGTACTCAAACGGGAAAACAAATTCCAAATGCGGTGAAACTGCAAAAAAGTGCAATTCCACGAATGTTTTGGGATTTTTTTTTTTTTTTAAATTTCTTTACAATGTTCACCAAATGCTAAAACTGACCTGACATTACAATTCTCCAGGTCATTAGGAGTTCATAGATACCTAACATGCATAGGTTTGTTTTTTATTTAAATGGTGAAAAAAAAATCCAGAGTTTGTTGTTAAAAAATAGTTTAAAAAATTGCACCGTTTTCAGTCACGTAGCATCTCCTTTTTTTTTTTGTGATCTTGGGATGGGTGAGGGTTTATTTTGTGTCCTGAGCTGATATTTTTAATTATACCATTTTGGTGTGGACGTAATCTTTTGATCCTCTGTTGTTGCATTTTAATGCAATGTTGCTGCAACCATAAAATGTAATTCTGGTGTTTGTACACTTTTTTTTTTGCTACATCATTTACCGATTGGATTAATTTTATTTATTGAGCGGATGATTCTGAACGCAGTGATACCACATGATTTTATTTTTTAAATTTTAAATGGGGGTGATTTGAACTTTCATACTTTTATTTTTTTAAAAACCTTTTTTTACATTTCACTTGCCTCAATAGTCTCCATGGGAGACTAGAAGCTGTGATAACCCATTGCAAGATATATGTGGCACATAACATTTTTTTTGGGGGGGGTGGGGAAACAGCAAATTGAACAAATTGGTAAATGGAGGATAACATTAAAGCATCACTCACGTCTGTATAAAACACGTTCATGAAACTGATGGTTGCATATGAAGAGAAATGACAGCTTCTCCTAAATTGCAATAGTGAACACAAACCACACATGGAAGTCATCTGTACGTGTTTTTCATGGACCCAGACTTGTATTAGCCTTTATCGCCCTTGCTGCTGGAAAGGCATATCCGTGTTTTGCATGGACACCTGGTCTGTGTATAAACACTGACATATGCATAGCAGCATAAGTTATAATGTTCTATTACTGTCATTTTTGACAAAAATCACAAACTACATGTTGTGAAGGCAGTTTAACCCTCCGTCACATACAATATTCGGACTAACGAGTTCACATACAATGTGCCTGTCAGGCGCCTGCTGGAAAAATACCTATAATATCTAATGTTTGCAATTTCAGTGCTCTAAAAGTGATCAGTGACCTTCATAGGGATGTAATAAAAGAGACTACACATAATCAGTTGCAAAAAAAAACATTTACTTAACATAAAACTAATAACTATGAAATACAAACTTTTCAAAACTCCCGCCAAATAGTCCCCAGTTCGACTCTCTCAAAAAAATGTACAAAGAAAATTTTTGAACACAAACTTAATTTTAAGGTACCTTAAGTACTATTAAAAACATATTCAATCAGAAGTAGATGCTGAGGTTTCCCCAGAAAAGTCACACTTGCAGAGCAAATAGCAAGAATTACACACCATTTTTGCATGTGTCAGGCAAATTGCTTTATGACATTTGAGACATTCATAATTTGAAAGCCTTCTGGTTCCGCTTTCCGTTTGGCAGGTGGTGCATCTCCTTCTTTTGTGAGGTGGTGCAGATGGTGACTTTTCACCATCATCTTCTGGGCAGAACCTTTTGAGCTGAACTTGAAGGCGAGAGGGGATACCGATTGTTTTCACGCTTCTCCTGCGTAGCTCTCCAAGTACTAGTTCATGGGCCAATTTTTTCAGATACAATCATCTACGGAGTGGTTCAAGCTTGTTTTCAAGATAAATTACTTGTGAATTTATACCACCCAAATTCAACATAGCAAAAAATATGACCATTGGCCAGCGTTTGATGTTTCTGCTGACGTTGAAAGTGGAGCACATCTGATCTGCTGTATCCACACCCCCTTTGGTGGCATTGTAAAATGTAATTATCTCCGGTTTTTTTTCTGCCCCAGTCCCAGGATCGATGGCAGCATCATCATGAAGTGTTGATAGAAGAAGTACGATTTTTTTGGCATGTGGTACATAGGAAACTAAAGCCTTTCCATTATGGAATGCAAACATACTGCTGTACTGTTGTCTGTCTTTCACACTTACAAACTGTGGCGGCAATTCCTTTTGTTTTTTCTTACAGTTCCCACATATGACAGCTTCTGAATTTTCAGATAATCAATCAGATCACAACTTGTAAACCAATTGTCAGCTGTAATATTGCGACCCGATCCAAATAAGGGTTCAGCCAGTCTTTTTACAACATCAATGGGTTTGTTGCTCACACAGTAAGGACCTTCTGGTTGTTTTCCTGCATAAACTTCTAGGTTGTAAGTGTAGGTCTTACTGGCATCAACAAGGGCATACATTTTTATTCCATATTTGTTTGGCTTTGATGGAATATATTGACGAAAGGCACATCTACCACGAAAACCAGGGAGCATTTCGTCAATAGTGAGATTCTCTCCAGGGTAATAACTTTGTTTACAGTTTACAACAAATCTTTGAAATATATCACGAATTGGAGCAAGTCGGTCATGTGTTTTGCGTTCGGTTCGGGTAGTTCTGTCGTCAAACCGAAGGCAACGAATTAGAATCTTGAATCTGTTTATGGACATAAGGCTAAATTTTTCAACTCCATCCCCATCTTTACCCCAAAGTTCCTCCAAACTTTGTCTATTTGCCCTATAAGCTCCTGCAAGGTACAGTAATCCAAAAAAAGCACGCAGTTCTATTTCATCTGTGGGCTTGATGGTTCTGTTGCAGATGTACTTGTCCTTAATAATGTCTATATATTGGTTGGTATATGTGACAATAGAGTCCAGAATGTCATCTGTAAATATACTGTTCCAGCATTCAACTGCAGTTTTTGCATTACGTGCAGTTCCTATTACTGCAGGAAGGTGAGTAATAATGTTTAAAGGTTCCCTACGTTTTTTCTGGAATGGCTTCTTGTTCCATTTAGTATTTTTATCTTTTCCAATATAATATGATCCAACTTCTTCATCCTCACCACTGTCACCATCTTGCTCTGTTTCAGAATCCAGGACACATTCTTCCACCTCATCATGAGAATCAATCTCACTTTCCTCTCCTAAATCCTCATTCAGTGTGAGGTCTCTATCATCTAACAGCATGTTTGTTACTTCCTCAACATCAAGTTGTTTGGATAAATTGTACATTTTCCTCTCCATTTCAGCAGATAATCTGAAGCAAGAGAAGGAATATGTTAGGGAACTACTGTATATGCCTGAGCAGCACACTTTCTTTTATAAAATCTCCCTTATTTCTATGAAATATCCTCACATTTTGTGCTATACATTCATAAAACAAGCTAAATAAACTATTGTGATGAATAAAAACATAAAATACCAACCTTACTGAATGTGACGTATTCACATACAATGAGCCTGAGAGATCTGTGCAGCTATATCCTCTCCCCTGAAGCTCTGAAATCCAACTGTGATATCAGGTTTCACAGACCTTCAAGAGACAGGAGACTACTTGGAGGGAGGGGGTTTCCTCACAATCTGGTGAGGAAGGAGAAATGAAAGTAAAAGAGAAGCGCCTGTCAGATCAGTTGTATGTGACGGAGGGTTTTAAGGGATGTGAATTGCAGGTGGGGCTCCTGTGTGGCTGCAGATGTTCTGTATCTTTGTCCAAAAGGAAAGGACTCCCATATTGGCAATGATGGGTGCCTACTTCTTGGTACATTAGAAGTGTAGGGTGCTGTCCAGGATCAGGAACAATTGGTCTCCTAGGTTCCTGGCCACCCTACAGTCTTGGCGTGGGTGAGGTAAGTAGTGCACGCCACCTACAGGCTTTGTTCTTCAGTGCTCCGCTCTCCCTGGTTAGACCACCTCTCTACACCACAGGTCTGGACTGTCAGCCGTGGGGAGCAATGCTTTCCTAAAGACAATGTGATGTGCACACCCCCCTTTAATTTTTGATGTATGGAGCTATTAAATTTGCAATATTAAATTAAACCCCTGACTCCTACCATCCAACATTTATCCCGGCACATTAATGCAACCCAGAACGTGTACTGTCTCTACAGGCTGTGTCAGTGCTGGGCCACACTTCAACCCACATGGCAAGAAACATGGAGCGCCAGGAGATGAAATGAGGTAACTGCTGGGACCTATACACTATTACTGGGGTCTTACTCTGATTAACTGCACAGAACATTAAATCCAATCACGGAGATTTGCTATACCAGCCTTGGGTCACATGTGTTGCAGCTTTACTCACTGATGTGAAGGCAAACCTGGTGTTCCTATTCTCTAGGAGAGAGAACCAACATGGAGGTTCAGGTCTGCCCGATATTACCAGGGACATCTGGCCTGACCATGAATATTCCTCCTGCTTTACATGTGCCAACGCCAGCGATTTACCCATGCAAAATAACACAAGCATAGTTGCTCATAGTTTACTTTTTTTGTTGAAGGGGTTGTCGCTATTTTTAAAATGCCTCTATGGGCCAAGGCAGGTGGCTGTAGAATCGGCAAACTTCTACCGGTAATCAGTCCTCAATACTCTACACTGGGAGCAGTGTGGAGCACAGATGTGATGCTGGTCCATTGTGCGGTTTACCTGGCCACAACCACTGTGCAGTTCACCAACTCTGCACATCTGGTTCTTATCAGTGTGCGAGTCCCAGACAACCCCTTTAAGATGGCATGTAGGACATTGTGTAAGTTACAGCAGAGAGGATGAATTAAAATTTATTGCTGTTCGTCCTTACATGCCCTTTTGTCTACAATTGTTTCCCTCAGACACGTTGGGGATCTTGGGAACATAACCTCCAAAGACGGCAAGGCAGATTTTGAGATCCGTGATAAGCTTATTTCACTGGAAGGAGCACATAACATCATCGGTCGCACAGCAGTGGTGAGTGTTAACAGAAGGGGATGTCATCGGAAACTGACCTACTTAAATCTAACACTTAAAAAGGGACCACAATTTCTTATTTTTTTACTTACTACTTACAGATTCATAGGGTTTGTCCTAAAATTCCCAAAATTGCTCAAAGCACAGTTCTGGCGGTGTGATCACACAGGTCTGCACCTTATGATTTATATGGCAAGGAAGAGATGCACCCCTCATCCATTCACCCAGGCTGCTCGCTGTGGTTAGTATCTGACAACAGCATGTAGAAGTAACTGCAGTAGGCAGAACTGAGTACCAACCATTACTGTTGGAGGCAAATGATATAGGCTCAAATCCTGAACCCACAGTAACATGTAAGTAGTATTAACATGTAAGTAGTAACATGAAACCTCCCCAGCTTCATACAAAGGAGTAAAAAGCTAGCTGACATGCAACCTTCTACTGGAAGACCCCCCCCTGTGATCCAAACCTTTTGGCTTGAGTTTTTTTTTTTTTTGTTCAGCCAGCTAGGATTTCATAAGGAGTTGAGGGAAGACTGTGCATCCTGGCTGTACATCGTGTACATTTCCAAGATCCCCAGACCACAGCAAGCGCCTGTCTGGGTCTTGTCATTCTAACATGCACAAGATGGGAGATGCATAGAACGGCCACTAGCAGCTAGGTAGTAAAGTTGTGTTTAGTCTGAGTAGCAGGGCCCTGGCCAGTTTCAGCGGCACCAGAGCTGCTGCCCTACGACCGCCCAGAAAGGAGTCCTTTCCTAGGTTTTCGGAGATTTATTTCCAGGGGAGATGATTTAGGTTCAGCCCAGAGGAAAGGAGGGGAGTGGCCCAGAGGGTTAAATGCTTGTGTGCAGCACTTCCTATTGCTTTTTCTCTGGGAGGTCGTGACACATCATATAAGGACAAGTCTCACAAGGCTCCCATGTGGCAGCCCCTCCCCCCACAAGCCAGGCCTTTCATCTAATTGGTAATTGACTATGTTCTTCTTATATCTTTTTGTCCTACCACTATTGCATTTGCATATCTGATTATGTATATGTATAACCATTGTGTGTGTATATAGTGTATTGTCTAGTGTGCCCTTAAGGCAATTAATTATGTAACTTAACCTTGGGCTGCTCTCATATTGACCCACAAATTCACACGTCCGTTTCTCTGCCTAATCTCTCATGCTGACCAGAAACGGTTTCTGGCCTGATAAAACACTGTTAATGGATCAGGCTTATATTGAACAAATAACTGGTGGCAGTTCTACTGGGTTGATAAGGTTCTGCTTCACTGGTTCTAGTGAAAAGGGCCTGTTGGGTTGTGGGTGAGTGTCACTAACTACATGGGCCATCTTCTCACTCCCCGTGCCTCCCAGGGCCTGTATCGACAGGAGGTATCTGTTAGTGCTCACATTGGGCATTTTTTCTCCTGCTTTTTTTTGCTAATTTTCAGCAGCTTTTTATAGTACCAGCAAAGCCTGAGATTTCCGAAATCTCATGCACACATTTTTTTTTTTTTTTTCATCCTGATTTTGTGCTTTGCTGTTTTTTTTTGTTTGTTTCGACAGAGCATGTCACTACTTTCAACATTCTTGCAGCATTTTTCACCCATTGGCTTGAATGGGTGTTGAGAAAAACGCAGGTATCATTTGTAGTTTTTCTGCAGAAAAGTCAATGGACACAAACGCATGGACAAAGACACAAACTCACCAAATAGGCACCTAAACCTGCATTTTTGCCGCAGCTTCTTTCCTGCCAAGCAATCAGGTTTTGCTGTAGCAAAAACGCCCGGTGTGAACTTACCAAATCTGCCAAGCTGGCCTTGTGTGTCCCCAGGGGGTGCAGAATGTCAAGTTGGTACAAGTTGGGAGAACTTACCCACATGATTCCGCTGGTGTAACATTGACATCAGGTGAGGTAGCGTGATGTGGATCCTTCACATTTTGTGTCAATGACCACCAACTAACCTGTCAGCACTCGGCCACCTTCACTCTGGGCATCAATCATATGACAGTATTGTATATCTAATGGTTTGATTTCTGGATTTCATATATTTTTTTTTTTTCTTCTTATCCCTTAAGGTCCATGAAAAAGAAGATGACTTGGGGAAAGGTGGTGACGATGAGAGTCTGGTCACTGGCAATGCTGGTGGTCGTCTGGCCTGTGGAGTCATCGGAATATGTCAGTAACAGAAGGATGAAAGATTGGCCACAAACTGTCCAGGAAACTCCTCCTGTTCATCTGCAGCATAGTTCTTTTGTGCTGGCAGCAGCTCTGACGTTGGATCATTTTCTATAAAACTTCTAAATTCCAGTTGTTTGGTCATTGAAATAAATGTGGAAGTGTTTCCATTATGTGGAGGAAGTGTTCTGTCTTCATATGTTCATGACAATTTGCTTCTGAGTATCTATGTGTATTTTCCCTCTTTGCTCCAGCCAAAGTGTTTTTATGGCTGCTAAGATTTGTGCAATTGTTCTGTTTTTTTTTTTTTTTTGAACTATTGTTGCAGACATATGAATCTTCAGTGCACACCTTCAGGATTCTCCTCCAGGATCATGTAACCTTAGGTATGCAATTTGCGTACTTCCAGTGACATTCCAACTAGACATGTCTGGTCTCGCTCAATTCACTTCTATGGAGCAGTGCACGTTTAGTTGGCGTGTGACCACATGTATACAAATTGCAGTCACTGGCCCAGTACTGGAGCCGCATGAATAGAGTTGAGTGAATAAGTTTGGAATTGGTCGCCGAATCTGCCATACTTGTGCCATATTGTTAAGCTATTCATGCTAAATTTATTTGATCGGTTCTGAACATATTAGGTAATTTCTAGTCCCATTGGCTCAACGACATTTGGTTGTGTTTGGTGAATATTGCAAAAACAATATTAGCCGCCAACCACAATCTGAACCGAATTTTGAAAAATTAGCTCAACCGACTCATGAATTCTCACACCACAGTCAGGATTCTCCAGTGCTAGGCATGTGACCACAAGTGTGCGATTTACATACTCGTACATGTGGTCATGTGCTGACTAGACATGCACTGCATCACAACATAGAAGTGAATTGAGTGAGACCGACAAGTCTAGTTGGAATGTGGCTGGAAGTGTGCAAATCAAGTATAAGATCATGTGCTCATAGAATTCTGACAACCCCTGTTAAAGGGGTTATGTGCATGAGATATGAGGAAACTTTATGCACATGCTGTGGAATGTACATGCAGGGTAAATTGATATGTTGTGGCTCTCAAAGCCACAATTCCAATTTATACTAAAGATTTTGGATGAGAATTTCACTTTGATGCAACAGGGGGAAATGTGCAGCTCCCCTGTTCCTCCTTCTTGGGGTATGTGCACACGTAGATGGAACCTCTGGATTTTTCCGCACCTGTTTTGAGAAGTCCGCAGGTAAAAAGCACTGCGGTTTTTGTGCGGATTCCACCTGCTGTTTTACACCTGTGGATTCCTATTATGGAGCAGGTGTAAACCGCTGCGGAATCTGCACAAAGAATAAACATGCTACAGAATAAACAATGCAGCGTTTCTGCAGCATGTGCACTGCGGATTTTGTTTTCCATAGGTTTACATGGCACTGTAAACTCATGGAAAACAGCTGCGGATCCGCAGCAAAATCCACAACGTGTGCACATACCCTTAGGCTGGTTTCCCACTTGCATTTGGCTGGGCTGCACACATCCTCTATTATGCTCTGCCTACTTCCGCATGCATCCTGCATACCTATCTTTAACAGGGACATGCGTTGTATGTGGATGTGTCTGCATGTAGAGTTTTGACATGCCCACCGGCTGCACGGGAAAGCAACTTCGTGTTCCCATGTGGTCGGCAGGCACATCAAAATGCTGCATGCTGACGCATCTGCATGTAACACATGTCCCTGCATACCAATGTTTAAACATGGGCATGCAGGATGTACACAGGGCAGCCAGCCGTAACTGGGGGAGAGGAGAATTACACAAATGTATGAATACCCTGATATGGAGTAACTAGGGGATGGGCTGTACATGTGGCTTTTAGAAGGATCTGTAAAACTGCTGGGATATTAGTGTTTTGGTTACAGCACGTGCATTGAGAGCTAAGCTGTATAACAACAGATTCTGGAATAACCTTACATACGATTACTCGTGAACCATTGCTTTCTACTGGCTAATCGTAATGTAAGGATAAGACATTCTGGCAGATCAAAGTAAGTAGACCAGTCAGTTCAAGATCTAGATAAAAATGTATATTGTTTGTGTTGAGATCTGATGCAATAATATCCTGCTCATGCCTTCATATATGCTTAAAGTAAATCTGTTATCAGATCTCATAACCCACCTACACACTCTGATCTAGGCTTTAGACTATGTGGCTGGTGTACATACTTTGAAGATCTACCAGAATTTCAAATCCTTAAAGGGAACCTGTCAGCAGATTTTGTCGCTATAAGATGGGGACATCGCCTTTCAGGGCTTATCTACAGCATTCTATTATGCTGTAGATAATCCCCCCCAGTCTAACCTGCAAGTGAAGAAATATAAGTTATATTATATTCACCCGGGGGTGGTCCTGTCTGGTCCAATGGGGGTTGCAGGTCTGGGTCTGGCACTTTCCATCGTCTTGCCATGCCACCCTCGTGCTTTTTCATCGCTCCCTGGCATCAGCACTCCTGCGGAGCAGTACTTCTCTGCCCTATTGAGGGCAGAGGAAAGTACTACAGTGTGTAGGGGCCAGGAAAGGTCAGAGGACCTGCGCATTGCAGTACTCTACTCTGCCCTCAACAGGGCAGATAAGTATGCCTGCGCCGGAGCACGATGCTGGGGAGTGATGAAGCAACAGGACAGCGATCATAAAAAGATGGAATGCCCCGGACCTGTGGCACCCATCGAACTGGACAACCCACCCCAGGTGAGTATATCTTATTTTTTTATCTTGCAGGTTGGACCAGGGGTGTATGTACAGTATTAAACAATGCTGTAGCTAAGCCCTGAAAGGCAGTGGCTGTATCTTATTTTGGCCAAAACTGCTGCCAGGCTCGCTTTAAATATTAGACAAAGATAACACAAGATGCAGGTTTTAAATGAAGGGCTTTATTACAAGTAAAAATAAATCCAAATCTACAGTGCTTGTATGTGGAAGTGAATGCCCCTTCCACCTTAAAACATAAATTAACTGTGGTTTCACATTTTTGGGAAGTGGAGTTCAAATTCCCTAGCCACTCCCAGGCCTGACTACTGCCAAACCTATTCTCAATCAAGAAATCATTTAAATAGGACCTGCCTGACAAAGTGAAGTAGACCAAAAAAATCCTCAAGCTAGAGATCATGCTGTTATCCAAAGAAATTCTGGAACAAATGACAAAACAAAGTAATTGAGATGCAATTCTGGAAAAGGATATAACATTTCTAAAACTTTGGGACTCCAGCGAACCACAGTGAGAGCAATTAGCCACAACTGGTGAAAACATAAACAGGGGAAAACACTTTCACATCACTATAGATGTGTGCGCCAGACTGTTCTGGCTAATATCTGGGCATTTCATTTCCAGCACAATGCAGCTTCCATGACAATGCAAGATCTGTGACTGATGATGGGGAAAAATGGATGCAAAAAATGGGTCTAGTAAGCACCTGTGACCAGAACAATGTATGAAATGGCTTGAAGCTGAGTTGTAGTCTGAAATGTGTAGGAATTCATCAATTATACTTAGGATATCGGATGTCAACTAATAACTGCTGGGATAAAATCCTCGTTCAATGTAAACCAATAGTTGGAGGACTTTCTTGGATGTACTTGTTAACCTGCTGGGCAATAGTGGATCCCTCGTCTGTCCCAAGACCTGGAACGTTCTTGCTTTGGGTGAGCTGGATTCGCTTTCTTGTCCATCTTGGCTTGACCTGAATCAGAGTGTTGGTAGAGCAAAAAGGAGTGGAATGAACATTACCATAGGGAATACTTCAACTGGTTACTTTATTTTCCCTTACAAGGCTGCTTGAACCTGTTGACATACATTGTGTGCAGTAAAGTGAGATCCCATGTTAACTGGTTGTGGTAATTCGCATAACAATAGGTACCGTAAGGTGGAAAATTCACACAAGCTGCAGCAACACTGGTAAAAAAAAAAAAAAAAAAAAATGTCTGTTCTCCAGCTCTGGACATATTTCTATCATGTAAAAACAGCAATTTTTGTTCCTAATGGTCTAGTTAAGAAATCCAATTTAGACACTATATTAGGGAATTCTGAGTTAATAGTTCAGAAATGTAATTCAAAGAACATTCACTGGAGAAGGACATCAGGGTGAGAAAAATAGAAGGAACAAGGCAAAGTGTAAGACCAACAACATAGTATCCAGATAATGGCGAAGACCCTGGTGGACCGATCCAGGGATTGCACAAGATTGATTTCCCTACATTGATCGATCAAGTCGCCTTGGCTCAAGCTGAAGGTCACCAAGTTCAGAAACCTCATCTCTAAGCCTGAGGTACACGACAATGTGATACACAGTGCAACAGTGGATGTAATGAATTTCTAGGTTGTCGCCACCTGTAACACCAAGTCATGTATGTTTCTAAACATGTTTGATTTTTTTTGTTGCTGGGCGAAAGACACGCTTGCCGTAGATTAATATCAAAGTCTTGTGCGACTTGATGGTGAATTGACTGTTTTAGGCTACGTTCAGATTAGCGTTGCGCGACGCTGCGTTTTGCGACGCGTGCGTCGTTTTTTGACGAAAATTGGACGAAAGAAAAATGCAACTTGTTGCATTTTCTTGCGTCCGACGCTAGCGTCAAAAACGACGCACGTGTCGGAAAACGCAACAAGAAAAACGCATGCGTCCCCCATGTTAAACATAGGGGCGCATGACGCGTGCGTTGCCCGACGCAGCGTCGGGAAACGCTAATCTGAACGTAGCCTTATTTAGAACAAAATCGCAGCTCTAAAATAGTCTCAACAGCGAGTTGCAGAAATGGTTTTGGGTAGCGTGACACGTCGCCGTGTAGAGAAGTTACGAAATGCAATACATGCTCCAGAGGACTTGTCCTGTCCCATGCGGATAACTACAGATAAGAGAATAAACTTGCAAGATTCTGGTCCAGCACCTGCCACATTCACAACATCGCACAAGACTGCTCAAACAAGAAGAGCTAGTGATGCCGGAAAGCAAAGTTTTATACAAACTTTTGAACACTTGTATCTCAGCTGTTTCCAAGAACAATATTTGTTTAACCCATTAATCAAAATGTTTGTCCTCAATGTTTTTTTTCTTCAGCTTCAATGAGAAAACAACTTTTGTTTTTCTGTGAACGCATAGGTCGGAGTGTGCGGAGGATTGTTTTCTTTCAGGACAAAGTTCTCTTAGAAATGACACTATTTAAGGAGAACATATACAGATGCTTCTCACAAAATTAGAATGTCATCAAAAAGTTAACTCAGTTCTTCTATACAAAAAGTGAAACTCATATAGAGTCATTACAAACAGCGATCTATTTCAAGTATTTATTTCTGTTAACACCTTAATGACCGCAATACGTAATTTTACTGACCTGAGATATAAAGGAGTAAAGCATCCCCATACAAGTGACAATCCAGCAGCTGTCGGCTGTACTCTATAGCGGATGACTTGTTGCTTCAGCCATGATCAGTGTTGTCACCGTCCATATCTGTAGAACCCCTTAGATGCTATCAATAATGACTACATCATATAAATGGTTACCAGTGTGGGGGGCTCCCTTTTTAACCCTATCGGCACCCTGAGATCATGATTGTGTGGTCCTGATGTTTGCCATGGCCACTCACAGCCAAATAACGGCCTTAGGCTATGTGCACACGTTCAGGATTTCTTGCAGAAAATTCTTAAGAAAAACCTAAAATTTTCTGCAAGAAATCTGCATGCGTTTTTACCGCGTTTTTGGTGCGTTTTTTTCCAGACATTTCCCAATGCATTTTATAGTGGGAAATCCGCAAAAAAACCCGCAAAATTAATGAACATGCTGCATTTTTTACCGTGATGCGTTTTTTTTTTTGCGGAAAAAAACGCATCAAATTGCGGAATTCATTCTAAAATTATGGGATGCATAATGTATGCTGTTTTTTTTGCGGTTTTATAGCATTTTTATTGCGAAAAATTATCAACGTGTGCACACAGCCTAAGGCTATGTTCACACTTTGCAGATTCCACTGCGGATTTTTCCGCAGCAGAATTCCAAAATCCGCAGTGAAAACCCATCGCGGTTTTTACTGCGGATTTATCGCGGTTTTTACTGCGTTTTCTTCTGCGGATTTTCATCTGCAGTTTTCTATTGGAGCAGGTGAAAATCCGCAGAAAAGAAGTGACATGCTGCGGAATGTAATCCGCAGCGTTTCCGCGCGGATTTTTCCACAGCATGTGCACAGCGTTTTTTGTTTCCCATAGGTTTACATTGTAATGTAAACTCATGGGAAACTGCTGCGGATCCGCAGCGGTCAAATCCGCTGCGGATCCGCAGCAAAATCCGCAAAGTGTGAATATTTCTTTAGAGTCTGCCGGCTATAGCGGCCTGTTCAAAAATTAGTGACATTTAGGTGATAAAAATACACTTTTTCCTTCCTGTCATGTCACTTTGCATTAATTCCTGAAAATCACCTAAAGGGTTAATAAGCTAGGAGAAATCAATTTTCAATATGTCGAGGGGTGTTTTTTAAAATGGTATCACTTTTGGGGGGTTTCCAATATGTAGGACCTCAAAAGTCACTTGAAACCTGGATAGGTCGATAAAAAAATAAAATTTTGAAAATTTCCTTGAAAAAATTAGAAATTTCTGCTACTTTTTACAACGCCTAAAATGCTAACAAAATTAAAGAGCAATTTACAAATTGTGCTGAATTTAAGCAGACATGTGGGAAAATGTATTACATTTTGTGGGGTATGACGGATTTAAAGGGATAATCAAAGTTTGACAATAGCTATTTTTTTTTTCAAATTTCTGATTTTTTTATTTTTATAAATAATCAGATAACATATCGACCTAAATTTGCCATTATCATAAATTATAATGTGCAATGAAAAAAGTCTCAAAATCACTGGGACTTGTTGAAGCGTTCCAGAGTTATTACCACATAAAGTGGCACTGGTCAGATTTAAAAAAATTTGGCTGTGTCACTAAGGATTAATTTTGATGATTATCTCTTGGAGTCAATGAAAACCCAAGAGTCATTATCTCAGTAAATTAGAATAATTAACAAAAAAAAAAACACCTGCAAAGGCTTCCTAAGCGTTTATAAAGGTCCCTTAGTCTGTTTCAGTAGCTCCACAATCATGGGGAAGACTGCTGACTTGACAGATGTCCAGAAGGCAGTCATTGTCACACTCCACAAGGAGGGTAAGCTCAAAAGGTCATTGCTAAAGTAGCTGGCTGTTCACAGAGTGCTGTATCCAAGCATATTAATGGAAAGTTGAGTGGAAGGAAAAAGTGTGGTAGAAAAAGGTGCACAAGCAACCGGGATAACCACAGCCTAGAAAGGATTGTTAAGGCCATTTAAGAACTTGGGGAAGATTCACAAGGAGTTGACAGCTGCTGGAGTCATTACTTCAAGAGCCACCACACACAGACGTGTCCAGGACATGGGCTACAAGTGTCGCATTACATGTGTCAAGCCGCTCATGACCAATAGACAGCGCCAGAAGCGTCTTACCTGGGCCAAAGCGATAAAGAACTGGACTGTTGTCAGTGGTACAAGGTGTTGTTTTCAGATGAAAGTAAATTTTTGCATTTCATTTGGAAATCAAGGTCCCAGAGTCTGGAGGAAGAGTGGAGAGGCCACAATCCAAGCTGAATGATGTCTAGTGTGAAGTTTCCACAATCAGTGATGGTTTAGAGAGCCATGTCATCTGTTGGTGTAGGTCCACTGTGTTTTATCAAGACCAAAGTCAGCGCAGCAGTTTACCAGGAAATTTTGGACCTCTTCAAAAAGCTTGTCGGCAGAGGGAAGCATGGAGATGGAAATGTCATTCTCCAGCAGAACTTGGCACCTGTCCACACTACCAAAAGTACCAATACCTGGTTTACAAACAACAGCATCACTGTGCTTCATTGGCCAGCAAACTCACCTGACCTTAACTCTATAGATAATCTATGGGGTATTGTCAAGAGTAAGATGAGAGACACCAGACCCAACAATGTAGACAAGCTGAAGGCTGCTATCAAAGAAACCTGGGCTTCCATAACACCTTAGCAGTGCCACAGGCTGAATGCCTCCATCATTACTGCCCTCACTGGCATATGGGGCACGATGATTTTTACATAATTTTTCAAGCTGGTGTTATAAAGTATTCTAATTTACTGACATAATGACTTTTGGGTTTTCATTGGCCGTAAGCTTACTCTTTGCCACGTTTTTTTTTTTTTTTGCCTTCCTCTGGATCAACACGTTAGGTTTGGCTATGGGTTGAACTAGATAAACTTAAAATCTTCCTTCAAACTTAATAACTATGTTAATAATTATGTATTAACAGAAATAAACACTTGAAATAGATCACTGTTTGTAATGACTCTATATAGGAGTTTCACTTTTTGTATTGAAGAACTGAAATAAATTAACTTTTTGATGATATTCTAATTTTGTGAGAAGCACCTGTATATTATTTTATTGGGTTACTGTACTCTTAATGGCATCCCTTTTTTTACTTGACCTTTGGAGGAGAAGCTTGAGGTTTTGTTGTGGGAAAAAGAAACATCTCCATTGGTAAAATTTTGAGGTACAATAATTTGTTTTTATTCCTTTTCGGGAGGGGCAGGAGGGAAAAATATGTATGGTGTTCATCAAGTTAAATGGATAATTTATAGATCAGGCTGATAAGGATGTGGTTATGCCAATTATGTTTTTTTTTTCACGTAAACAAAAAAAACGTGTCAATTTTTTTTTTAAATATAATTATCCTTTTTTAAAAAAAAAAGTTATTACAATATTCACACTTGTCATTGGAGCTATTTTAGACTCATACTTTTTGATGATGAGGAGAGTTTACTGAAAACACTCCCATAAAAAAACAAACATTAAAGTGACAATATCTCTATCTATACCAAGCTGATAACACAAGATTCAGCATCCACAAGCTGATCCTGCTCACCCTCTTCACAATGAACTTTGCACACACTCATTAGATGCTTCAATACAAAAGATTGAAGTTTGTCAGAGTCTGTTTATTGTGGCTAATGAACATGTGTTGTTTCCTGAATCAGCAGGAGGTTAAAGACATTGCACCACAAATAAAAGTATATTTTAATCAACAGATCTTGGAATAAAAAAAAAACTCCATAATTGGATGGGTTTTAAAAAAAATGTTCCTGTGCAGAGATAATCTTATAAATGTGCCTCTGCTGTGTACTGTGTAATGGCCGTGTCTGACCGTACAGGGATATGGTCTGATCATACCACAGCTCCTGGGCAGGGGGAAGCAAAAAGAATATACAGACATTACAGCACAGGATCACAGCCGATTCTTTCTTTGACGTAACATTTTGTTTAAAAACAGGTAGAGAAATGTTTAACTCACAAAAAGAATAAGCGGTGACCCCCCTGCTGTTCTGTCTGTATAATCTGTTGCTTCCTCCCCTCCATCCAGGAGCTGTGGTATGATCAGACCATGCTCCTGCACGGTCAGACACAGCCATTACACAGTACACAGCAGGAGCACATTTATAAGATTATCTCAGCACAGGAACATTTTTTTTAAACACATCCAATTGTGAAAGTTATTATTATTCCAAGATCTGTTGATTAAAATATAATTTTTGTACGTGCTACAACCCCTTTAAGAGTCTAAAAAGGCTCCTGTGGAGAGTGTGCAATTGCAAGATTTCTATTTTTCTCTATTTTTAACATAGAGGGAAACAAATCAATGAGATTATATTAATACACCCACACACACATGCTTTTTGTATCACAGGCCATAAAGTGTTATCCGCCATGCTCGTGCTTCGACGTGCTTGAATAATATGTTCCCTGCGGCTGCATGTCTCACGGATGCTTGACAGGAGCAACACATGCTGGAATTGGCTGTTTGTTAGACAATCCCTCCATATGTTTCGACTGTCGAACAGCTGCAGGGACTCGAACATAGTTTTCGAGCACGCCAAAGTCACCCGGTTAGCACCTAAGCATGGTGGATAACACCTTATCCCAGCACATTCGCACTTCACTATACAATATCTAACAATTTTGTATTGCAGGTAAAAGCAACTGTTTATTTACCCAAAACAATCTCACAAAATTTGGCATGAAAATAGTTTATTAAAAACAAATCTGCAAAGTTTTCAAGGGCTTAAAGATGCTACCAAAATGTTCTCATTCATCCTCCTTACGGTTCCCAAGTGACCTCCTACCAAACTTCTCTCTTCTGCATCAGGAAGAAATTTCCGGATGAACATTTCTATCTGGATAGAAAAATGGTCTTTCTGGATTAAAGCGTTGTCATTTTCTAATTAAACCCTTCCTATCAGGGTCAAACCAGTGTCTTTGGCTTGAATTCTTTTATTTCAAAACTAAATGTGGGACCCTCAAGTAGCCAAAGAGGAAAAAACAAACAAAAATCTTTGAATTGATAGGTTGAAAGCAAGACCAGACTTCAGTTACAGAGTTGGCAAAGGTGGTCTTTTTGTCCTATAGGATAACGCTAGCTCTTTCTCTCTATCCAAATCTAAGAATCACACAAAATTTGTTACGAAAATATAGTTTATTAAAAACACACCCTAATGTTTTCAAGGGCTAATAGGTGCTTCTCCCAATAAAACAAAAAAAAAATCTGTAAACTTTTTAAAGATAATATTTAAAAAGTTTCAGCAAAACTTAGGAGGCTTGATTTTTTTTTGAATAACATATGTTGGAGTTTTTCGTAACCATTTAAGTAGAAGGAAAGCCAATTAGTTTATAGTTCTTGAGAAACTATTACAGGATAGGATACAGCGGAAGCGAATATTTTACAGCATATTGTACAACTGAAGCTCTACACAACAAAATGTAATCCCCACCCCTAGTTAAGTCCTAGCATGCAGCTTATGTCGATCCAGATTCCTTTTTTGCTGGATCAGAGGATGGCGGAGTAGCAGAGGGCTTCTCCTCAGTAGGTTTCTGCTCTTTAGGCTCATCTTTCTTTTTCTCTGGATTTTCAAGTTTAACCTTTACAGGCTCATGGTTTTCACTTATACTTTGCTTTCGACCGTCAGGGAAATCAAGTAATACTCTTCTGGGTTCACCCCGTTCACGGCCTGCTGACCACCTAGGTCTCTCCTCACTTTCCCTATGTCTATCACGGTCAGGACTACCTCTGCCCCAGTTTCTTCTACCACGTCCTGGTCGCTCATGATCCCGATCATCAAATCGGTTACCAAAATGTTCTCGTTCATCCTCATTACGGTTCCCAAAAGGCCTTCTACCAAACCTCTCTCTCTCTCTGTCAGGATGAAAACCTGGACGGTCATTTCTATCTGGATGGAAACCTTGTCTCTCTGGATTAAAGCCTTGTCGTTCGGGATGAAAACCTGGCCTGTCGGGGTGGAAACCCTGCCTATCGGGGTTAAATCCTGGTCTGTCTGGCTGAAAGTCTGGCTGAAAGTCTGACTGAAAGTCTGGCTGAAAGTCTGGCTCTTCTTCCATTTCAGGATTGAAAGCTTGATCCTCCTCCATCTCTGGATTAAACTCAGGGCCCTCCTCCATCTCAGGATCAAATCCATCCTCAGCCTCCGGCTGATACCTAATTCTTTCATTTCTATCAGGATTAAATCCATGCCTCTCACCTCTTTCAGGATTAAAACCATGTCTGTCAGGATTAAATCCACGCCTATCATTTCTAAATGGCCTGCCTTCATCTGGCCCCCCACGTCCTCCCTGCCTTCCAAAGTGTCCTGGAGGTGGAAAAGGACCTCTCATCCCATGTGGTGGCATTCCAAAACCACCTTGCCCATGAGGAGGACCTCTTTGAGCCATGTGAGGCATCATTGGTCTATGTGGCATTCCAGGAAATCTTTGCATGTGATGCGTTGGTACTCCAGGTGGCCTTTGTAGTGGTATAAGCCCTGGTCTAGCTCCCAGAAGACCTGTAGATGGACTGTGTAATACAGGTCCTGGTGAAGTTCCTGTCGAAGGCCCCTGGGGTGGACCACTTTGAGGAGCCTGAGACTGAATAGGGGGACCTTGGGATGATCCTTGTGATGAACCTGAAGTACTTTGTGGAGGTCCCTGCGGTGAATCTTGGGATGGGTTTGGAGGCCCTTGAGGTGGGCCAGGAGGCCCTTGATGTGATCCAGGAGGCCCTTGAAGTGATCCAGGAGGCCCTTGATGTGATCCAGGAGGCCCTTGATGTGATCCAGGAGGCCCTTGATGTGGTCCAGGAGGCCCTTGATGTGGTCCAGGAGGCCCTTGATGTGGTCCAGGAGGCCCTTGATGTGGTCCTGGTCCAGGAGGCCCTTGATGCGATCCAGGAGGCCCTTGATGTGGTCCAGGAGGCCCTTGGGGTGGGCCAGGAGGACCCTGATTTATGCCTGGTGTAGTACCTGTCTGGGGTCCCTGTGGAGGTCCACCCTGCGAAGCACCTGAAATAAAAAAAAATGACCATTATTAGAAAAGTCTATGCATAAATGACAATGCAAAATGAAGATTCATACAAAAAGGTGTTTTCTAGCAAAGTACATATTTTGACAATAGTATAATGCATTCCTTGGCAGATAGAACTATAGATAAATATTGGCTGATAAGCAAAAGAGTAAGATAAATGAACAATAGAAAGCTGACAAAACCCACTGCAAATCCCAGACAAATGCTCAAAAAATGTTATAAAAAATGTCATCTGAACTTTATCTTAACCCAATAATTCAATCAATAACTCAATTATGAGACTCTGCAAATACCAGAACGTGATGCTGCGCCATATTGTTCAACGTTTACAAGTAAGACCATCTTAACTTAAGTATGGCACATTGTCAAGATATCTTTGTAACATTAGAAGAAGTCTGGTTGGTCAGACTGTCACATTGCCTAGGTTGGTATCACCGCCACCAACCCAACCACAAAATTGTATAATGGAGACTTTCCTGTCTTAGCTACATGACAAATTGGGTTACTTTGCACATACATTATATTATTGGTCTGCTACGGATTCCGATTTACCACTTTTATTTAAGTAGAAAGCACAATTGGACAAGCATCAGAGCTGAAATCCTCCCATTATTCCATACTGGCTCAATATCGGCAGATCTTGGTAGTAAAAGTGTAGGGTTTCCATTAGGAATAGTCAAGTGACTTCATTAAGGGGAGGACGCTTTTACTGCATTATGGGAATAGTTAGGAGTGAATGCAGCTCTGGCGTAAAATTATAAACTTCTGCTGTAATTACAACGTTACATTTCTATAAATTATATAGATGAAGATTGGGTCTCTAACAATTGCACATGATAAGTGAAGGAGCTCGACCGTGACAAAAAAACCCCTTCACATAGTGACCCTCGTATTACTATCAAATTATTGGCCAAGGATCAAAAAATACTTAAATTGGCATTACACAAGAAGACAAAACCGATTAATTGATACAGGAGAAAAAGGAGCATCTGTTTAGTAGATGTTCTCCATAAAGTGACGCATATAATTATAGTAAAAAACAAAACACAAAAACTGATCAAATTACATAAAATCAGAAGGGAACCAAAAGGGCTGTCAATTGTGTGCTCACAAAATAAAAAAAAGTAAGATGTATAAAATCAGGAATATAACTACAATTTACATGATAAATAGCCAAAAACAGTAAGGCTGTCTCATCCATGTTGTAGACCATTCAACCGATCACATAACCCGAAGAACGTTTCGCATTACATGGCTTCCTCAGGGAAGCCTTGTTTAAACTAAAGGCTTAGAATTAAGTTGGCGCATTGGCCAAAAATCTAATATATATACGGAGGCCATCAGAAAGTCCCGCTGATAAGAAAATGCAGAATTGTCTACGTTAGATATGCCCAATCCTTTGTCCATGCACTAAATAAGCGGCTTCGATTTCATGTGTTCTTGGGCTAATGAGAATAGATACTGGACAAGCGAACGAGTAACTTACATCTTTCTGGCTATTATAAGGCTTTGCTATCATATTTATACACCTACAATCCAAATAACCCCTGAAATGATAGTAATAAAGTCCATAAATGTGTAAAGAGAACTAGTAACCCCATTTCAAAGATGATCTCGAAACACATCTCATTGGTTGAGGAGGGCATCTTCCCTTAAAATCTATTTACACTGCTATACTTTTGTGAACGAGTGCCCCTAGGATCATTTGTTTCATAAACGTGCAATCGAAACAGACTCCCGAACACCTGACGAATGAGCGAAACACTAATTCCTTGGGTGAAATGATCTTTTATGAGGTCTTTTTTTGCAGAAACGCATTTTTTTTGCAGAACGTTCAGCCTGTGTAAACAGGATATTAAACACCAGCAATTGTGTAAACGCACATTTGGCTGAACAGATTTGTGTTCCATATAAAAAGGGATTGAGGAGTATCAGAAAGTCTACCAAGAAAGAGTCTTCCTATCGTTTTTTTTAAATGGTTTCCTCCCTTTCCGATTAAATCAAAGGTGTCCGCAATGCAGGGGTCCTGTGCGTTTGAATCTGCTCATGATTTACGCAGTACGATTCATCTGACAGGCTTTCTATGGAAGCAATAAAATCAAACTACGGTAAATAAAAAAAAATGTTCTAAAGTTACGCTATAAAAATGGAAGCTCTTCTTATTAATTTGTGTATGAATAGATTTTCACTTCTGAACAATCCGCTCCACAGTATAACTCCATGAACTTTATCATGAACAGTGAGCACATATTCGTTTTCTGGAGCAACTAACAAGCCTGAAATCTCAAGATTCTGCTGGGTTCAGTCCCAGCATCTTTAAGGGATTTAATCCATTACTAGACTTGAATTAAAAATAAAGTAAGTTGCAGTTTTCCGACGGAGGCCATTACAGTGATATCCTCATAAATTATGAGTAAACAGACCATTGTCATTTATCCCAACTTTTGTTACAAGTTACAGAACTTTATTCTACAGGTTAGCACAATTCAGGCAATTTCAAATGTATGGGGTTTTTCAATGTTACTACTTTTGCACAAAAAAAAAGTACAATATTTGTGTTCGTGTAGTCATTGTGGGAGCGGTAAGGTTTTTTTTTTTTTTTTTTAAAGAATGCATTAGTATTTCATTGGTATCACTATGGGGTACATAGCACTCCCTGACCAATTTTTTATTCCATTTTTGGGTGACGTAAGAGCACAAAAGTATTTTTTTAATAAGGTTGCCGTTACTGTGGATGGTAAATAATGTGATCATTTTATAGCTCGAATTGTTAGTCATGGTGATACCAATAAGTACTTTTTGATTATACTTTCTTTTTTTTCCTAATTTTTTGGCTATATTAATGTAAAAAAAAAAGAAAAAAGTAAGGGCTCTTGGACGAAGAGGGGTAAAAAAATAAATCTTATGCCTCTTGGAAGAAAGGGTGGTGGGGGAATTAAAAGAAAGTTATGCCTCTTGGAAGAAGGTTGGGTAAAAAAAAAAAAAATGTTATGGCTCTTAGAAAAAGGGGGTAAAAAAAAAGTTATGGCTCTTGGAGTAAGAAGAGGGGCAAAAAAAAAAAGTTATGGATGTTGGAAGAAGGGTAGGGGTGTCAAAAAACAAACAAAAACTGATTGAAATGAAAAATTGCCCATTCATAAAGGTGTTAAAAGTCGATGGAATGTTTCCTTCTGTTCCTGTCCCCTTTAGTGTGTACGTTAGATGTAAATCCAAGGTTTCTACAAATAGATGTAGCATAATTAATTCTTGAATCTGTTAAGGGCCAGTATTTGTACTGGGAACAAATAGTTTATTCATCTGCCCAGGGTTGTCTGATCCATGTGACACAGCGTGATTACCCAACAGTTTTCATTTCACACAGTCACAGGAAATTAACGCTGGATCATCTGCTTGGAAGTCCTAATGTTATACAAGGGGAAACAACAAATGTGAATGTTCCGCCGGCTCCACACATCCACAATTTCTGGCCCTGCTGCAAGCGATCAGCCTCACACATAAGTGATCGGAGCCGGCATTAGGTGACCCTATACATGTACCGCGAAGCCATAGGACATGGGCTGGCCGGTGGCTCCCCTGACCCGGACGTGACAGCTTCATGTATTTCTATGTAGCTGCCAAGCTCGGGTCCGGAGACCTACCGGCCTCTCTGTGCACTGCGGTCCGATTTCTATGTCCGTCTGACTGCGCCCTTATACACATACTCGTTATAAATGTGACATTTTTTGTCTACAAATAAGTAATTGAATCTACTGTGGTGCAATTGGCAAAAAAAATTAAATCAATAACTCCCAGCTCTTGTTTGGGTCATCCCATAATCTCCGTTAACCTTGGTGTCTCCACTGATACAAAAGAATAGTGGTTTCAAAGTCCCCTGGGGAAATGTAATAATAATAAATTAATAATAATAGGGCAGCACTGTGGCTCAGTGGGTAGCACTACAGCGCTGGAGTCCTGGGTTCAAATCCCACCAAGGACAACATCTGCCAGGAGTTTGTTTTCCCCGGGTTTGCGGGGGTTTCCTCTGGGTTCTCCCACACTCCAAAGACATACTGATAGGGAATTTAGATTGTGAGCTTCATCGGGGACAGCGATGATAATGTTTGTAAATATGTTAGCGCTATGTAAAATAAAGATGATTATTAATACTGCAGGCAACTTTTATAGAAAAAAAAAGTGTCAGCTTTATAGGGTAACTGGTCAGAATAAAGCATTTCAATATCTATATATATGAGGCATCGTGATTACTCGCTAATCCCACCCCCTGCATAGTATCTCCGCCCCCACCACATACAATCCCGCCCCCCACCACATTACCACACACAATCCCACCCGCCCACCACATCACCACACATAATCTCGCCCCCCACACATTACCACACGAGGCTCCGTCCCCGCACATTACCACACGAGGCTCCGTCCCCACACATTACCACACACAATCCCACCCGCCCACCACATCACCACACATAATCTCGCCCCCCTCACATTACCACACGAGGCTCCGTCCTCACACGTTACCACACGAGGCTCCGTCCCCGCACATTACCACACGAGGCTCCGTCCCCACACATTACCACACAAGGCTCCGTCCTAACACATTACCACATGTTAATTTACCACCTGCGTAAGCGCTATTGAATGTTGTCATTATTTACTTTAGTTTAATCACCAGCAGCGTTAATTAGATAGCAATGAGCGTGCCAAGCGTTAGCTGGCTGTAAACACCTAGTTTTAGAATATTTTTCATTGATTTTATGTCACTTTTTTGCAAAAATATAATTTTTATTTATATAAATAAGTATTTTCTTACAATTTTCTTTTAAAATATATTCAATATTGCGACAACTGGTCTAACTTTAAATTAACTCCTTCACGACCTTGGGGTTTTCGCATTGGTTTTTTTTTTTTTTGCTCCATGTCTTCCCAGAGCCATAACTTTTTTATTTTTTTGGTCAATATGGCCATGTGATGGCTTATTTTTTGTGGGACGAGTTGTACTGGAAAACAGGAAAAAAAAATTCCAAGTGCGGTGTAATTGTAAACAAAGTGCAATCCCACAATTGTTTTGTTTTTTTTGTTACCACGTTCACTAAATGCTAAAACTGACCTGCCATTATGATTCTCCAGGTCAATACAAGTTTGTGGATATCAAATCTGTATAGGTTTTTTTTTAATTTTAGTATTGGAAAAAAAAATCCAAAGTTGGCAAAAAGCAAATGGCGCCATTTTCCAAGATCTCGGGTTCGGTGAGGGCTTATTTTCCGCACGTCGAGCTGACGTTTTTAATGATACCATTTTGGGGTAGATACAATCTTTTGATCTCCTGTTATTGCAATGTCGGAGACCAAAAACAAACCCTTAACTCTGGTGTTATGTAGTTTACAGATTGGATTATTTTTATATTATGATAGATGGGGCGATTCTGAACACAGCAATACCAAATGTGTATTTTTTTATTTTAAATGGGGTACGGGAGGTGATTTGAACTTAATTTAATTTTTTTTACATGCTTCTATAGTCTCCATGGGAGACTAGAATCTGTGATCATCCGATCGTTGCAGCCCTACCATGTGTAGCTAAAATGATTATCTGCTATGAGCACCAACCATAATAATCTTTATTTTTATATAGCGCTAACATATTCCGCAGCGCTTTACAGTTTTGCACACATCATCATCACTGTCCCCAATGGGGCTCACAATCTAGATTCCCTATCAGTATGTCTTTGGAATGTGGGAGGAAACCAGAGTGCCCGGAGGAAACCCACGCAAACACGGAGAGAACATACAAACTCTTTGCAGATGTTGTCCTGGGTGGGATTCGAACCCAGGACCCCAGCGCTGCAAGGCTGCAGTGCTATCCACTGAGCCACCGTGCTGCCCTACCATAGGGCGGCGCTCATAGCAGATCGGCCCGGATAACCACAGGGGTCTTCTGCAGACCCTGGCTGGTCTTGCCAACCCACAGGCGCCTTAAGGTCATGTGACAGGGGCTCTGATGAGCAGGATTAGTGACACGCTTGTGGCCATGTTAAATGCCGCTGTCGGAGATTGCCCACAGCATTTAACAGCTGAGGATGCCTCACTATTCCACCTGCGGCTGTTGGGGGGCACATGTCAGCTGATGTAATCAGCTGACATGTGACTGAAAACATGCAGGCTCAGCGCGAGAGCCTGTATTGAGTGTAGGGACACGACCTATGACATATATATATATATATATATATACATATATATATAGGGTATCAATCAGCAAGTTTTTGCCATGCAGTCTGAGAGCAGCATGATTTAGGGGCAGAGACCCCGATTCCTGCGATGTGTCACTTAGTTTACTGGATGCAGCAGTTTTGATAGAATCCTTTTTTTTTCAGCTGCCGATCTAGCGGTGCTCAAATGCCTAGCTCTGTATAACCCCACCCACACCACTGATTGACAGAAAGCAGCCAATCAGTGGAGGGTTGGACCAGGAGGCATGAGACACCTAGTCCTGTAGTGATAATCTCCTGTTGATAAAACACGGATTTTATTGAAACAGCAAAACACAGACTAGTACGTGACATCAAAGGATTAAGGGTTTCAGCCCATACATCATGCTGCTCTCTAAATATATGGTAAAAAACTCACAGATCCCTGGATCGTGCTGCTGTCAGATTGCATAGCAAACAAACCTGCTGACAGATTCCCTTTAAGAACTGGTTGGGACAATAGAGCTGCCAAGAATAAAAATTTCCAGTAACATGAAAAACAAAAAACAAGAACCATGGAAGTAGATTTATTTTTATTCCTTTTCTGTCTCTAGCTACTGAATTTCTCCAGTCCTGTTTTTAGGCATGGATCTCATAGGCCTACATCAATGACATATTCGTACTAATTCGTGTAATCTTGTTACATGTAAGTTTCTTAACACATTGTATATGAAAAGTAAAAAAACAAAATAAATCCGTAAATATACCAAGATTGTGTCTCCTGTTACTACTGGTCATTAAATTACACTTGAAAGTCACAAAAGAACCAAATTAGAACCCAAGTGGAATTCGCTTAGTTCTCTACAGTCTTTTCTTGCGCGATCACAATCTTTCAAGGAAACCGCTTTCACCTGCAAAAGCACGTGGCCATGTCGATCGGTGTCACGGTCTTGCAGGTGAAACGTCCATTTCTCTACAAAATTGCGCGATTGCACAATAACAGTGAAATGACAGCAATACGGGGCGGTTGCAGTTTTCCTCTACAATGTGTGATCAAAAAAGAAGAAAAGACATTATAGTTGCACTGATCGTGGATACAAGTCCTTTGGACATGTAATAATCGTTTATTTTTTTCGTGCTTTGCTTTCATCGCCTTGAGAATATCACGAGTGGATGTGGATGATCAGACCAGGTTAGCAGAAAAATGGCGATCAGTGACAAACAATCCAATTATCACTTGTTGTTTGCGCAGTGCACAGCGACCATTGATGTCCGCTCCGTCTATTATTTGGGCGACTATTACAATCAACTCACCTGAATACGACCTTCAAGAGATCAACATATGGGACAGAGATTTGAGGCATTGCACAGTAATAAAAGAAAATGTCCAGCTTCACCAAATACGTAAAAAAGAGTTTTCTTTATTCACAAGCTTTAAACATAGAGGATACAGACTGTTAAAGTTTGTGAATAAAGAAAAAATTTTTTACGGATTCGGTGAAGCTGGACATTTTCTTCTTTTTTTGGACTTCTCACTCTTGGACACAGCGGGTCCGTGCTCCCAAAGTTTGGTTTATGCATCACGGGTGAGCTGGTTTATATTCCTTCTTTCTAGGTGTATTGCACAGTAATACAGAAATTGTAGTTGGTTTTAGGCTAGTGTCATCAGCTATGGAAAATCTTGCAAATTGCCAGAACTCACAAACCGACTGACTGTCAAGTCCTCTCCTACACATTGCATAGGGTTAGTTGAATATGTAGATATAAAAGGTCGATCTAGTGTTGTGCAATCTATTTTTCCATTTGTCTTTTTTCTTGTTTAGTTCATAACAGTAAAGTTTTGGTTTTGACTTTTTTTTTTATCCAACATCTTTGGGAATTAAAACCATTCACACGTTACCAATAGCTCAAGAGACTCTGCTAAGACCGGGCCTGCACTTCTTACCACTGTCATGTCCGAATGTAGACCTCCAAAAGGGATGAATATCACTCAGAAAGGTTCTAACAGGTATGGGGGGGTATTTAGGAAGCGGGTGGAAGCTCTCCAGCTCCATGTTAAGGTAATGGCACACAAAAATGGGAGGTTGGTGCAATCCTTAGGCCGGGATCACACACAGCGAGATACGGCCAAGTCTCGCTGGTTAAAAACAAGCTCTGGCATCGGCACTCCAGAGCAGAGCGTTCGGCCGCATAGCAATATATGGAGCCGCACGCTCCGCTCCGGAGTGCCGGTGCCAGAGCTTGCTTTTAACCAGCGAGAATCGGCCGTATATCACTGTAGTGTGACTCCGGCCTCACACGTAGATGGAAACTGACAACACTTCTGAAGATTCTATTCGGAATAGGACATCAATATCATAATGACCGGGAAACATCAGTGCCAGACCATTACAGTCCAGCATTACATTACAGACCAATTTTTGGAAAGCGTACGTAAGCCTTTTTTAACTTGTCATTTGAGTCCTTTAGAAATATGCACGGCAAAACTCAGCATGATGCATCTCTTCCTAGTCGGAGCAGGAACCATGCCTTCCTTCATGGACCATGAATGGAATCAACCAATAGATTCTGATTTGTTACACATGATCTACGAGACCAGCGGTAGATAAAAGAACATTTGTTTTCGTGCCATACAGCGGACTCAAAATTGTACCCTTCCCATAATAGAGGGCATCTCAAATGTGACCACTTGATAGAATGTTGAAAGAAGTTTAAATAACCATCAACTGAACAGATTAGCTTCTAACACAGGGGTGTCAAACTGCATTCCTCGAGGGCCTCAGACCATGCGTGTTTTCAAGATTTCCTTTGCATTACACAAGGTGCTGGAATCATTCTGTGCAGGTGATTAAATTATCACCCGTGCAATGCAAGGAAATCCTGAAAACATGACCTGTTTGCGGCCCTCGAGGAATGCAGTTTTACACCCCTGTTTTAACACCTCTCCTTAGCTGAACGTCTTAGAGGTAACGTTTCTCATGAAAGGGAAGCTGTAAGAAAATGACCTATTGTTTAAACCAGGCACTGGGGCTTCTTTAGACTCTAAATTCCTAATGTTGCAGGAAACAACACCTGAACATTAGCGCCACTAGTCAGACCCTGACCCTACCTTTTGCATTGAAGCGTCTAATCCAGTGTTCCCCAAATTCGGTCCTCAAGAGCCACCAACGGGTCATGTTTTCAGGATTTCTTTAGCATTGCCCAGGTGAGAATTCCATCATCTAGACAGGCAACAATTCCATCACCTGGGCCATACTAAGGAAATCCTGAAAACATGACCTGTTGGTGGCTCTTGAGGACTGGAGTTGGGGAACACTGGTCTAATCGATGATCTGGACTGCCCTAAATGAGCAAGTTTTCAATATCAATTGCCTGATAATTTTATTTTCTACTAAATTAACATTTAAGTCCGTTTTGAAGCTATCGACATTTCCCACTTTCTCCCTACAGACTGAGAGCGCCCCCTTTCTTTTGGGGAGGAGTGGGGCATTTACATGAAAACAGTTTTTACCAAGTTTTTCGTGAAGGTCATTTATGTACTTGTACAAGTTAATCATGTTACAAGTTATTCATCTCTTCTTGAGACTAAATTAATTTTTTTTAACCTTTCCTCCTCATGAAGATACTCCATGCCCCTCAGTGTTGTAGCTCTTTGCACATTTTCTTAACCCCTTCAAGACATGCTCCGAATATATATGGCGCATGTTGTGTGTCCCCCCCTTTGATGTGGGCTCCGCCGCTGAGCCCGGATCTTTTTTGGCACATGTCAGCTGATTTGATGAGATGGCATGTGCCCCTAACAGCTGCGGGTGGAATAGACATCCACTCGAGGTGGTCAACATGTAGACTGTGAGCCCTCGAGGGCGGGGTCCTCTCTCCTTCTGTACTTGTGTGTGCCTTGTTTTTGCTAATGTTTATTGTGCTGGTCTGTATTTGCCCCTTTTCCCATGTAAAGTGCCATAGGAAAAATTACACTATAAAAATGACTAATTATAATAACATTTTAAATGCCGCTGTCAATCTCTGACAGCAGCATTTAACATGCATGAGCTGGAAGCGCGTCAAACCCGCCATTCGGTGCCCATGTCACATGACTGCTGAAGCCCTGCTCTGTGTAGCACAAGTCATCAAGGAGATCGTAGCTTCAAGTCTTCTATGGAAACTACTGAAGCAAGTAAAAAAGTTATTTAAAAAAATATTTTAAAAAAATAGAAAAGTTCAAATCACCCCCTTTTGCCCCATTCAAAATAAAATAAATATAAAAATATATGTATTTGGTATTCTCGCACTCCGAATCGCCCGATCAAAATATTAAAAAAATTAATCCGATCGATAAAGTGCGTAACAAGAAAAAAAAAGTCAGAATTATGTTATTTTGGTTGTCACAACATTGCAATAACAGGCGGTCAAAACATCGTATCTATCCAAAAATGGTACAGCTAAAAACGTCAGCTCAGGGCACGAAAAATAAGCTCTCAAACAGGCCCAAGATTCAGAAAAGTAGAGACGCTATGGGTCTCGGATAATGTCTGTTTTAAAAAAATATATATATATTTATATTTTTTTCAGCCCTTAAAAAAAGAACATATACATAGTTGGTATCGGTGAACTCATAATGGCAGATTAATTTTAGCATTTGGTCAACATGGTTTAAAAAAAAAAAAATCAATTGCACTTTTATTTTTTCAATTTAACCACAACTGGAATTTTTTTTTGCCATTTTCCAGTACATGTTAAAATTAATAGTGGTGTTCAAAAGTACAACTCGTCCCGCAAAGAAAATTCCTTACATGACCATACTGATAGAAAAATAAAAAAGTTATGGCTCTGTGAAAAAGGGTAGCAAAAAAACAAACGCCTTAAATGGAAACTGGCCCAGGGGTGAAGGGGTTAAATTCCACGGTCTCCGCTCTATGAACTGGTACCCAGAACTGAACTACATATTCCAGGTGAGGTGGCACGAAACCTTTGTAAAGTGTCAGTATTACGTTCCTGTCCAATAAGTCCATGCCGAAAATGGTGTTCCCATCTCCAAGATCCTATCCGAGTGTGTAGTAGGTGTAATAATAATTGCAAATCCCGCCAATTAGAAATGGAGTATAGTTCTTCTGATCCGCTTTGTTGCTTACCCCATGTGTAGGGCATTGCAGTAGCTTAGGTATCCAGTGGCACCTACACCTTTCAGACATATACGTTCTATATGCCACAATACCACTATGGCTATATTGATCTTACGTTTGACGCCACACTTGAAACCATCAAAAGCCGCAAAAATCTCCGACTGAGCATTTAATTATAATGAGGCAGAGTCACTTGCTACTCAGTCTTTATATGTGGAGACACTAAACCATGGTTTACTACTCTGTTCATGTGCACCTTATAAAAGTCATGAGTAAGACTGCCTAGTGCAGTCAAAACGCGTCAACTGGGTCATGTCGACCATGAACATTTCTCTTTTGTATGCACTATATTTTCTTTTGAAAAAGAAAAGAAAAATCCAGTCCTGTTGAGCCGGACTCCAATTTTTTCTATTTTTCTTGATGTGAGGCCGGCGTCTGAGCCCCAGGTGGATGAGCATAGAGCAACTGGGTGACCTGGAATTAAGTTTTTATATTTATAAAAAAAAAAAAGCCATATGTATAAATCTAGTGTCATTTACACAACTCAACCTATAAAATATCAATTTGTGAAAACACTAAAACCCTTTAAATAAATTAATTTTGTGTTCTGCTGCATGACGTTGACAGCTTTTTGAATGGAAGAGGCATTGTGCTGTATGAGGTTTCCCCCCCCTTTCAATTTTTTTTTTACTAAAAAATTGTCCTGGGACTAGTAATCACTAGTGATGAGCGAACGGGCTCAGATAAGGTGTTATCCGCCATGCTCGGGTGCCAACAAGAGTGACTTCAGCATGCTGGAAAAATTTGTTTGGGTCCCCGTGGCTGCACGTCTCCCGGCTGTTCGACAGGTACAACAGATTCAGGCCATTTCCGGTTTCTTAGACAATCTCTGCATGTGTTGCCCCTATCTAACAACTGCGAGACATGCAGCCGCGGGGACTCGAACATATTATTCGAGCACGCCGAAGACACTCGATTAGCACCCGAGGATGGCGGATAACACCTTATCCCAGTACGCTCGCTCATCACTGGTAATCACTATAAAATCAGCTGGTACTCATCTCAGGTTCTGCAGCTCCGGTCATTGTGTACAGGCACCAGCGACGAGGTAACTGCGATCAGAAACTCATGCCATCTACTGCTGGGCTAAGTGACATCATACACAATCACCAGAGCAGCCAATCTGGGGGAGGGCGACTACCAGCTGATTTTTAATATGGCCAGGACAAACTAGTAAAAATAAATGAAATTGAAAAGACCTCTTTAGTAAGTAGTTGCACTCGCAATATAACAATTCTCATGCATCGTTGTCATAACTGTGCCCTGTACTATGCCTGGGGTTCTGCCAAGGGACCTAAAGCCAAAACTGGGTGATAGCCTAATTCTTGTCAAAGGCGCGTGTACCTACACAGCCTACATTTTTCAGTACTGACTAGACAGTATCAGACAGTGCATGTAGGCATATTCATCTGGTAACACTTCACACTAATTGGAAGAACACCGGAGCTACCGCCTCACCAACACCGGAGCTACCGCCTCACCAACACCTGAGCTCCTGCAACCCTCAACCTACTGTCTCCTTCTCCATAATCCTGTAGAATGTAAGCCCGCAATGGCAGGGTCCTCGCCCCTCTGTATCAGTCTGTCATTGTTAGTTTGTTTACTGTATGTGATATTTGTAACTTGTATGTAACCCCTTCTCATGTACAGCACCATGGAATCAATGGTGCTATATAAATAAATAATAATAATAAAATGGCATAACATTTAAAAAAAAATCTCCAGAATTCATATATTATAACGAACACTCAGACATTTCAGAAGATCCCCTTAAGTTCAGAGTGATTGGTTATTCATAGAATGAGATCTCCAAGTATGTAATATGGTAGCTGTCACTTAATTAAAACAGTAGCCCGTCCTAGTTATGATTCAGGATGGAATGAAGCCTTAAGAAACACTGCTCCAGAAACACGTCTCAACTGCCAGAGGAACTGTATGGTAGGCTTACATACTGGTGAGCTGACTGAGAAGGGTTGAGACAGGAGACGAAATGAATCTTTTCCTCAACTGACAGAGCACCGAGGACTGAGGCAGGAGTAAAAAAAAAAAAAAAAAAAGCTCTTTGAGCTCAGCCACCTGAGATTTATTTCTTCTACGGTATCGATAAGTGTGCTTAAGATACAGCTCCTGTCAGCTGAGACAAGACTTGGGAGCGATTTTATTTCGGACTGCAGTCAGTCCTCACGTGACTAGGACGGAGGCAATTTTATCAAATTTTTGGAAGTCACCTGTAAGATATACCTCAATAGTTCCTACTACTAGAAGCGCTTACCTGCTTTTCACTTTCTTCTGGCTTTCTTTATAGTTTTGCTCAGTTACAGCTATAATGGGCGTAAGACACGGCTAGAGTTTTCTGTACTGGGAGTCACAAACCTATATGATTTCAGATGCCAGAAAATTGCGTATCATTGTGAATTTCTATGAGTTATTGCCAAATTATGTTTACATTGATTTGATTGCAGTCCTAATGCAACTGACCATGGGAATAATTTCCCTTTCCTTTCTACATTTGTTTATTGTCCACTTTTGAAGGCTTTGTGCGCTTTAGGAATCCAAGGTTTATGTCACAGCAAATAGTTTACGAATAAAGAAAGGGTACGAATAAAAATGTTACCAAATTAAAAAGTTGTCTCATTTCAAACCGGATCTTGACCACATTATATCTTTAGAAAAAAAAATGTGTTGCTAGATTACAGTTTTGTGACATTTCTCCTACAACGATTTGATTGTAGGAAATTTGATTACTCATTTTGGATGCCAACTACATGAAAGTAATTATCTAGTAACAGCATGTCAATTTCATACATTATCAACGTGTGATCTCTAGGGGCTTCACATTTGTTCTCCTCACTGGCTTTTAACAAAACGAACAGAACCAGTTTACCATTAAACTGTTTTTTTCCATTGCCTTTACGCTTTAAAAGTTAAACCAATATCAATTATTTGACCTTATTTCAGGGATATATCCAGCCAAATGTAAAGGCTTCAAGCACCGCTGAATCCAAATGTGATGGTAACTGTATGCCTTTTATTTTAATGTCAGTCGTATGCAATGCAGAATTTTCCTAGCCATTAATTTACAAGTCAGGTGTATTTTTTTTGGGTAAAGCTCTTGATGGCGGTGTTGTTTAGTCCTTAAAGTGACAATCCATTTTAGCGCTACAATATGACTACACATTTATGTACAAATCACTCTACTTGGTGCCCTTTGTTCTTTTCTCTATGGAAGCTGGAGGTCCAGCCCTTTGTCAACCATGATGTCCACTTTAGTGGCATAGGGAGCAGCTGCAAGTCACAACCACATCTCCACAGCATAGGAAGGGCAAGGTTCAGACATGCCACTGCTCTGTCAACGGCACAGTGGGAGGCAAGAAAGCAGCAGAAATGGTAGCTAAGAAATATTTAGTAACTTTTTAGTGCCAGGGACGAGACCTAGGGCTTGGTTTCTACACCTGGTCACCCGTATCTGGTCACAACTGAGTGAATGAGCCTTAGTGAGGCTACACCATTGATAAATAAATGAATCACTGTTCTTATACTGCCTGATAAGAAAATCAGTTATAAGGCAGGTCAAGCATACTCTAAAGGCCCCGTCACACATAGCAGCGATCTCGCTGAGTCACAAGTTTTGTGACGCAACAGCGATCTCAGTAGCGATCTCGCTATGTGTGACACGTACCAGCGATCAGGCCCCTGCTGTGAGATCGCTGGTCGTGTCGGAATGGCCTGGGCCATTTTTTGATCGTTGAGGTCCCGCTGACATCGCTGAATCGGCGTGTGCCGGTCAGCCGGAAAGCAGAGCGGTGACGTCACCGCTCTGCTTTCCGGCCGCTGTGCTCACAGCCAGACCAGAGAAGCAGAGCACCGAGGACAGACAGCGATAGGTAAGTATGTAGCGTTTGTTTTTTTTTTTACTTTAACGATGGTAACCAGGGTAAACATCGGGTTACTAAGCGCGGCCCTGCGCTTAGTTACCCGATGTTTACCCTGGTTACCGGGGACCTCGGGATCGTTGGTCGCTGGAGAGCTGTCTGTGTGACAGCTCTCCAGCGACCAAACAGCGACGCTGCAGCGATCCGGATCGTTGTCGGTATCGCTGCAGCGTCGCTATGTGTGACGGGGCCTTTAGGGTATGTGCACACGTAGAAAGCTCCTCTGCGGATTTTTCCACAACGGATTTGATAAATCCGCGTTTTCTATTGCGGATTCCGCTGTAGTTTTCTATTGAAGCAGGTGTAAAAACGCTGCGGATTCCGCACAAAGAATTGACATGCTGCGGAAAATAAAACGTTGTGTTTCCGCGCCTTTTTTCCACAGCATGTGCACAGCGATTTTGGTTTCCCAAAGGTTTATATTGTACTGTAAACTCATGGGAAACTGCTGCGGACCTGCAGCTGCGGAAACGCTGCAGATCCGCAGCAAAATCCGCAACGTGTGCACATACCCTTAGTCCATGAATGCCTGCACCCAAATATTTTCAGTTAGTGTGTCACAAGACCATGACCTTGTACAAAAACACATTTCCATCTATAGTGAGGACGAATTTGAGGCTTCATTTGAATGTACATGGAATATTTAGGTTTTATAGCGTGATAGATTTCAAAGTCATAGCTCACTTCATATCTTCTTGCTTCTTCAAACTCAGCAAGTTGTTTTATCCACGTTTTCATTCCTTCTGCTCAGTCATCGGCCATTGTTACCATGTGGGCTGGTAACCATCATGTTCAACACAACCTACTGTTGACAGCTGACTATGCTCACAAATTCAGAGTAATGTACAGCCAATTTGCAGTGTGTGTATATAGACACACACACCTTTGATGGATTAACAGATTGCCCCTCTACAATATGTCTTAAATCATAAGTGCCGGAACCAATTATCAGCACATCACTTTTTGGGTTTTTCTATTGATATTTATGGGAGTTCTTATTCGGTCTGACAAAAAAAAAAAAAAAAAACTTCACCACACTGGCACCCAAAATTCAGCAATTTTAAAAGCCCCCACCCTAATTACTATAGCTAAACCCTACTCTTGCATCAAAACATAACCTGTATTTTCTGCTCACAAGAATGCAAAAATTATAAAAAATAATAAATATATATATATATATATATACACACACACACACACACACACACATATACACACACACACATATATATATATATATATATATATATATATATATATATATATAAAAATTTGTAAAAAGAAAAATCCCCCCATCCCCCAAATCTTAATATATGACCACTGCCTTATTGTTTATGAGCTAAGAGTTTGCACACTCCCATCTTTGTAATCCACCTTCCTGGAGCAGAACAATATTGTATCATACAATTATTAGGTTCTGTAGAAGGACGTAGATCTGGGGATTTATTATGATGGAATATAGGCTGAACTGGATGGACAAATGGCTTTTTTGGGCCTTACTATGTTACGCCATCTTCCTTCACTCCTAAACAATAATAAGTTTTCTGAACCATCAAAGTTTCAATTTGGCCACCAATGGGATGTTTTAGGTCGTAAATAGCTACATTTTTAAAAAGCAAATTATTCCTCACAAGCTTCTATCTAGTAAATTAAACTGAGATTCTATATTGGAGAACAAATCTTTCCAACTCTTAGTAATCGTAACACTTTTATTATGCAGTGATCTCCTAAGGCTATTGATCTTTAAAAAAGTGGAAAAAAAAAGGTAATTGCTTTTACTAGATAGCATCGCATCAATAACCTCCATGTTAAAAGGTTATTCTCAGAATCACATTATTTTTGATAAAGTGCAATAAATGCATACTTAGTTATTACATAGACTAAGCCCAACATAGCATTTATTTCCTGTACCTTTGTGTTTTTTTCATCTCTATAGGGTCTTCTGTGAAGTTTCAAATAGATGATTGGCCGTTTCTGCTCTTACACAGCTGACTTCATTTTCCAGCAGCACCTTGCTTCTTTTCAGTGCTGCAGAGCCCCACTCCTTAGTGTTCCTGACTTACCCCACTAAGATAATCTTAATGAATTTTTATTTCTACATCTGCTCCTGTACATTATATCATTTAATGAACTTGGCTGATGCTTTGTTTTAGTCAACAGTTCCACTCTTACGTGTTTTTGTATTTACCCAATCAATTGGGTGTGTTTGGTTTTTAGATGGTTTCTCTAAGTCAGGTCTGTAACTCTATTCAGATGTTTAAGGTCAGTTCTATGCATGTCCAAAAACGTTTTTTTTTCCCTTAATTAAAATTTTTAATGCACCTGGAACCTTTTATGATGTGCTAATTGTTGATGTTTTAGCTCCAAACGCTAGAGGCCTTAGTTTGCTTTAGGCCAGTCTCACACGTCCAGATAATTCCGGTACCGGAGTTATCCGTGTCTGTGTGCTCACGTAGGCCATCCGTATGGGATCGGTGTGATGTCCGTGAGTACGTTTTTAGGGTCTGTGTGCTGTAAGTGTGTGTCCGTGTCCTGCATCAATTTTTACAATTTTAACCCTATGACACGAAAAACGCACACGGACAGCATCCGTGTGCTGTACGTGTTTACACGGACCCATTGACTTTAATGGGTCCGTGTAATCCGTGCGCTCCCACGAACACTGCCATGTCTGCGTGTTTTGCAACGGACACACGGTCTGTGAAAACATGCTGACATGTGCAGAGACACATTTACTTTAATGGGTCTACATGAGTCAGTGTCTCCGGTACGTGAGGAAACTGTCACTACACGTACCGGAGCCACTGACGTGTGAAACCGGCCTTATACTGATGCAGATGGCTGAAGATAAAGGTCAAGAAGAGACCTGTGCAGGAACATAGAGTGTTATTCTACTAGTAGAAGCTCAATGTCTGTGCTGGAGGAAGAGCAACATGGTGTTGGCAGGAAACCAGCCGAGACTGCACATGATTGACCAGGAACAGATTATTGCAGGACGGTTTCAATACCCAACTGGAGGTTATATAGGGCCTAGAGGGTTACCTTTAAAAAAAAGGTGTGATTTGTGCAAAATGGGTCAGATTTAAAAATGAGCTATAATGGCAAAAATTAATACATTGTAATACCACATTTTTATATAGGGTTATTCACAAAATAAAGAAAGTGATACATGAACGGATTCACTATTGCCAACATATCACGTCATTATTTGAAGCCATGCAGAATTTACATATACATTGCAAAAAAATAAATAAAAAATTTCTGACCATATGCAATGTATAAAGTATGAAAACCATAAAAAAATGATCATTTACAGAATATGAATTCACTGCACATACAGTGGTTATAGAAAGTATTCAGACCCCATTACATTTTTCACTCTTTGCTTCACTGCAGCCATTTGGTAAATTCAAAAAAGTTAAAAAAAATTTTCACATTGATGTACACTCTGCACCACATCATGACTGAAAAATTAAAAAAAATAAATGTAGAAATTGTTGCAAATTTATTAAAAAAGAAAAACTGAAATATCACATGGTCATAAGTCTTCAGACTCTTTGCTCACATTCTGTCCATTTCCTTGTGATCCTCCTTGAGATGGTTCTACTCCTTCATTGGAGTCCAGCTGTGTTTAATTAAACTGATAGGACTTGATTTGGAAAGGCGCACACCTGTCTATATAAGACCTCACAGCTCACAGTGCATGTCAGACCAAATGAGAATCATGAGGTCAAAGGAACTGGCCAAGGAGCTCAGAGACAGAATTGTGACAAGGCACAGATCTGGCCATGGTTACAAAATTTCTGCAGTACTCAAGGTTCCTAAGAGCTCAGTGACCTCCATAATCCTTAAATGGAAGACGTTTGGGACCACCAGAAGTCTTCCTAGACCTGGCCGTCCAGCCAAACTGAGTAATCATGGGAGAAGAGACTTGGTGAGAGAGGTAAAGAAGAACCCTAAGATCACTGTGACTGAGCTCCAGAGATGCAGTAGGGCGATGGGAGAAAGTTCCACAAGGTCAACTATCACTGCAGCCCTCCACCAGTCAGGCCTTTACGGCAAAGTGGCCCGACGGAAGCCTCTCCTCAGTGCAAGACATATGAAAGCCCGCATAGAGTTTGCTAAAAAAAAAAAACACATGAAGGACTCCAAGACTGAGAATTAAGATTCTCTGGTTTGATGAGACGAAGATAGACCTTTTTGGTGATCATTCTAAGCGGTTTGTGTGGAGAAAACCAGGCACTGCTCATCACCTGCCCAATACAATCCCAACAGGGAAACATGGTGGTGGCAGCATCATGCTATGGGGTGTTTTTCAGCTGCAGGGACAGGACGACTGATTGTCATTGAAGGAAACATGAATGCGGCCAAATACAGAGATATCCTGGATGAAGACCTCTTCCAGAGTGCTCTGGACCTCAGACTTGGCCAAAGGTTCACGTCCAACAAGACAATGACACTAAGCACACAGCTAAAATAAAGGAGTGACTTCAGAACAACTCTGCGATCATTCTTGACCGGCCCAGCCAGAGCCCTGACCTAAACCCAATTGAGCATCTCTGGAGAGACCTGAAAATGGCGTCCACCAACGTTCACCATCCAACCTGATGGAGCTGGAGAGGATCTGCAAGGAAAAATGGCAGAGGATCCCAAAATCCAGGGGTGAAAAACTTGTTGCATCATTCCCAAGAAGACTCATGGCTGTACTAGCTCAGAAGGTGCTTCTACTCAACACTGAGCACAGGGTCTGAATACTTAGGACCATGTGATATTTCAGGTTTTTTTTTCATAAATTTGTTTAAAAAAAAATTACATTTGTTTTTTTTTTCAGTCAAGATGCGGTGCAGAGTCTACATTAATGTGAAAAATTAACATTGTTTCATTGCAGCCATTTGGTAAATTTAAAAAAAAAAAAGTAAAAAATTTAAAGGGGTATGAATACTTTCCGTACCCACTGTATGCAGACATTTGGCAGTGTAATATACAGTACCATCTACATGCAAATAATTTCTGCATGTAAGTTGACCTACCATGCAGATTTTTACTTTTTTTTGTGCATGACGATTCTAAAAAGTTTGTTTCATACCTGTTAATTTTCTTGCTGTATCTATGACTAGTTATCAGATCCACAATTGCACAGCAACACTATTTAGTTTTTGGTGACACACTTTCTAGCCATGTAAATTGGGATGAATCTGTATCACAAATAGGAGCCAGAACTTCCTTTTGGATGTCCCACAGCAGAAAGTGGAGATAGCTATTGACTCGGCAGACAGCGATTTATCCCACCTCCCTATAACGTGCATATTTGGCAGAGAATGCAATTGTTTGTAATGTGGTGAGTTGGCTAAGCCTTGCCTAACAGACAATCCATGCATGTGTTGCCCCTGTCGAACAGCCGCGAGACATGCACCTATGGGGACTCAAACATTTTTCGAGAACGCCGAAGGCACTCTTCGCTCCCGTGAATGGAGGATAACACCTTTTCCAAGAACGGTCGCTCATAAATAATAAGCTTCTGTGAAACAGCCCTGGCGGTAGATCATCCTCTGTGACCAAGGGATCCAAAATGTAAGAAAGCCAACCTGTTTCATCCCACCTGACATCGGGGCAAATTCTGGACACCTCCAAGCAAAAAAAAAAAAGCTTGTCGACTTGTCTCAAACTCCGGTTGGTCACACATCAACTTAAAAGAAAATTAACAAAAACCTAATCCAACGATATCAGAAGAGTAAAATAAAAATGTAATTTGAACCCCATATTTTACAATTTTTTCACTGGACACGCAGCCTAATACTAGTTTTGTATAGAGGACTTTACACAGTAGATGCCATTGTAATTTTGTGATTGAGACTGGTGCAAAGAAGTGTTATGACAGCGGGTGATGTCACAGCTCACCTCTTCCCCTTACTGTATATAGAGCTGTTCAGTAATTTTACAGGAAGTAACAAAGGATGCACCATTTAGAATAGGTTATGGCAAAGCACACCTCCTCTCCATCATGACCTTTGTCCAGATTAGTGTATGCCTGTAGAAAAGTTCTCCTATAGAAAGTCATTGTCTTTTAATGCCTATGTCCATGTGGATGCTGTACATTTATAAGTGATCACCTAATGTTAGTCCATGTCAAAACTATTTTTTTTGTGTTTTAAGATAATATGGAATATTGAAAAAAAAAACAAATTTATGGACTTTTTTCCCTTGGGCAGCATTTCCTCAGTGTTTGCAGGACAAATCAGGAGTGGAACCTGCAAAGAAAAGTTCTAATTGGAATATTCACATCTGTTCTGCGCTCTGGAGTCATTTCTGATTTTATCAATATTATCAATGCGTGAACAAGAAAATAGGCAGAGGGTCAAATTACAGATACAGTACAATCCCCCACTAACGTGATGTTGTGCTAAGGAATTAGTAGCAGAAGAAATCGGAGAAAGACCAAAAACAAGATGGCGTTGGATCAGAATCTGTTGCATTGCTGGCAAGGTTAAATATTCCTAAAAGAGCAGTTTGGTCGACAGATGGGGCACTGGGATGAGAAGCCGTTTTAGTCCAAGAACCCCTGAAAACAAACTTCAGTGTAACAACCAGTGACCCTTAGAAATCCTAATGTTTATGACCAGTGACAATTTGATCATGCAAAAATTAAAATTACCCATTGATACCGAGCATGTGTCTGTTCCACTTCATCTTCCGCACATTTTCACTTTTCTGTTCTCCCATTTTACTTGACAGATTGTACAATTTGTGATACTTGCTTAGTACATGAATGCAGCTTCAGTACCGTAGAGAGAAGCTGTGCAAAAGGATATGTAGGGTTGTTGGAAGAGATTCCATGTAACTTGTCATTTATTATTATTAACAAGAAAACCATTCTTATTCTCCATACTAGAAGGCATAGATTAAAAATTTACGGTTTCAAGCCTACAAGTCGAGGATAAATTCTGAGGTTTCCTTCTTGTTTGTGTGACGCTGTCACTAAGACATTGTGGGGAATCAGTCAGAGAAATTTTAGTAGTCAGTTTTGATTGTGTTGCAGTTTATCAAAGTGCTGCAATATATTTGACAAATTGTATGCAAGCGTAATATTTCCGTCTGGAGCAATTTTTTCCTCTTTTTAAGCTACCTTCTACGTGGGAATCTGGCTTAGAGATTATTTTCATAGTTAATTTCACCATCTTTTCCCATCTCATACTTTAAAAGCAGCGAAAAATGTGCAAAACCACAAATATTCTTAATATTCTGTGCAATATAATTTCACTTTTTGATGACCGTTCGCATATGAATCTAGAGATGTGGTCCTTTTTATTAAGTGCTTATTTTATGTTCTTTAGGTTTTCTGTGAGGAAAGGCCCCTCAATAAAGACTACAAAAAACAGCTATGGAACAGCATGACAGATTTAAAAGGAGGGGATTCACATTTGAGTTATTAAAACATTTATGTTATTAAAGAAAATGTATTACCAAAGCCTAATTTAGGTTTTGGATAAGTATTATTAGTATCATCAAAAGTATTACGGTATTTATTTAAAAAAAAGGAAAAATACATAGCTCCGCCCTGATGTAATGGCTTTCATAACGGCATGGGCTATGCAAATACAAATTGCTTACAGTGGTTTGCGCAACTATTCACCCCCTTGACATTTTACCCATTTTGCTATATTACAATCTGTGTATAAATATTGTTGTAATCCGATTTGTGTGACGTATCAGCACTAAATAGTGTATGTTGATGAAGTGCCGTGAGAAAAATATAGGCCTAAATTAAATCCATGAGATCAAACAACTAAAAATTGTCATGTGCATATGTATTCACCCCGTTTGCTATGTAGCCCCTAAAGTTTCTGGTGCAAGCAATTACCTTGATAAGTTACATACTTAGTGACCGGACGTCCCCTGTGTGCAATCGAAGTGTCAAGTCTGTCAGTACATACACTTTACCTTTTCTAAAAGGCCACAGAGGTTGCAACACCATTAACAAGAGGCACCACTAACCAAACAACACCATGAAGACCAAGGAGATCTCCAAACAACACCATGAAGACCAAGGAGATCGCCAAACAAGTGAGTGACAAGCTTGTTGTTACAATAAAATATTCCAATCTCTGATGCTCCCCCAGAGCTCCACCAAATACATTATCGAATGGAAAGAACATGGCACAACAAACTTGCTAAGAGAGGGCCGCCCACCAAAACTATCTGCCTAGGCAAGGAGGGAATCAGTCAGAGAGGCAGCACAGAGACCAAAGGTAACCGTGAAGGAGCTGCAGAGCTCCCAAGCATTGACTGTCCATACGACCACAATAAGTCGTACACTTCATAGGCCTTTATGGAAGAGTGGGCAGAAAAAAAAAAAACCTTTACCTACACACAAAAATTGTAAGGCTCATTATGAGTTTGCCAAAGACATGTGGGAGTCTCCCCAAATGTATGAAGGTGGTGTGGTCAGAGGAGACCAAAACTGAACGCTATGCCAAACCAGCACAGCTCATCACCCCAAGAACATCATCCACACAATGAAACTGTGGTGGCAGCATCATGCTGTGGGGATGCTTTTCGGCGGTACTGACAAGGAAAATGGTCGTAGTCGAGAGGAAGTTTGCACAGAGGTTCACCTTCCAATAAGACACTTACCCAAAGCGTACTGCTAAAGCAACACAAGTAGTTTAAGGGAAAATGCGCAGATGTTTTGGAGTGGCCTAGTAAAATCTCAGACCGTTATGCAATTGAGTTGCTGTGGCTTCGTGTGTTGTGGCTGTCGAACAGCCGTGAGACATGCAGCCACAGCGACTCAAACATAGTACACCAAAGATACTCAACACACGAGCGTGCTCTGATAACGCCTTATTCCAGCAGGCTCACTAGAAACCATCCAACGTGAAGGAGCTGGAGCAGTTTTGCCTTGAGGAATGGGCAAAAATCTCAGTGGCAAAATGTGGAAAGCTCAGAGACTTATCCAAAGCAACTTGCAGCTGTAATTGCCACAAAAGTAGGCTCTACACAGTACTGACTTTAGGGAGTGAATAGTTGTGCACACTGAAGTGGTCAGTTATTTTGTCCTATTTGTTGTTTGCTTCACAATAAAAAAAAACCAAAATGTTCCATTGTAGGCATGTTATTTACCAAAAAAAAAAAAAAAACAATGTGAAATTCCAGGTTGTGATCTAGCAAAGCACAAAAAATGCCAAGGGGGTTGAATTCTTCACAAACCACTGTATATTCACACACACAGGTCTCAGAATTCCCTTTAAACTGGTCATTTACTTTGTCAATAGATTCGAGTATCGGTGTAATTGTGTCCTCAATGATAAGCATCTGCAAACCTGTGTAGCATTATTCAGGTATCCGTGCTACCATTGTAAAATCTGTGCGTATGTATGCTCTTCCCATTGGCAGCTATTCCCTGGTGATGGGACACCCTTTTATAATGGTTGTGTACAGACCTCCATGTAAAAATTCTAAGGGTACAAAAAACAAACAAAACAAAACCAACCAAGATTTCCTTTGCCTCCTGCAATTGGAGATTCAGATTCCATTGATCACTGTGGTACATTATTTTTCCTACTTACCAGGGGTGGCAAGCAGAGGACATCCCTTGATAACCTTCTTATTGGTTGAATCCAGCAGTGAATTTCAATGAAGCATTTCTGGAGTCTATCCATGTAAACTTCACAATCCACTGACCATTTTCTCCCCGATTGATTACCTTTTCTTTTGCTACACTTTGTGCCCCCCTTGGTGGGTATATTTAATGTTTAAAATGATGAGACCTGCAGCAAGTCTTTACCAGACACATTTGTAGCCAAAATATACTTTTAGATTTGACTGATAAGAACACCAGTTATTGAAAAGATATTTACAACAAATGTACAACAAATATATGTAATTAACTGGCCCCAGAGGAAGCAATAATATTCTTGGAGGTAGAAGGGAGTCACTATAAAACCAGACAGGTTTAACATTAAAGTGGATTTGTCAGCAGTCTTTTTGCTATGTAATCTGAGGGCTGAATAATATAGGGGCAGAGACCCCAATTACAGGGATGTGCCACTAATAGTGATGAGCGAATATACTCGTTACTCAAGATTTCCTGAGCACGCTCGGGTGTCCTCATTTTTCAGTATGAGCTAAAAAATAGCGTTAAATAGGGCCTGAGCTGTGCTTTACAATAGTGTCTTTATTGGCCCTCGATTCCCCACCTTTGCTGCCAAAATACCTTAGTAAAGTCGCCGTTTTCGCTTGTCAATCACGCTGGTCCGGTCAAATGGGCGTTGTGAAATCGCTGCTTCTCTCCCAGCTCCTCGGCGGGTCTGACGTAACTCGATCTGTGAATAGCACAGATCGCGCTTTTTTTTGCAGTTGCGCAGTGCATTTGGCTCTTGCGCATGCGAAGTATGTATTGGCCAACTGTTGGCAAAGCATACAATACATCATTGCGCATGTGCGGTTTTCCACAGTAACCTCTGTGCCCTGGAAGTCATCATATGCAAATTGTGTTCTGGACTTCCGGGGCACACAGGTTACAGCGCAGTGATGTGCTGTATGCTATGCCCACAGTTGGGCAAAGCATAATGTACAGGCGCAAGATTAGACTTTACTGCGCAGGCGCGAAACCAAACACCAACGCCGGGAAGAAATTTCTTAGGGAAAAGCAAGAGGTGGGGGAGAAATAGTGATTTCACAACGCCCATTTGACCGGGCCAGCATGATTGACAGGCGAAAACGGCGACTTTACAAAAGTATTTTGGCAGCAAAGGTGGAGAATCAGGGGACAATAAAGACACTATTGTAAAGCACAGCTCAGGCCCTATTTAACGCTATTTTTAGCCCATATTGAAAAAACAGGGTGACAGGTTCCCTTTAAGGCTGCTAGTCCAACCACTCCCCCCAGCAATGATTAGCAGCTTTGTCACTATATAAAGTACCCAGAAAGCTGCCAATCAGTTGGGTGGGTGGGGTTATACACAGCAAGCTGCCAATCAGGGGTGTGGGTGGGGTTACACAAAACTCAGCATTCAGAGCTCTGCTAAATCAGCAACAGAGAAATCTGATTCTATCACAACTGGTCCACCCAAACTGGTGGAGAAAAGTTGAACTTGATGAACCTAACCTTTTTTCAACCTATGTAACTATGTAAACTAAGTGACGCATCGCTGGAATCAGGATCGCTGTTTCTACCTCTTACAGCTAAGATTCCCTTTAGCTGTTCCATTTCATGTTTCATTGCAGTATACTCTATAACATTAGCTTTCCAATGACACCATAAATGTATTTAAAAAAAAAAAAAAAAAGTTGTGCCATCAAAGTATGCTTCGAATTGGTAATTTTTGTCCACTATGGTTACCAGTTAGTGTTCATGTGTTTTACTTCTTTAGTAGTGATGAGTGAGTATACTCGTTGCTCAGGTGATCTCCGAGTATTTGTTAGTGCTCAGTGATTTAGTTTTCATCTCCTCAGCTGAATGATTCACAGCTATTAGCCAGGCTGAGTACATGTGGGGGTTGCCTGGTTGCTTGGGAATCCCCACATGTAATCAAGCTGTCTAGTAGCTGTAAATCATTCAGCTGCGGCGATGAAAACTAAATCTCCGAGCAGTCATAAATACTCGGAGATCACCCGAGCGTGCTCTGGAAAACCCAAGCAACGAGTGCACTCGGTCATCACTATTTCTTAGCCAACAACCTAGCTTATGCCTGCCCAAAAAGTGGCCTTAACTGTATTAGTGAAAGGATCCATTCATAAAGTGTTTAACGAACTAAGATATTCTGCTAGATGGAGAGGCCTTCTGTCTGGACACCCAATGCACAAACCAGCACAAGATGCAAAGTCTTCGGTGATTACAGGTATAATAAATATATATATTTTTTTTTAAGCAGCCATGATGTGAATTTACTTCCAGGAGGGATAATATAAAGAATATACCAGGAAGGAACATTGTGTGTTTTCTGGGAGTCTGATATTGATGACGTTATATCCTATATTAAGTACCGCAAGTCAATATTAGACTGTGGTTGTACCACTCCTGGCACCACCACTCCCTTCCAAACTATCAGTTGTCTGAAAAGACCATGGGTGCTGCAGAGCTAATAAAGCAGGATGGGAGAAAGCCAAGTTGTACAGGTCACTTTTAATGCCCCAATAAATCCTGTTAAGTAGTAGTAATAGTAATAATAATAATACATATTCTCAAGCATGTATATTTTTTAAATGCTTGCATTGGTTGTTTTGATCCCTGCGAAACGGCCCAACACAATTTACACATTACAGTAATCATAACTTTAAAAATAAATGGAAAAAGTTGCATTCAGATATGGTAGATTAACAAATGGGGCACAGCTTGACATATTGCAAGTAATTCTTCCGAAATGTAATCTAAATGCATGGCCAAAGTGTCTTCTACCAAACACTGTGTACACCAGTCTAACAAGACGACATGACATTCAATGCTGTAATGTTTAACAGTTTTAGAAAACATCCTAAGGCAAGAACCAATCCCTAACGCTGTAAATTATACAATAGGTCATTGTAAAATTAAAGTAAATGCAGCTCCCAAGACCTTTACTGAGCATGTAATCTAATGTGTACCTGCCGTTCCTAGGACAATCTGACAGATGCAGCATATCCTTATACTGCATGTACTTGTTCTATTTTCCACATTTCTATCCTCCCAGTGGTAATTTGATGTTCTCCCTATCCTCCTGCTGCCAGCTTTATGCAGACCTGACTTGTCTTTGGTACCCATAATGAACTGAGTGAGCACAGCCATGTCTAACCTGATAACCACAACAAACCAGTGGCAAAGCTGGGTTACAGTGGCCGTTTCAAATGGAGCCGTAACCCAGGATTTCCCCAACAATTGGTTTCACTCATTGTAATCCAGGTTTCATTAGAAATGTAGTATAGTTCTTCATACTCACTATGGTCACTTATCTCATGTGTGGGGCATTGCAGTAGTTTAGATATCCATAGTTACGACCACTAGTGACAGCTAGTTAATTCTTCTTAGTGGTCGTAACCATGGATACCTAAACTACTGCAATGCCCTGCACATGAGGAAAACAACATAGCGAATCACAAGGATGATACAACATTTCTAATTGGAGGAATTTGCTATTACACCTAGTACATACTGGCATATGATCTTGGAGATGGGAATACGTCTAAATTACGAAGAAGAAAAAAACCCAGCCAATTGCATTTTTGTGGTCTGTAAATATTTTTTTTTTTTTTTACTATGGGCCTAAGAACTAACAGGCAGGTAGTTGCCGACTACTTGCCTGTCCTACCCAGCAGCAGATCTGAGCAGTCACCTACTGCTCCAGCCGACAATACAGCCCGGAAAAGAAAGATGCTCTATTCATGGGGCATGACTGCCGACATTATTTTGATTGACGGCTCCCTGCAGCATGACCGACAACAGAGGACGTGTCGTCAGCGGGTCTGAACAAGCAGGGAGTTACCAACCACCTGTATGTTAGTTCTTTGACCCATGGTAAAAACAACAGTCCCTGACAAGTCCTTTAAATGAATGACTGATAAAAACAAACAGTAAGAAAGTTGCTGGACAGGTATCATGACACTGTACAGTTAGGACAACCTGTGACAGAGCCGAAGAGGCATTAGGCTCGTGAAGTTAGGACGAAAACTTCATGCAATGGTCGGTGTTCAACTGTAGACAGATGAGTCTTTACAACAGGCAGTCAATTGAATGTAAATAAAAAATAAAACCATCTTTTTTGGCAATGAAAGTATGCTACTACTTTTGATAGTGGCTACAATGGCAATCTAATATGCAAAAGTTGAAAGATGTTGACCATTTTATAAAGGGGTTGCAACTTTGAAGAAAAAAAAAAAAGGGTGCAAAATAAAAGTGTAAATGGGTATTCCCATCTCCATGATCTTATCCCAATATGTAGTTGGTGTAGTAATAACAATATTAGCAAGTACCTCCAATTAGAAATGTAGTATATTTCTTTAGATAAGCCGTGCCGCTTACCCCATGTGCAGGGCATTGCAGTAGCTTAGATATCCATGGTTACAACCAGTGACAGTGGTCATAATCATGGACAGTTAAGCTACTGCAATGCCCTGCACATGGGGTAAGAGAGACATAGCTTATCAGAAGAACTACACTACATTTCTAATTGGAGGTATTTGCTAATAGCATTACAGTTTCTGCATTATTAGGACAGCATGTTGGAGATTGAAGTATATTAAAGGGGTATTTCAATTAACAGAAATGCCCTGATCACCAGATATCTGATCCAGTCAGGACAGGTCCAATTCTGCCTGAGTCATTACAAAAATACAGTCAGCCGACCCCGTTACACATTGCCAACACTATCCTGTGTTTGCACCAAGTCAGGTGTGGATCTGCCAGGACCAGTGTGACTATCAGGACACTTTCCTAATTGTATTATCTAGATTCTTTATATACATTTAAATATTACAAAAAATAAACGAAACACCACCTTTCATATCAGATCAGTTGGGGTCCACCTTCCAGAACGCTGATACTATGGACATGTCATCAATATTAAAGATTGGTAGGGGGTCAGGCACCCATGATATATATTGATGACCTATCCTAAAGACAGGACATAAATATTAAAGAAGTGGACAACCCCTCTAAGGGGTGACTGCAAAACACCTATTCTAATGACAAACCATCAATGTTGCGGTCCTGAAAAACCCCTTTCTGAATGGAACTCTTAACATTCAAAGAACTAATTAAGTTATTGTGTCCGAAATGAAGTCTTCTATGTGGTGCTGAAGGATTTGGGGCAGTGTAATCCACCCACATGATTGTGACACGCTCCCAATAGAATGGTGGGAATATGACGGACTTTCCTTTTAGAGGTTCCATGGTTTTAACATCCAGTGTTCACAGTTTAAACCCAATAATATCATATTTCATGTTTTACTTTTAAGTGACAATTTCTGCGGGTGGTACACTGGTGGACATGAACGATAGTCATTCAGCTTTCCACGTGGCCTGAACGGCATGTAAAGGCCGCAGCTTTGCAGATTAACCTTTTTTAATGTCAAAACATTCCACGAATCAGAAATTTTTAGTTTACAATATACTGACATTGTACTTACCAACCTTAACATGTTCTACCAACAGAAAATAGTGAGAATTATTAGAGGGAGAAGGTGTCCTGTGTTTCCCATCTATAAAGAATGCTGGATGGTGTAAAAACCTGAACTCCTTGAGATTTAAACACTTCTTTTGCATAGCAACTCGTTGCCTAGGTGACCGACCACCGCTGTAGTCTAGCAGTGCCAACCATGCACACAGTGCATATAAGCGCTTCTCTACTGAGCTTGTAAACACTACGTAGTATTTGTCTGGATTGCTGGAGCTTGCTGTTCTCTATCCCGGCCATCTTCAGTGCAGTACTAATATATTAGGTGGCTGCAGTGGTCGGTATCAAAGGCAACGAGCTGTAAACAAGAGATTAATATCGAGAACGCTGCAAATTATCTATAAAAAGAGGACAATAACCCTTTAATCTTTTTATGCCAAGGGCCCTGTGGATATTTATACCATCTTTCGGGGCCGTACAAATTGCGCGATAACTGCGCCCACAAGGTACATCCTGACGCTGGCATTGGTGTCAGGACATAATCCCATTGGGTGCGTCTCAGCGTTCAGTAGTGAACAGTGCGGGCTTGACAGAGCAAGAAGAGCGGTCCGTGGTTCCCTATCCCGGCATTAATATAACGCAGTGTTTCAAAAACTCCAGTCCTCACGGTTAGAGTTGAGCAAATTTTTCAAAATTCGGTTTCGATTACTTTTGGCGGTGAATATTTTTAATTGGAGCCAATGGGAATTGAAATAGACTAATGTTCGGAATCGATCAAACAAATTCTGCACGATTAAGGTACCGATATGGAAAATTCATATTCGGCGACCGATTCCAAACATATTTGCTCTATTCTGATCACAGCCCCTAACAGGTCATGTTTTCAGAATTTACTCTGCACAGATGATAGAACTATCATCAAGACACTAGCAATTCTCACCTGAAAACGCAAATTGTTCGTGGCCGTGAGAACTGGAGTTTAGGAAATACTGATCATTTGGAAATTGGTGCCACACAAATGCAAAAATAAGTGTATACTGACTGACACTGTCCTCACTTCTATGAAAGTGGTCTCATGTGTAAGAAAATTACATTCTGTTCTAAACCGGTCATACCTGAGAATCATTACACAACACACAAACTTAGAACCAACTTTTATTTAAAAAAATTTAATACATTACATGGTATAAAATTACATCCTCAACAGTGATAAAATCCTATTGTCCCAAGGTATGGAAAATATAAAGAAACTGCATAGGTGAAATATTTAAACGTGGAAAGGAAAAAAGCACGGACACCGGAGCCAATGCTGTACGGAGGGAAGAAGTACCTGTATTTGTGTTTTTACTAAAATCACGTTTTATTCTACATTAAATCCTGATTCTCAAGTGTGTAATGCACTAGAAATAGACAGAAAATGCAACAACTTGCTGTACAGCATCCATCATTTTAGTTAACCCTGCTGTTGTCTTCGGTCAAAAACGACCGACCTTGAACTTCAATATTCTTTAAAATATTCAAGATGCGGCTCTGAAACCCGTGGCCGACTGACCCATCCTCATTTAAGTCAATCAACCACAAGTTTCAGAACCGCATCTTGAACACCCCAAAAAAATACCAAAGTTAAAAATCGGTCTCCCCAGACCGAAGACAACAGCAGGGTTAATGAAATACAGCAATTAGCAGTGTTCCTAGAATAAAATACCCTTCTGTTTTGCTTCCATGCTTTCCTCGATACAGCCGAGGGTCTCCTACGCCCTCTGGCAGCTGACAAAATAGTCCTTTCTTGGCTCTAGTGCAGGAGTCTTCTCAGCTTTACTACCATGTTATGCAGAAAGCTCTGCTCCTTTCCTGATAAGCAGGAAGCCATTTCTATTGGCTACTCTTCAGTAAACCGTATCACTGAGCATGTGTGACCACTAGCACTCAGGTCATTAGGCGCATGCATACGCTGAGCGCCAGTGGGCGCCATGTACCGGTAAGTAATGTCGGAACTCTTCACTGACCTTCCCTCCCTCTCTTCAGCTACGTTTAAATGGCAACGTTATCCTGACCTGTATAATCGTGAGACATCCCTGTGCACGCTTCTCTGCGATATAATGACATTTCCAATGGAATATGCAATGTGTACCCTGCTTGTAAAGATTATTCCTTCAGTGTTGTATGATGCCATACACTAAAATGGTTTGCTATTATTGGTAGATAATGGACTGGGGTCTTAAACATGCAATGAGCTCTGCAAGGATAATCTTACCTTTCCTCTCAGGAGCGTACAGCCTATGTTCTCACGAACGTACAATACTGTCTGAACAGTTGACACCCGCGGAGACCAAGGTCTCAAGAGTTCATATATTGACGATTGTGCTGACACTCAAGTAACCCCGGGCCAGCGTGACTCCGTGGGAGCAGAACCACAGCCATGGGGCGCCGTGTGCATCCTCTTCCTTCACATACGGACGCTGGAGGCGCTAGAAGGATGTTGTCCATTGCACATTTTGAGGCATGTCACAAATACTGGTTGTGTGTGTGGTGCCTATCATTGCTCTCCATACAATGAACAATTTGTTTTAAATAACCGGTTTTATAAGTCTGCCCCCTTTTATTGTAAATATCAAAAATAAAATAGGAGGTATGGATGAGAAAAAAAAAAAAAAAAAAAAATAACAAAAAAAATTGAAAAATTTGAATAGACCGATAAATGTTAAATCTACGGTTGTAATCAGTGAGCTCAACAACTATGTCCAGGTATAGGAAATGGTTATGAAATATTCCCCACCCCTACATATATCCCCTCTGCCTGCAGTGTAAAGTGTACAAACAACGTGCAAATTACCATTGTGCCAAGGCATGGTCCTTCAGGACACAGCATCCCCTTGCAGCTTTACAAATGCCCTGGATAGAAAAACTGTCTGTGGAGGAGGTTAGATGTAAACTACGCGGGCAAAGTCAACGCCTACCTCTCGAGTAGAAGCAATATCATAAGGAACATGGTTCATTTATTTTATATGTAGACAAGCCTCCTGTTTATTTCTTTATTAGGTAATGGAAGCAGCACGTTTCTGGTATAAATCAATTAGAGTTTTCCTTTAGGCACAAGCGTTATCTTGCAAGATGGCAGAAGGCAAGTCATCATTGACATAATCCTTTATTTGGATTATTTCAACCCGCTAGAAACGTGTGAACTCCGTTCTGATCCACAATAATTAAAATTATCAGCACTGCCTGAAAACGTGATAAATCGTCAAAATATCAAAATTGTCAGCAGGATTTCACATCCCAATTCATATACGCATGGAGCTCTTATAAAGACAATTCCAGCAATATCTTTACGTGCCAAGTTCGCACCTCTGTTACTGAGAAATCAACATTTGCATTGACATGCAAATGAGGTTGGGGCGCTACTTGTAGATCTGAAGCCTCTGTCACTCCAGCCCTATTCCCTGCCCAGTGCCAACGCCTCCTGCTTGACTGAAGGCTTTCACCTGAAGTCACAGCATAGAGGCAGTGGTGCTGGGTGAGGAATGGAGCTGGAGTGACACAGGCTTCAGATATGCAAATGAGGCTGAAGAACTACTTGTAGATCTGAAGTCTGTCACTCCAGCTCTATTCCTTGCCCAGTGCCACCGCCTCCTTCTTGACAGATACCCTGTATGCTGTGTGACTTCAGGTGAAAGTCATCAGTCAAGCAGGAGTCAGTGGTGGTGGGCAGGGAATAGAGCTGGCGTGACAGAGGCTTCATATCTACACAGTTCCTAAGCCTAATTTGCATATCAATGTAAACAATGATTTCTCAGTAAGGGTACCGTCACACAGTGGCATTTTGATCGCTACGACGGCACAATTTGTGACGTTCCAGCGATATGTCCGTGACGTTCCAGCGATCTCGCTGTGTCTGACACGCTCCTGCAATCAGGGACCCCGCTGAGAATCGTACGTCGTAGCAGATCGTTTGAAACTTTCTTTCGTCGTCTAGTGTCCCGCTGTGGCGGCATGATCGCATGGTGTAACAAAGGTGTGCACGATATTGTATACGATGCGCGCATAGTAACCAACGGCTTCTACATCGCACATACGTCATGAAATTATCGCTCCAGCGTCGTACATTGCAAAGTGTGACAGCAGTCTACGACGCTGGAGCGATATTGTTACGATGCTGGAGCGTCACGGATCGTGCCGTCGTAGCGATCAAAATGCCACTGTGTGATGGTACCCTAACTGAGGATTGGACTAGCCATGTAAGGCTTTTATGGGGCAGCAATAATTCCACGGCACGCCGTGAGGGCCGTATTTATGGCCGTGTAAAAAGACCGAGCCTGCTCAATGTTTTTCACGGCTTACGGACACGGCCCCATTGTAAATCAATTGGGGCCACAAAAACAACGGAAGGTTGTTTTTGCGGTGCGCCGTCACTTCCAGTTTTGCAGACCACCGTATTTTTTTTCACAATACTTTTGCTATAGTATTGGGAACCTGGAAAAACGTCGATCCACAAGTTTTTTGCGGTCCGTTATTGCGGCATACCTTGAAAATTGCGGCAATACTGCCCCCCCAAAAAAGGGCCGCAAAAACACGGTATGAGTAAAAGAAGCCTAAAGGTAGTGCTTGACTTGTCTTTGAAAGAGCTACATGTGCAGGGAAATAGTTTGCGGGTGTGAAATCATGCTGACCGATCCCAATAAAATGCAGTCAATATGTATTCTGAATATGGTGCAGCAGATGACGGCTGCTATAAAAATCAATGCTTTTGGGTTACAATGAATCTTTCCTAAATGGGTTTGTGGCTTACTCTGTGTCAAAGTGAAAGACAGATTAGAAAAAGTTAAATGAGGGAAGTGTCGTATATGCAATACATCTGTGTAAAACCTGAATATTAAACCTTTGATAACACTTGATGATTCAATGGCTTTTAAAGAGCATTTTCCTTTAACAGTCTACATGTGTATGGAAAGACTTTATTTCCACCGTATCAAGTAGGTATAGATTTTCAAAAATGAGTTTAAATACAAAAAAAGCCTACGAAAACAAAAGTTCAGAAATATGTCTTGATTTAACAAACCATATCACCATGTAAATGTGTATTTAAAATTAGAAGTAAAAAAAAAAAAAAAAAAAAAAAAAAAAAAAACCAGGTTAAAAATTAAAAGCTGACAAAGAAATATGCCTACATATGGGTAACAGGACTGGACCCTTAATTAAAATCCTTAATCAACACATACAATTCGCTATAGAGGGTGTAAAGGTACCCTGGTCACTGCTCATAGGTAAAGAAAGTGCGGAGACTAGGTCTTTTGAAGACAACTAAAACTAGATGTAAAGGCAATGTGGCGTGTCCTATAACTATTAGTGAAGTTGGTTGTCAAAGTGATCACAAACTGTAGATGGTGCTTTTCCAAGCACTATGTTGAAGAGTAGGTTTTGCAGATTCCATAAAATGTTTTCCAATAAGTCATCTTCATACAGAGGTCCTGAAGAACAAGAAAAATACCCTCCATGTGCTTCCACTACTACTGCTAATACAGCCTGGAGAGCGTCTCCTTCCCCCTCTGGCAGCTAAAATTACCCATTTCCTAGTACTCCAAGAGTCTCCTCAGCTCTCCTTTCATGCCATTGTACAGACTCCACTCCTTTGACCGCTTATAGACTGCTCTGTAGTAAACAAATGATCACTATGCAGAAACCTGGCAGTGGGGTTAGTGGCCGACCACTGTGACCACTAGTACTCTGCTCATTAGGTGGATGTGCACTTTGCTATGAACTCTGGTCTCCAAGTGGCATTACACTATGTGAATAATAGTCAGAACTCTTGATGAGATCATTTACAGCATGTAAACATGACAGTTCAAGCTCTAAAATCATTATTAAAGCCGCAAAATACAATCCCAAGTAATGGTAAAAATAAATAAATAAGGCTCTTAAGAACTGAATGACAAAGCAGCAGAAAACCCCAATAAACATGTAAATATTAGAGAAAGTGGGTGTCATCGCAATGACTAGAATCTGTGAATGATGCTTTTGTGCCAAGATTTTGGGCGCGAATCATAGTTCATACTAAGCAGACATCTATCCTGCTAACTTTCAGCTTTCAGCAGCTTAACATTTGATTGCTAAACTTTCCGAAAATTTCCCATTGACTGTTACCTTGCAATATCTGTTCTTCACTGAAGTCTATAACCTTTAGAATGGCTCATTCTTTAAAGGATTAGCCCTCTGCTCCCTTCGGCGTGGAGAGGCGAGTGGGACAATGACCGCATTAGTACATGATGGGTGCGCGACACTTTGCATTCAGGCGGGCACCGGCGGACTTGCCGTCACCTGTCCCGCTCACCTCTTGACGCAGGAGTGAGTGGAGCAGGACTAACCCCTGTAACCAATTTATGATGAGCCTTGAAGTACCTGACCGCCTGAGGAAGCGGGAGGAAACAATTCGGGTGTAAGGACAAGGGACCCAACTTCAATCAGTGACCCGGGCAACTTGTTTTCAGCCATGATACTATCCATTATTGCAGTTATCATCGAGTAACTTCTCTATGCTATTTACTATTATCCTACACAATGGTGTTAAATTTAATATACTGTATTTATCATGTTTTGCTTATACAGCGCTATCATATTCCACAGCACTTTACATATATCACATACATGTATGATAACCTCTCTACATCTATGTATTTATGTGCCATCACTACCATATTTTATACACACTCCTTTGATCCAGTCTACTGACATGTCCGTCTGTTGTGAGACACTTATGCTTTTATATTTTGCATGTTATTTTAAACTAACCTTTATTAAGGATTTGTAGTTCACTTTATTTGCCTTTTGGTTCATACTGATATATGCAATAATCAAGGCACTAGATAAATAGTAATTTTGAAGTTTTTTTGCACCACTTTGCGTTAGATTCGCTAAAAGGGGCAAAGCCGGAGGTGCAGTTTAACCCCCCCGTCAAATTAATAAAAAATACTGGCGTTTTGCATTTCAAAAGCGCAAAAAAAAAAAAAAAAAAAATGGAGTAGCATTTCCTCTGCACAGAGGCGCACGACAGAAGGTTGGCAGAATTAAGTGTCATAATACATCTCTTAATGAAATTGTGTGCTGCAGCAAGACTGGCATAGAGTGAGGGTGAACATCGGCAGTTTTGATGAATCGACTCCATAGCGTATTCCTAAACCTTTCACCCAGGAACTAGAGTTGTATTTTTCCAGAAAGAACCTAACAGCTAAACTCTGTCCAAACCACATTTGTACAGCACTGATATTTTATCAAACTATTGTGCACGAGTTAAATCAATTTTTTTTATCAGAGAAATGCTCAAACCGTAAACTATATTTTCCCTTCATAAACTACACGAACAACCAATGTGTCCTTGTAAAGAACAAAGGACGTAGTTATCGCGATATGAAAGGACACTTAAAAGCCTCTAAAACCATTCTCACACCAAGACCCCGAACTGAACAATATAAAACAAACCTCAAATTAAAAGGACAGGAAAATACTTCTAAAAATGTATTAAAGAAAGCCTTACCGTGATGTGGGTTCATTGGCCCAGGAGCATTATTTGGCCCTCCTTGAGGAGCAGGCCCAAATCCATTTCCATTATCATCAGACTCAATATTTTCTCGTCCAGTTCCGAGAGACATAGGATGTCCTTGCGATATGTCTGAATCATTTGATGAAGGACCTGCAGCAGCTAAGAAACCAAGTGTTATTCACAAAGCTCCCAGTACGAGACCCTCGTTCACAGAAAGTTAGGCAAAACCACTAAAAATAATGCAATATACCCCGCGTCTGTTCTAGTTTACGAGATTGCAGTCTACATAGTTATTAAAACAAATGAAACTAAGTGCATGTGTGTAATACAAGATGTAAAATGATAAATTTACACAAATTATTCTACGTGGATTCTGCTAACATTGGGGTCCAGCTTTCTAGCGCTCGTCTTCCCTAATTAATAAAATAACATTGCCCAGCTCCTGTACAGATTCATTAGAATTACCCATCTATGAGCCGCCATTTAACTAATTGTAGAACAAATATAAACCACAAAGTTCCAGAAAGAAAGTCACTTACAGGTTGGCGGCATGCCTAATCCAGATAAAGGTGGAGGAAGAGATACTGGAGCCATGGGAGGAGGCATCCCCATAGGAGGTAGAAAGCCTGGAGGGCAGATACAGTGTTAGAAACATCACAGAAAAAGACACTTTGGTTTTATTTATTTTGTTAAAAATTAAAGTTTATATGAACAAAATCAAAACTAATGGTCATCTGTTTAATGGATTTGCCTTTAACGGGGTTGTCAGGGACTTTTATATTCATGGCCTGTCCTTTGGATAGGTCATCGATATCAAATCGGTGGGGATGCGACATCCAGCACCTCAGCTGGTTAGCTGTTCGTGGCAGCGACTGGATAAGCTCAGCTTTGTCAACTGAACCTTCAGCCGGCGTCGGCACCAGCTGATCGGCGGGGTGCCGCTCCACAGATATTGATGACCTATTCTTAATATAAAAGGATAGGAAACCCCCTTCAATGCGAACGCCAGGTACTCCATGCCCCCCAAAGCCACCAGCAGTTGTCTTCATAGGTAAACACTCTGCCTAAGGCCATGTGCACAAGTTCAGTATTTTTTGCGTTTTTTCGCGATAAAAACGCGAAAAAAACGGTTATATATGCCTCCTATTTACAGTGTATTCCGCATTTCTTGTGCAAATTTCCGCGAAAAAAAAATCGCATTGCGTAAAAAAAAAAGCAACATGTTCATTAAATTTGTGGAATTGCGGGGATTACGCACACCTAGGAATGCATTGATCTGCTTACTTTCCGCATAGGGCTGTGAACACCATGCGGGAAGTAAGTAGATTATGTGCGGTTGGTACCCAGGGTGGAGGAGAGGAGACTCTCCTCCACGGACTGGGCACCATATAATTAGTAAAAAAAAAAAAAAAAAAAAGAATGAAAATAAAAAATAGTGATACACTCACCTTCGATGGCCCCGGAGTCTTCCCGCCTCTTAGCGGTGCACGCTGCCGCTTCCATTCCTATAGATGGTGTGTGTGAAGGACCTGCGATGACGTCGCCGTCTTGTGATTGGTCGCGTGACCGCGACATCATCGAAGGTCCTGCACACACACATCATCTATAGGAACGGACGCCGCTGAGGAGATCGGCTGTTTGCAGGTGAGTCGAACCATTTTTTTTATTATACATTCTATCTTTTACTATTGATGCTGCATAGGCAGCATCTATAGTAAAAAGTTGGTCACACTTGTCAAACACTATGTTTGACAAGTGTGACCAACCTGTCAGTCCGTTTTCCAAGCGATGCTACAGATCGCTTGGAAAACTTTAGCATTCTGCAAGCTAATTTCGCTTGCAAAATGCTAAAAAAAAAAAAAAAAAAAAAAAACCGGGGAAAAAAAAAACGCAAAAAAAATATATGCGGATTTCTTGCAGAAAATTTCCGGTTTTCTTCAGGAAATTTCTGCAAGAAATCCTGACATGTGCACATACCCTAAAAGTCCCTTTATTACATTACACACAGATCTTTAGAGTTAGTGTTTATGATATGTAAATGAAGCCTTTGACCAGTCAATGGGGCATTCGTGTCCCCAGACTAGTTGGCCCACTAAGCATGTTATCACGCGCCCCTGTGAACGTGATAACATGACTTACAAGCGACGGTGTACTCACCAGCGCTATACATCCCTCGCGCATGAGTGTGGCTTCTTTCCCTCACTGAAGTGATCCCCTGAAAACGTTTATACTCGGCTTCAGAGGATCAATACCGTGAGGGACAGAAGTCACGCTCATGCGCCAGGGATGAATTGCGCTGACACCCACAGGGGGGTAATAACATACGAGTGGGTCAACTAGTCTGGGGACACCCACGCCCCATGGACTGGTCAAAGACCTCATTTATAAGTCATAAACAGACTTTAGAAATAATTTTTCTAAACAACTGTTTGTGTGAGATATAATGCAGGGATGGTTAGGCAGGGTACTTCCATATGCAGATACAACTGCTGGTGGTTTTGGGGTCACTAGGGACCTGACAGATTCTCGAATTGCAAGTGCATACCCAGGAAAATTGAAAAACGTCTATGGGGTGGGAGAATAAAAAAAAATAAAAAAAAGTTTGTTTCGAAATGGAATAAAAAAAAAAAAACACCGTAAAAAACAGAATGAAATAAACTATTGTTTATGCTTTTAAACATCTGTATAAAAAGGAGAAACTGGCGTCAGTTTCATGTTTATTTGCAACAATTTTCTCTTTCTACTGGATCCATTAGAAATGGAAATGTGACTATAGTCCTTTCCTGGTATAGAAATTATTATGAATGGTTTTATCTTTGCTCACTAGGAGAGACATCCCTGTTCTGATTACTTAAGTGCACTTTTATTGATTTTTTTTTAAGCTCCACATCTTTCAGTCATATGCAGCAAACAGAGGAAACGCAACACATCTTCACAACCATTTAACCATGCAGTAGACTGGAAATGTCCTACTTTGACACCTACTGAGAAGTTGTCTTTCATCAGCCCTAGTTCATAAAATGTTAAAGAATTTTAATTATATGCTTAAATCAGGGATGTCACCCATTCATTGTCTACGCATACATCTTTGCCTTTAGTTGTCTCTCAATAGTCCTGTAATGGATGTGAGGAATAGGAAAGGGGATAGCTTGCTGGACACTAGACTGTAGGCTTCTTGTGATCAGCGCTTTACAACCTTGAGAAGAAGGCTCTACAACCCCATTCTGAATGGAGCGGAGGAACCCATAAGCAGCCTCCATCCCATTCATCGCTTATGGGTCCGCAGAAAATAACAGCATTATTCTTGCCAATCCCTAAACAATAAATGGAGTGCACACACTGGGGGTGCAAGCGGACGGACTTCAGAAAATCAGCAAGATAAATCTTATCAATAAGTTGTTTTTTTGATAGGGAATAACCATTTAAAAAGGGGTTCTCCGAGAAATGTAATAAAAATAAATTACACATTTAAACATTTTTTTTAAATACCTTTATATTTTGAAAAAGGTATACTTTATCTAGTGCAGTGTGAGGATTTTTAAAAAAAAAAATGGTGACTGCCAGATAGGGTACTCAGGACGCATGCAGTCGTAGGCGGAGCTGAATGAAGAGGCACGGCAGTGGGCGGGGCTTCACGGAGGAAGTCCACAGCCATGCCAAACGCTAGTGTGAAACTAGCCTGACAGATTCACTTAAAGTGCTTTTGGCTCATGAGATAATCTGGGCACAAGTTAATATGAAGGAGAAAGGGGCAAGATGTGACATCACCTATTGTGAATGGTGGATCCTGTGTTATCTACTGTATATAGAGGTGTTATCAGTCATTGTACAGGAGGAGGAGGTGAGCTGTGACATCACCTATTGTGAATGGTGGATCCTGTGTTATCTACTGTATATAGAGGTGTTATCAGTCATTGTACAGGAGGAGGAGGTGAGCTGTGATATCACCTATGGTGAATCCTGTGTTATCTACTGTATATAGAGGTGTTATCAGTCATTGTACAGCAGGAGGTGAGCTGTGACATCATCTATTGTGAATGGAGGATCCTGTGTTATCTACTGTATATAGAGGTGTTATCAGTCATTGTTTGGAGTGCCACCCACCGTTGTTGAACAAAAGATCATTTGGCTGTAGCCCTCTCCACCATACACAAATGATCCTGCGTGATTAATGAGTGATACGCTGCCACCCTCCTGTCAGCAGCTTACTCACAGGGAGGACAAAAACGATCAGCCATTGAAATTCGAAAAGCCAAAGCCTTCTTCTGTCAGGAGTTTACAGCTTTATTAGCAGAATCGTTCAACTTGTCTAATGTGAATAGAAGCCTTCATCCTGTATGTGATTGCTATGAAACTGCTGAAAAGGTTATTTGTACAGAATGGGAAACAAGTCTAATATTAGACGTCACATGCAGTTTGAAAATTTATATTTTGGTTTTCTATTTTTCTAAACCTAGGAGTCAGCTGTGTGACTGGCTGCACTTCACGGGAGACCGCTAGTTTAAAAAACAAACAAAAAAAACACAACTTCAATTCTACAATATTGGATAGCATAAGCAATCAAGTTATTGCAGGTTAAAGTACTCTAACAGGTCTATAAAAAAAATTGGCACAATTTTCTTCATCACGATACCTCCCCCCAAAATGGAACTCTAATATGAACCCCCCTTAAAGTCATACTCAATATAACCTACAGCTTGCCCCACAAAACCAAACTTTGTTACAACTCAGCTGACTGCAAGATAGTTATGGGCTCTTGGAATATAGCGCCTAAAGTTGAATGTGTGTGTAAAATTAAGATATGTTTACATACATAGAGTTGTGTGTGGAAAAAGTGGTTGCCCCTTCCCGATTCCCTATTCTTTTGCAGGTTTGTCACACTTGCAGCAACACAGCCCCAGACCATCACACTACCACCACCATATGTTACTGTTAGTATGATGTTCCCTTTCTGAAATACTGTTAATTTTACGCCAGATGTAATAGGACCATACACCTTCCAAAAAGTCCAACTTTTGTCTCGTCAGTCCAGAGTATTCTCCCAAAAGTCTTCTGGCAAAACTGAGAAACCTTTAAAAGTTCTTATTGCTCACTAGTGGTTTTTGTATTGGAACTCTGCCATGCAGGCCATTTTTGCCCAGTCTCTTTCGTACAGTGGAGTCTTGAATAGAGACCTTAATGGAGGCAAGTGATGCCTGCAGGTTTTTGTTTTGCTGTTGTGGGGTCTTGTGACCTCTTGGACAAATCACTATGCTGTTTTGGCAATTTTGATCGGCCGGCCACTATTGGGAAGGTTTACCACTTTTCTATCTTTTTGCCATTTGTGGCTAATGGCTCTCACTGGTTCACTGGAGTCCCAAAGCTTTAGAAATGGCTTTATAACTTTTCCAGACTGATTGATCTAAAGTTTCTCATTTGTTCCAGAACTTCTTTGGATCATGGCATGCCATCTAGCTTTTCAAGAACTTTTGATCTACATTATTTTGTCAGGCGGGTCCTATTAAAGTGATTTCTTGATTGAGAACATGTGTGGCAGTAATCAGGCCTGGGTATGGCTAGGGAATGTGAACTCAGCTTCCCAAAGATGTGATAAACCACAGTTAACTTATGTTTTAATGGGAACAATCACTTTCTCACAGGGCCCTTTAGGTTTGAATTTCTTTTTCCTTTAAGACCTTCAGGACAGCACTGGTGAAGAGGGAATGATTCCCCTGAAACGCGTTGGTTGTTCTAGCTGATCCATCGGCACTCGTCCTTTCTAGCTCGTGACGTCACACTCCGCTCCTTCCCTTCCTCTTGCGAAGCGCTGCTTCCGGCCGGAGCACGTGAGGTACAACTCAGTTGACTGAAAGATAGTTATGGGCTCTCTGAATATAGCGCCTACTATAATGCCACGCGGCATTCACAGGTGATATGCAGCTGAACTCATCCGTGCGAGCGGCATCTCAGCCTGGCTACCAACTATACCCAGTAGCCTCATGGACTTCATCACACTGTACCACCACTGCTTCTACAAGTAGGATGCCTTCATTTTAGCTTATAGTCTAGCCACATGTATTAAATACAAATCCTAATTAGCCAATTAAACCAAGTGTGGCAACTATCAATATTAACAGTCATAACTACACCAGATCCACTACACCAACCATGGAGACAATTTGATATCTTCCACACCTGATTGAATCCACACACAAGCCAGCATAGTCCCTTGAAGCAAGTAATTTTTAAGGTTAATATAACTAAGCCATTATTTATTTATATACATACACATTACATAATAACAGTTATTAAGGTTGAAGGAAGACCAAGTCCATCTAGTTCAACTCATATCCTAACCTAACGATCCAGAGGAAGGCAAAAAAAAAAACCCATGTGGCAAAGAGTAAGCTCCACATTGGGGAAAAAAATTCCTTCCCGACTCCACATACGGCAATCAGACTAGTTCCCTGGATCAACGCCCTATCAAGGAATCTAGTATATATACCCTGTAACATTATACTTTTCCAGAAAGGCATCCAATCCCCTCTTACATTTTAGTAATGAATCACTCATTACAACATCATACGGCAGAGAGTTCCATAGTCTCACTGCTCTTACAGTAAAGAATCCGCGTCTGTTATTATGCTTAAACCTTCTTTCCTCCAGACGTAGAGGATGCCGCCTTGTCCCCGTCTCAGGTCTATGAGTAAAAAGATCATCAGAAAGGTCTTTGTACGGTCACCTCATATATTTATATATTAAAGTAAGATCACCCCTTAGCCTTCTTTTTTCCAAACTAAATAGCCCCAAGTGTAATAACCTATCTTGGTATTGCAGACCCCCCAGCCCTCTAACTAGAAGCCCAAGCTTCTAGTTTACATAAATCCTTCTGTAATATAAAATAGTCCTCCTCTGTACTGATTACCCTACAGAGTTTAGTGTCATCTGCAAATATTGAAATTCTACTCTGTGTGCCACCTACAAGATCATTAATAAATATGTTAAAAATATAATATAATATAATATATTGCAGTGCATCCAGTACTGGTTGTAAAACATTGGATCATCTACGTTACAGAGGAAGATTGGGGCCTGGAAGAAGCCATTTCTGTCGGTCTCAGGTAGAGTAAATTTGATCAAAATGATACTTATTATGCCTCAGCTCCTATACATATTGCATAATGCTCCAGTGTGGCTGCCTCAGAGTAAATGTTATAGGATCAATACTCTATTTCGGGACTTAATTTGGAAGGGGGTGACAGGCACGCATCAAATTGAAATATCTGCAAAGGGCAAAGGATGAGGGTGGTCTGGCGAGCCCCAATCCATGGATTTACTATATAGCATCCCAATGCCAGCATATGGTAGGTTGGGAAAAATCGGACAGAGTTCTTCAGCGGGGATAATCATTGAACACGCGGTAGGGAAGGGCCCATTGTTAGCCAGTCTGGAAGCAGGCAGATTCAGAATTAACCCCCCAAAATTCCCAACAATAGCTATGACGGGGATAAGGTCTGGCAGAAAATTAAGCATTGGAGGGGAGTAACGGAATTTACGAGATATACGCTGATTTGGTTTGAGCATAGGTTGGCAGAGCTCATGAGATTGCGGGGTTCGGTCAGTGGAGGCGCATTGGCATTTGGTTCTTGTCTCAGTTGCTTGATGGGGATGTTATTAAAACTTTGAAGACACTTAGGACTGAGTTTCCTCTGTCCCAGAAGATGTTCTTTCAATATTTGCAGTTGAGACAAGCCCTATATTGTCAAAAGGAGGGGTTGCGCGTGGTTCTGCAGTCCGATAGCTTGTTGAATCTTATTGGGCCTCGGGAGAGTACGAGGGGGTCCGGCACCATGATGTACAGGGGTCTGATGGATACCTTTTTATTGAAACATCCGTTAAGGCTAAATGAAAAAGGGGTGGCGGATGTGGATCCCTTATCGGAGTCCCAGTGGGAGTCTATACTTCAATACATCCCCAGGGCATCCTTGAGTGAGGCTAAGAGGGTGTCGGAGTTATACCTGGTGTATAGGGTGTACAGGACCACGGCATGGATGAGGAAAGCATGACTGAGGGGTGACTCGGAATGCCCAAGGTGCGGTGAGGAAGGTGCAGGTTTGCTACATATGATGTGGTCCTGCGCTCGCCTCCAACCCTTTTGGGTGAAGGTGCTTAATTTGGTTCAGGAGGTGACAGGAGTAAATGTGGTGCGTAACCCGCTGGCTAGCCTTCTGGGCTGTATGGATGATATGGATGATATGGATGATGAATGTGAAAGGTTGACTATTGCAAGATTGTTGTATGCTGCAAGGAAGCTTATTGTGATGCATTGGTTGGATGAAAAACCGCCAGGGAAAAAGGAATTTATTAACAAAATAAATTTTATTGTCCTTATGGAAAGGAATATCTACATCAAGAAAGGTCAGAATACAAAATTTGAAAATGTGTGGGGTGGATGGATGGATTACTGAGGCGTGGAGTCTGCTGAGATATTGCAGAGTAAAATGGGGGTCGTTTAGTTGCTTGTGGAGAGACTTATACATGTACTGTTGTGCTTTTGTAAAGCTTGGCATCATTTTCCAAGAGGTGATGTTGTCAGATGGTTTTATTGGATAATGGACAGGGGATTGGGGGAAGGGAGGGGATGGTTATGGGGTAAGGGTCCTGTTTTCGTAAAATGAAAACGTATTAATAGGTTTTGTATTCATTGTACCTGCCTAGAAAATGTGTCAGACTGTTACTATGTGTCATATGCTTTAATAAAAACTATTTGATTGAAAAAAACATTGGATCATCTGGACTACCCATGGTGGACCACTAACATTCTACCGTCTGCAGTACCCTTCTACGGTGGACCCACAGTCTGGTCTATTATCCTTACTGGTAAAGTAAGTGCATCAATATGTAGAACACTCAAATACAGATAAAATTTGAACCTAACTGGTTTAATATATTACAGGTACTAGCATTAAGTCGGGGCAGTAAAAATATACTACTCAGAGTCACCACCTACCCACATAGTCGATCATCCCATACGCAGTGGAGACACGCATCACCATATCTGCATAAGTACAGCATCAATCCATTTAAACCCTTACATGTCTATTCTTTCCTTAACTGTATTAGCCCGGTGATTACTTTTTCATTTTTTCAGTTAACTTATGTTTTAAGGGGGACAATCACTTTCACACAGGGCCCTTTAGGTTTGAATTTCTTTTTCCCTTAATAAAGACCTTCATTTAAAAACTGCATTATGTACACACACACACACGTTAAATTGATATTTTTTCTGTATTCAAAATAACTTTTTTTTTAACCCAGGTTTTCGGTACCATCATTGGTGTCATTCAAACTAGAACTTGCATAAGTCTGATATGATTAAGGATCTTGGAGAAATAAGGAAAAAAAAAAAAACTGAAATAGCAAACATTTAAAATCTTCAAGGGGTCACAGCTTCATCAAATGACAGTACAGTATTTGCATGATATCAAAAGTGGGATCAGATTTTGATTATCCGTGATGGGTTATAACCTTCTTTCGCCATAGAGAATACAGCAAGATCCACTAAAAGTCCCCCCGCCCCACAAAAAAAACCCCACATACTGTATATACATATAACATAGCTACAAACAAATCCTTATTCAGAGCAACTAATGTAGTGATGTATACTTAGCCAGGACTTCTTTACACAAGATATGTGAATCAATGCAGAAACAACATTAATCTTAACGACCAAAACAAGAATTACACTTTACAGAATATATCAATGCAAGTAAAAAATGGAAATACATTGACAAAATTCAGACTGTAATTAATAGGACCTGTGCTGCCAAGAACAATTACGATCTGGCGAGACTTGATGATTCCAAACATGAGCACACTCCGGTCCTGTCCGTTTACTCCCTTTGCTTACAGACATTTGATTCTTGAAAATAGAAGAGGTGCGCTGTAATGTCATTCCATAAAATGCTTGGGATCTACCCCAGACATTGGAGGGAATAATGTCTACCCCAGACATTGGAGGGAATAATGTCCTGATACGTGGCATAGATCCAGACCGCTGTATGTGAAGTGCTGCTCACATCTTCATCACTGGCCCTCGCTGAAGCTCCGAGCGCCTGTAGCGACATTACAGTGCATCTCCCCTCCTCGGCTTGTAATGTCCGTAAGAGAAGGGAGTGAGGAGATCACCATGTGATCAAGTTAGCTACACCAGCTCACAACGAAAAAGCCATTCTGACCTTCTCTGGAGGAGTGTGTTCACTTTTTTCCATAATGTTTTGGAGAACAAACAAAAAACCCACACGCTAATCAGCTTTTCTGTCCCCTTTGTACAGAGTTTAAAAACAAAAATCCTGAATGTTCTCATTAAATTTAAATCTGTCACCGTTTTGGGCCAGTATACCAGTTGAATACAGTTGAAATTATTCATACTTTTATGCCTCTTGGATGATGCTTTGTTCAGTAAAAATCTTCTTTTACACATTCGATTTTCCAGGCTATGGGGCGCTCTTCATTATACAAGATTTCTCCTCCCCTTCTCTTCAGTTTCCCTTTGATGCCATGTGCGTGGCCGGAAATTCTGTGCCTGCGCATTCTGGCTGCCGTTTCTCCTCTGTTCCCCCCTTCAATTTTGATGTGTGCATGCGCCGGAGACTCAGTAACTTCCGGTCCCAGTGATCTCCGGCGTACAGTGAAGGTGAATTTCCCACAATGCAGAGGAGTGACGGCAGGCAGAATGCGCAGCATTTACGGCTGCGCACATGACATGAAAGGGACACTGAAGAGAAAGGGAGGAGAAAACCTTGTATAATGAAAGATGATTTTTTACTGAACAAGGCATCATCCAGGAGGCACAAAGGTTTGATCAATTTCAGCTGTATACAACCTGTATGCCCATATCAACTCAAAAAGCTCTTCCATTCAAAGCATGGTCACATCCACCAGAGTAGTAATCTTACCGCTGTTATGGGGCTGCCCTGGAGCAGGGTATGGAGTAATTAATGCAGATTATTGTAGGACTCAGCAGATCTATTCTGTCATGAGCTTGGGATGTGATATCTTTTGCATTTCTATGATCTGAACTTTTCCATACTGCATCACCATTTACTAAGGTTTTCCTGAAGACACAGCTCCCATAGTGCTACAGGTGACAACTAAAAAAAAAATGTCACCAAAAGGTGCCCACAACTAAAGCTCATACAGTAGTGGTGTCTGTCAATGAGATGCGAACTCGGCTTCAGGAAAATGGCCGCCGCGATCTCCATCTGCGCACGTGCGGCATCCAGCAGCCATTTTCCTGAAGCCCCGGGAAGCAGAACACTCCATCTGCGCACGCGCGGCCTCAGGAAGATGGCCGCGCCCACCGATAAACCGCTGAATAGCACAGATCGCGCTGTTTTTCTACAGCTGTGCAGTGCATTCGGCACTTGCGCATGCGAGAAGCACTACGCCACCAACGGGAAGATAAGCAAGATGTGGGGGAGAAACAGTGCTGTGACCACGCCCTTTTGACCAGACCAGCCTGATTGACAGGCGAAACCGTCGACTTTTGTAAGGTATTTCGGCAACATAGGTGGGGAAATCAGGGGACAAAAAATACCCTATTGTAAAGCACAGCTCAGGCCCTATTTAACGGTATTTTTATCTCATACTGAAAAAACGGGGTGACAGGTTCCCTTTAATGAATGAGGTCTGTGGTTTACAGTGATTTTTCACAAGTTACACAATGACTTGGGGGCTGAATCATTATTACATTTTGGCCTCTGTCTTGTCCATTTTCAGAAAACTTTTTCTGATATGCAGTAACCCTCGTTCCACCAAAAAGATGCACGACCAGCTCTCCTCTCACCTACTGGATCCTCGGACCCATCCCTTGTGGAGCGAGCCCTCGCAGGCAGGTTCCCCTCTCCTCCTGTACCAGTCCGTGACACGTTTTGTTCAAGATTGCTCTACTATTGATTTTTTTTTTTTTTTATGTATGCCATGGAATAAATGGCACTATAATAAAATATTCATAAATAAAATACTACAAATAAAATAGAACAGTAAAATAAATAAATACAAACAATCTAATACTACAAATAAAATAATAAGTACAGTTTACTATATTGAGGAAAAAACAAAAAACAAACCATGGACCTATGACACATTATCGGACATGTATGTTCAGGTCTTGATATATTGTCTGCATGATGTCAGGACTCGGTACTATATGTTAGTCAGTACTGATGACATTACATGCACATACTAACTCATTATTTGCTGCTTATATATTGCACTATACTCTGCACTTTCAGTCCAGTTGGACTATACTTGTTCGCTGTTTTATTAGCTTCTTTTGATTAAAAGTTAAGTTTTATTTTACCACAAACTGATACCTGACTATTCACAAAGAATTATCCAAACACACAGAAGTTCTTACCTGGTGGCAACTGCATTGGATTAAATCCTGGCCTCATAAATGGAGGTGGAGGAACACCAGGAGCAAAACCTGGGGGTGGTATGTTTATAGGGAAACCTGGCAAAGGCATTCCTTGAGGTATAGGCATTCCTTGTAATGGTGGCAATGATGGAAGAATAGACAACCCTTGCGGGGGTGGAGGCAACCCTTGAGGAGGTGGTAAACCTTGGATAGAAGGTAAAGTAGTACTAGGCTGCAGAGTCGGAATGGATGGCATTATGGGCATTGTGGAAAGAGGTGGGACAGATGGCACTGGCTGAGGACCGGGCTGTTTATGCAAGAGAAGAAGAAAAATGCATTAAGTACAAAAAAAACAACAACAAAAAAACAACACACAAACACTGGTATATACAAAACCTTACTGTGACACAAGGTCGTACAACTATAATGGTCACGACGTGGAGAGTGAACACTAATTCCTAAGCCATTTTTCTAGAACATGAAGTCAAACTCCTGAGCAGAAGCTACACAACATGGCTGCAAACTCTCTACAAACTAGAAGCTGGCAATAACACTCACCACGACTGGCATTGGATGATGAATCGGGAGAGGCAGCATAGATAAAGGTTGTACCGGTGGAGGTATAGATGAAATATTTTCAGCCTGTCCACTTTCCGTGGCCCCATTGTGAGGCACATCTGTACGCTCTGTTTTTTTAGTAAAAGGTTTCCATTCTTTAAAAAAAAAAGACAAATTAGTTTAAAAGTCAATGAGTTACCAACCAGAAACATTCAGTGATAAGTGTCACGTACCTGCAGAGAGCGTGTCGCTGTCCAACATGCCTCCTTCGCACAGAGACTCCAGGTCGTCAGGTTTCACTTTACTCCATGGTATGTAAGTGACCCCTATTTCAACATCCCAGTATTGCTTAAACTCCGCTTTAATGCCTTTGTTCAAAGCCCATGCAATCTAAAATACAAAGTCGGCAGCGATACTTTCTTCTGTCCATACATTCTTAATCAAATTTGTGGCAAAAAGGCATGAAACACTTCCACATCCCTGAAAATATTTGTATTGTAATTCCTTTGCACGACACACTCAAACACTAAATTTTGCAACATTAATAAATTAAGTGCAATTAATCAGTTATAAGTGATTATTGTGCTTTATTATTTCTGAGCCTATTAAAATTATTATTACCTTCATAAAACTGACATGTAAGAAGTTTTGATTGGTGGGCGAACCATGTGCCCATACGGATCAATAAATAAAAGTTCAAATTTGTCCTCCTGACCTGTCCCTCCCAGGCTTGTGTATGTATTTAAAGTGGTTTTCCCCACAAGCAAAAAGTAAATTTTAGTATAAAAGAATACACAAGCACTAACTCACAAAAAACAACAAATAACCCTCAGCTGCAGGAATCTGGACAGGTAGGTGCCACCCCTGTCAGATAAATAACCAATAATAGTAATACAGCTGAAACCGCGCTCAAGGGGGACCCGCTCAAGCATTCGTACAAATACAGGAAACATAGGAAAAACCTGTTGTGAACACAAACACACCAGACAAATCCCTGTGCTGCACACTGGTCCAGGGAAATAGATAGTGGTGTGCTGACATAATAAAACCGCAATGGGTTAATGATGATGGCTTAATAGTCACCCTGAGTCACTCCCCCCGTGAGCGCAGCCAATCGCTATGACGTACTATCCCGTCGAGGGTCAGATAGGCCCAGGTCACCTCGACGGGATAGTACGTCTAAGGTCAGAGAGGGGTTAAGATTCTCAATAGGAACATTTTTTTTTTTTTTCAAATACATCCAATTGTGGGACTACTGTACTTATTCAAGGGTAGGTCTATTGATTAAAATGTACTTTGCATGGGGCAACTCAGGTAATATGTAACTAGTCTGTACACAAATCCAAGGATGACAAAAGGAATTGGAATTTAAGTGCAAATTTTGCAATTTTTAAACTTTCAGTTTTCAATGCCCTTAACCCAGTTGCATATATGCATCATTTTCAAAACTACTTTCTCCATCACCACATTGGGGGACACAGGAACATGGGTGTATGCTGCTGCCACTAGGAGGCCGACACTAAGTTAATACAAAACGTTAGCTCCTCCTCTACAGAATACACCCTCATGCTGGCTTCCAGAGATCCAGTTCATGCTTAGTGTCCGTAGGAGGCACACTGGTCTGCTTTTCAGACCAAAAACTCTTATTTTAACTTAATTCTTAAGATTTTTCACCTGGACGAAGGGGCAGCCGATCTATTCAAGGCTTCTATCTCCCCGAATCAACAGGTGAGCACGTGGAGTGTCGCCTCCACGTACCCTCTCCTGCGACGTGGGATGTCATGCCTGGGCTGATTTTTAAGGGCGACGGGTCTCTTAAAGGGCACCGATCTCCCAGCACCATCAACAAACGAGCACATGGAGTGTCGCCTCCATGTACTCTCTTCTGCAGCCAGGCCTAATACCAGACAACTAGCCCTGTCCACCAGGATTGAACCCCTTGGATACACCCTCTGTTTTGTCGTCCCTGAAGCCCCCACTGAACTAACACTGTAGCGCAGTGTTCCCCAACTCCGGTCCTCAAGAGCCACCAAAAGGTCATGCTTTCAGTATTTCCTTAGTATTGCATGCAAAACCCTTCAATCCCTGCCAGGCGGATCTTCTATTAAAAATCCCACACACCGCCAGATAGAAAATTTGTCTCAATCTGTCTTCAAGGTCTTAGGTGCGGCTCTATGTCCTTCCTTCGCTGCAGCATGGGTAGATAAAGCAATGGTTTCCTGGTCGGAGACCTTGGCTAATTTATCTTCCTCCGGAGGCAGCGCAGCTGGCTAGCCAAATTTCTCAGGCAGGAGATTACCTGGTACACGCTTCTTTGGATGCGGCCAACTGTAAGGCTCAATCGGCGGCAAACGCCATCTCGATTAGAAGATCTTTATGGTTCAGAGAATGGAAGGCGGATTCTGCGTCAAAAAGTCTCTGACATCTCTTCCTTACCAGAATGGGCTTTGTTTGGAGAGAAGCTGGATCAGCTTATCTCGGATGCTACGGGAGGAAAGAGTAAATTTCTTGCCCAGCAGAGGCTTAGGTGTCCTTTTTGGCGCCAACAACAAATCCGTTTCCGTTCCTTTCGCGCCAGTCCAGGTTGGTCCACTACCTCTTCAGGATCAGGACGCTCTCCTCGCACGAACAGAGGACCCCAGGCATCCTTTAGGTCCAATCAGCAATGGAAGGGCTGGCCCAAAAAGTCTGGATCTAAGGGATCTAGGTCCCACAGATTTTCCGCCCAATGACTCATGGGGTTATCCGGTCGACACCAGCAGGGTAGGCGGTTGTGTCACCACCTCGTAGTCCGGGGCGCCTTCTTTCTCTTCCCCGCCTGCTTTTACCTCTTCTGGTCCTGTCCTTAGCCAGCAGGGTCACGCTCCGGTCGTCCACCGGCGCTCCGGGGTCCGTCCCTGCAGACATGCTGCCCGGGTCCTTGCTCCCATGTCTGCTGCACTTCCTCCTTTCTCTCCCTCTCCTAGGGAGTGCATAGGGGGCGGGCAGGTGAGCTCTCTGGCTTCTTAAAGGGTCAGCCCCTCCCTACTCACTGCCCCTCCTCCCGGCCTATCACCTGGAGGCTGGAGGTATATAAGGATCTCAGTCACTCCTGGACGCCACCTGGGCAACTTCTATTATCCTGAAGTCTCTGCTCCAGGTCTGGTCTAGCTAGGTTTACCAGTCCAATTTGCCTGTCTTCCTCGGTTTACCTTTTTCCCTAGCATCCTGAGTCCTGTATCCAGTGCGGTTCCCTGCAGTCTTCAGCCTGCTTCCAAGTTACACATTCTTCCCCGTTTTTGTCCGTTCATTTCTTCTCAACCTCCTAGGTCGGTTTAACAGGTTTCTGTCTCATCGGACCCTCTTTTGGAGGTCAAGGGGAAATCCCTGTATAGGGGTCACTCCAAGCCTTGGACTCCTAAGAGGCACCCTGGTGTTTTGGTCCTGTGGCCTTCCTTTGGGGTGTCTCTCCTAGTATATTTGTATTTCTTACAATAAAGCTTTTTAACCTGCTTCCCTGGTCTGGCTCTCCCTTCCTGGTATCAGCAATTGCAGTATTTGCGGTCCAGTGGGTCTACCCGATTGATCCTTCGGTAGGGCGTGACAGGTTGCCTACTTTTGTTTCACCAGGTCTGGCTCTTAGTCATTAACGACGAATGGGTCAGAGACTTGGTGTCTTCCAGATACAAAAATCGATTTTTCTTCCTGTCACCTGGCGTGTTTCTTTCCTTCCCGACTTCCAGCATCAAGTGCAAGGGCAAAGGCTCTTTCCCGAGCCATAGACTTGTTGCGCAGCGGTGGCATCTCTCCCAGTTCCAGAAAACCTATTCGTTGTCCCAAAAAAGGACGGAAAAGTGAGACTCATATTAGACCTCAAACTTCTAAAGTTTGTCAAGGTAAGTCCTTTCTGCATGGAGTTTCCGCATTCTGTCATCACCTCAATGGAAAAAGGGGAGTTTCTAGCATCCATCGATATTCGAAATGCTTATCTGCACATCCCAATTCCCCCCCCTAACAGTTCCTGCATTTCGCTATTCGCGATTAGTATTTTCAATTCACGGCCTTACACTTCGGCTTTCCTACCGCTCCCAGGGTTTTCACAAAAGTCATGGTGGAGGTCATGTCCATCCTACACTCTCAGGGCGTGGTCGTCCTACCTTATCTGAACGACGACCTGGTCAAGGGTCAGTCTTTCCACGACTGCGTGGAGTCCGTTCGTATCACTTGCGATTCCCTCTCTCTCGTCTGGGTTGGCTGATAAACTTAGCCAAGTCTTCCTCTGTTCCAGCTCAGCAGATTTCCTTTTTAGGCATGATCCTTGACACCTTGTGAGGGTTGATGATTCTCCCTCAAAGCAAGGTCTTAGACCTTCAGCAAGGAGCCCGCGCACTCTCAGTGATCCCCTCATTCCATCCGCTTTGCGATGAGGGTACTGGGGAAAATGGTGGCAGAAATGGAAGTGGTTCCTTGTACCCTGGCGAATATCGGATCGTCCAGATCTGCTCTCCCAGGGGCCGATTTACCAATGGAACTCAGCGGCCCTGTGTTTAACGGCTTGGCCGTTGAATCCTGGATTCTGACCCAGGCTGGTTTTTCACACCAGGTCGCATCCACAATGACCAGTACTCATAAGCCTGCGTCAGTATGCATTTATCACCGTACCTGGAACACTTTTTGCTTGGTGCAAAGCTCGTGGGCGTCTTCCCCTCATCTTCTCTATTCCCACTATTATATAGAGATCCTGCAGACGGGTCTGTACTCAGCCCTGGCACTCCGCTCGCTCAAAGGCAAGATATCCGCTTTATTGGTCTTATCCCAACGTAGGATTGCGACATAACCTCAGGTGAAGACGTTCATACAGGGGGTTACACATGTGCTTCCCAATAAAGCATGCCTTTAGACCCTTGGGACCTTAACTTGGTCATGTGAGTCTTACAAGAAGCTCCTTTTGAACTGCTTCAGGACATTTCGCTCACCTTGCTGTCCTGGAAAGTTGTTTTTCTTGTTGCAATTGCATCAATCAGGCGGGTTTCGGAGCTGGCTGCTCTGTCCTGTCGGGCGCCTTTCCTTATTTTCCCATCAGGACAAGGTTGTCCTCAGGCCGTCCCCATCTTTTTTACCCAAGGTTGCCTCATCCTTTCTCCTTAATAAGGACATTGTTCTTCCTTCATTTTGTCCCGACTTTAGTCCAGAGTGGAAAGGGCTCTTCATACTCTGGATGTAGTCAGCGCTCTGAGAAGGTATGTCTCGAGGACGGCATCCCTCCAATGGTCGAATTCCTTGTTCATGTTTCCTGAGAGTCACAGGAAGGGTCTAGCCTCTTTGAAGGCCATTATAGCTAGGTGGATTCATTGCGACATCCAGGAGTCCTACCGCATCAGAGGTAAGTCTATCCCAGCGGGGATCAGAGCACACTCCACTCGGTCAGTGGGTGCTTCCTGGGCCATTCGGTATCAGGCATTGGCAGAGCGGGTCTGTAAAGCCGCAACTTGGTCCAGCCTACATACTTAAACTTCGAGTGATGCAGGGATGGGCAGGAAAATTCTGCAGGCTGCGGTGGCGCACATCTAGACAGCTGTTACGTGGAGCCTGAGGTTTTTGGTTGCTTTTTCCCACCCAGGGACTGCTTTGGGAGGTCCCATGGTACTGTGTCCCCCATTGAGGTGAAGGAGAAACAGGGATTTTTGTGTACTCCCCATAAAATCCTTTTCTCCGAGACACTCATTGGGGACACAGCACCAACCCTGTTAGCCCAATGACTTGTGCTTGTTCTTTAGTTTGACATGTTCTACTCTTATGTGTTGTTCATGTTCTCCTACTACTTCTGCACCGAACTGGTTCTCTGGGAGCCAGCACGAGGGTGTATACTGTAGGGGAGGAGCTACCTTTCTTTGTATTAACTTAGTGTCAGCCTCGTAGTGCTAGCAGCATAACACCCTTGGTACTGTGTCCCCCAATGAGTGGCTCGGAGAAAAGTATTTTACTGTGAGTATACAAAATTCCCTGTTTTTTGTTACAAAGTTAAAAGTTGATCAGCAATTAATCTTTTGCAGTAAAATTTACAAAACCAATTTTTTTAACCCCTTAGTGACAGACAATTTTGTACTTAATGACCAAGCCAATTTTTACAATCCTGACTACTGTCACTTTATGAAGTTATAGCTCTAGAACGCTTCAACCTATCCCACTGATTCTGAGACTGTTTCTTCATAAAATATTGTACTTCATGTTAGCGGTAAAATTTCTTCAATATAACTTGTGTTTATTTATTAAAGAAACAGAAATTTGGCAAAAATTGTCAATTTTGTAATTTTCAAACTTTTAATGTTTCTACTCAAATCAGAGAGTCATGTCACACAAAATAGTTAATAAGTTAATAAATAACATTTCCCACATGTCAACTTATGTAAAGTTGACATGTGGGAAATGTTATTTATTAACAGCACAATTCTGGAAACTTTTTTTTTTTGTTGGGACGTTATAAAGGTTAAAAGTTGACCAGCGATCTCATTTTTCCAACAAAATTTACAAAACCATTTTTTTAGGGACCACCTCACATTTGAAGTGACTGAGGGGCCTATATGACAGAAAATATTCAAAAGTGACACCATTCTAAAAACTGCACCCCTCAAGGTGCTTCACAGGAATTAAAAGAATGTAGAAGGAAGACATTAAAAGGTAATTATTCCCCACAAAACATTTAACCCCAATTTTTGTATTTTCACAAGGTTAAAAGGAAAAAATGGGCCCCAAAACTTGTGCAATTTCTTTTGAGTTTCCAAATACCCCATATGTGGTGGAAAACTACTGCCTGGGCGCAAGCAGGGCTTGGAAGAGAAGGAGCACCATTTCACTTTTGGAGAGCAAAATTGCCTGGAATGGAGAACAGATGCCATGTTGCGTTTGGAAAGCACCTCATGTGCCTAAACAGTGCAACCTCCCACTACAAGTGACCCCATTTTGGAAACTAGACCCTCAAGAAACTTATCTAGACTTATGGTGAGCACCTTGACCCCACACAGGTGCTTTACAGAATTTTATAAAGTTGACCCCTGAAAATGGAAAAAAAAAAAAAAAAAAGGTTTGGCTTAAATGTTTCATTTTCACAAGGTTAACAGGAGAAAATAGACTGAAAAATGCCTTTAGCAATTTGTCCTGAGTACACAGACACCCCATATGTGGTGGAAAACTACTGTCTGGGCACATGGGAGGACTCGGAAGGGAAGGAGCGCCATTTGACTTTCGGAATGCAAAATTGGCTGGAATTGAGAACCAATACATCGGCCCCTGATGTGCCTGAACCGTGTAAACCCCACCACAAGTGACCTCATTTTGGAAACTAGACCATCAAGGAACTTATCTAGATGTGTGGTGAGCATTTTGAACCCCCAGGGACTTCACAGAATTTTATAATGTTGAGTCGTGAAAATTAGCACACGTTTCACACACACAAAAAAAATTAATTTAGCCCATATATTTTATTTTCACAATCTGCGCGTGCACCACCTACGGTGGCCATTTTTCAAAAAACCCGGGGCCCGCCGCAGCCTCGCACAGCTGCACACCCCTTCTTCCCAGCCCAGGGCCCACAGCATTGCCCCACTCCTGCCACCGCCAGCTTTCTGCAGCAGTGACCCTGCTCCACTGCAGCTCCAGTAAGCTACATTCGGATGATAAAATGAATTTTTATTTTCCCCTCAATTTGGGGGAAAAAAGTGTGTCTTATAATCCGAAAAATACATTTAAATAGATGTGCATAAAAAATATTAGTCTTCATTGTACTGGAAAGAGCTGCATACCTTTATAGCCTTCTGGTTAACCTTGTAATTTCCTCTGCCCAGTTTTTGTAAAGCACGATATGCATCCAACCTTTGCATCATAACTATGTAAGCACAGCCGCGTGGGGGGATCATCTGCAAAAAACAAAACAAAAAAAAAAAACAAACTCCCTTTAATTGTGGTATATTCTTCAAAAACACAAAACTGAAATCTCACTTTTGGTATTTGGGGTAAAGCAAGTTACCTTTATGGAAAATTAAATAGTATATACACACTTACATTAATCGAATCAATAGGGCCAAACTCTTCAAGGAGGCTGCCAACGTCTTGCTGGGTTGTCCTTTTGTCCAGTTGTCCAACCCATAGTGTAGTACTACAAACTGAAGAAAACAGAACATGAGAGAAGAGAAAGCACTGCAAACGGAAGCCACCATGCTTAAAGCGATACACGCAAGTGGCTGTAAATAATCAGTAATGAGAGTATGGGGAGACCATAGGCCACTCACCACTGACAGCTTGAGATTTAATAGGCGGAAGACCTTTCACTCTACGCTCTCGTTCCTTTTCACGGTCACGCTTTTCTTGAGAGCGAGATTTTGGGGAGTGACGTCGTCTGTCACGAGATCTAGAACGTGATCGTCTGTGTCTAGAACGACGAGAACGGGAACCAGACCGGGATCGCCGCCTCTTAGGTGATCTGGAGGTAAAATATATAAGTCCTGTTCACTTCGAAGATGGTTGGTTTCATATCATACAGCATGGAATAATTTCTTCAAACATTAACGCTTCACTATTGATGCTAGATATACATTATGCTTTTGAAAAAAAAAAACATTTTCAAAGAGCAATTAAACCATAAATTAAATCTATTTTCAGTGTTTAGAGTATCCCTTGCTTTAGTGCTGTTCATGCTCTTTTACAGACAATATCAATTTAAAACACCTTTATGCGATCATTCAGATGTGCTTCACCACTGCTATGTATAACAAAAGTAATGATCGCCGGCCATGAGCCGGCATTCACAGAAGTATCGTAATGACCGACTTCTAGCAGGAGTGGGTTAAACCCCGCTGTCAAGAGATTGACAGCGGGGTTTAACATGCTAAGGGATGGCATGGGAAAACAATCGGAGCATTGTGCGACTGCATCCAAAAATTGGATCACATGCACCCATACAAGTCTGTGGGTACATGTGAAACATCGTACTGCACTCAGATATCACCTCCGAGTGCAGTGTGAGTCCTGCAGATACCGGGAATGGAGGAGATGGAGAAATTTGTCAGTCTTTTCTGCACCCGTCCTTCGATTCTCTGATGTGAGAGGATCGGAGCACAGACACTCTGCTCATAGCAGAGCAAGAGCAGAGTGTCATTAGCGTCCTATCCTCTTGCATCAGATGTGATACACCAATGTGACTCCGGCCTAACAGCCGCAGGTGGAGATGTTCAACACACGTGACAACTGATTAAAATCAGTCATTAATGCTGAGAATTGCAAGCAGATACTTATTCATCATGCAATACCATCAGAGAGGCATCAGATTGGGATCATTGTCCTGATGCTGAATACATTTAAAGCCAAACATACAGCCAATGTTATTAAGAGTAATTAACACTCTTGCACAGCACTGCATGTAAAAGGGAGATAAGAGTTGGAAGGGCCCTCCAGGGTCATCCTATCCAACATCCCCCCTATGCTGGATACGCTAAACCATCTCAGACAGATGTCTGTCCAGCCTCTGCTTGAAGACTTCCATTGAAGGAGAACTCACCACCTCTCGTGGCAGCCTGTTCCACTCATTCATCACCCTCACTGTCAAAAGTGATCGGTCTAATGTTTGTAATTGCAATACAATACTAAGTAGAATATAAAAAATAAGTAAAAGATGTTAAAAGGGTATTCCCATCTTGCAGATATGCCATACTTAGTAGACCCCCATCATTTTACAAGTTGGGAATTGACTAATAAAAAAGGGAGAAAGCTGGATTTGTCCATCCAATAGACAGAAGAGCTTTGCACCACTGCCAAATACAATTGGGACCGATTTGAGGCATTACATTCCAGAACTGAAGCTAACCATGCAGTAATGCAGCCTCAAATTTGCAGCAATCCTTCACTGAGAGACGCAAGCACCAACCTAAATTTACTACATGTGCTTAAAAAAATAAATCAAATAAATAAAAAGGTTATAGCTCCCATTCCAGCACTCAGTGCAGCGGTGTACCTGGATGAAGACTTCTGACGATCTGTCATATGACGTTTGGATTCTTGGGCACTCGGCTCTTCTACTTCCATAGGAATATTCTAAGAGAAAAAAAAAAAACATTTTTAGACTTGCCTTGACAGGATAACAAAAAAAAGGTGGCTTAACATTGCTTGTGACTACAAGTTAACAACACATGCTATGAAGGTCATGTAATGCAGAAGCCTACAGATAAAAACCAAGTGAAATATGTAGTTTTTAGTGACGAACGAATATACTCGTTACTCGAGATTTCCCGAGCACGCTTGGGAGTCCTCAGAGTTTTTAGTACTCGGAGTTTTAGTTTTCATCGCCTCAGCTGAATGATTTACAGCTATTTGCAAGGCCAAGTACATGTGCGGGTTGCCTGGTTGCTAAGGAATCCCCACGTGTAATCAAGCTGTCTAGTAGATGTAAATCATTCAGCTGCGGCGAAAAAAACCTAAATCTCCGAGCACTCAAAAATACTCAGAGGACACCCGAACGTGCTCGGGAAATCTCGAGTAACGAGTATATTTGCTCATCATTGGTAGTTTTGTTAAAAGTGCTCCTGACAGCTGATTTATGCTGCCTGAACTATGGGAGGCATGAACCAAACACGTGTAATTTCAGGCAGGTAAATTTCATTCTAAATTGTTGCAGTGTTTCAAAGTAAAACATGCATTTAAAAAGGGGATCATGTTGTATAGGTAACTAGTCAAAAAAAATAGTCCACAGCGGCATCTCCCCGCCCACTACCCTGGAGTGACAGGTCTCCCCCTATACACACACGTAGGCTTATAGTAAGCCATATCTGCCTGAAATAAGAACCAGTGGTTTTCCTGGCTTTTGGATAAAGTCTGCAGTCATCCAATGTAGCTGCAAACTTGCAGTTCCTCACATCGCGATGTCAGGATTCTCTGGTGCCAGGAGCAGCAGGGCCAGTGACAAGTATAAGATTTGCATACATGTGGCCACGTGTTCACTAGACCTGAGTGAGGCCGGAGACTTTTAGTCTTAATATGAAAGGAAGTATGGAAGTTGCCTACTTACGATCACATGAAATGCCCATTCCGTGGTGAATCCTGACCGTGCACAATGTGCGCTCTGTTGAGTCACAATTCTGCAGTCACTGAGTGACTGCAGGTATGGACCTAAGGATTGGATAACCCCTTTAATCTCTAAAATATGAGCATGTGGCATGAAGATGGCCACCAATACAGTTGTGATAAACCGTGCTAAATTACAGTGCAGCGGAGTGAACAAGTTCAATGCTCTTGATGGTAAACACAAACCATTATGTGTGAACTTCAAATCCACAGGGAAAGACCAACTTAAAAGGGGTTGTCTATTACTGGACAACTCCTTCATGAATGCTTAAAGGGAACCGGTCATGTGAAAAACCTGCAGATGTGGGGTTAGTCTGCAGGTTAACAGTGTTCTAAAGCTGTGCAGCCACCACACTGAAAGCCAGCTGTCAGTCAGCGCTGGGGCGTGGTTATGGCCGCTGCTCATTATGCATGGAGTGAGGACTGAAGCCGCCCCGCCATGACTGAAGGTTTTCTGGTGGGTCACCATATGAGCTAGAACGATCGGCAGTCGCCAATTGCCTACAGTGGTCTCACAGCAAATGTCAAATATCAGGAGTAAAAACATCAGCATCGCAGGAGTGGCACGGCGCGCTGGTCGGCATGTATATATCTGTTTTATTCTAGGCACTTTGGCATTTACGTAGTGAACAACTCCTATTAGTTACAATGACAATACTGGAAAAAAAAGTGATTAGATTTACCGGCAGAGAATCAGTCAAGTTCTGCACATCATTCTGAGCTGAAAAAGTTGGCATAAATTGTTGAGGAGACTGCTGGGAAACTGCAGGTGGAACCATGGCAGGGTAATTCTGAGCTGGCATCATTCCAAAGCCAAGCATTTGCCCAGCTGGTGGAACTGGAGTCTAAATAAAATGAAAAAAAAAAATATAAAATAAGCCAAGGTAAGCTGCAAGAAAATAAAATTCAAACTTAAAAAGGACAGTTAAGTTGAATGCCATATTTTGCACTGCACATATTGATTCGGCTTCACATCAATATCCTTATGTTACAAGCGGATTTGCTGCAGACTTCACCCCACGTATTGAAGGGTGAAATCCACACAATATCTGCAACTTAAAGATGTGTTCTAAAATTGGTATAGTTAGACAGGATGAAAATAAGTTTGCAATCGATTTCCTTTTTCTAACGGAGGTCAATCTCCTGCAATTAGAGATTTTCTCTTTTATAGTGCACAGATGGTTTCCATGGAGACCAGCCTCTAGTGTGCAATAGTTACATTCCAGGGAAGGGGTCAACTCTTAACATCCCAGCCAGCAGCTATCTGTTCACCTCCCTCCTCTCCTTCTGAAAATATGCAGTTATAGTTCACCAGCCTGGTAGCTTCCAGAGCAAGTCTCCTAATCACAACTCTCTGCTCTGGCTGTTGAGATGTGTGCGTGTTCAAATGTTCAGTTATCTGTGTAAATTCAGGGATAAGGCTACGTGCACACGTTGCGGAAAGTATTGCGGATTTTTCCAGACTGATTTTGGTAAACCCACACTGCGGATTTACTGTGGAATTAGCGCGGATTTACACCTGCACATTCCTATTATGGAGCAGGTGTAAACCGCTGCGGAAACGGCACAAAATTGACAAGCTTCGGAATAAACAACGCAGCGTTTCCACGCGTTTTTTTCCGCAGCATGTGCACTGCGGATTTTGGTTTCTATAGGTTTACATGCTACTGTAAACGCATGGAAAACAGCTGCGAATCTGCAGCGGCCAATCCGCTGCAAATCCGCAGCGTGTGCACATACCTTAACAGTTTAGACTCTAAGCACACCATTGATGTCTGAAAGTGTTATGCAGAACTTGTGCTGGGCTTTATAGTTCTCTTAATACATTTTTATTCAAAGCTGTCATTCAGAGGAGAGCCCAGGCTACTAGAAACCAGGAAGCAAGAAAACAAAGGTAATTGCATTGCCCGTTAACTGCTGAGGAGACAACTTGAGAATATCCCTTTCATTTCGGAAACAGGAATTCACGCGTTTTGGTAAAACCATTAACAATTCTGTTACTGTACTATGATGCATATTCTTCAGCCAGAAAACCTAGATAAAAAATCTGCAGTGTAAAGGTCACATGCAAACAACACTGCTGAGTTATGGAGCATACCTGACTAAGTAGAGTTTCCTGTGTCATTCCCAACATCAGTGATTGAAATTGATCGATGTTTGACATTTGCTCTTGAATTTGTGCAAATGACACAGGGGGCTGCATGGCTTCTCCAGGAAACTGACTGAAATGCAATGACAGTATAAAAGATACACCAGCAACTACAAATAACTTATGAATAAAAGCTTTACTATCTGCATTTACAAAAGTTGTATGTATCAGTGCTGCGCGAGAACGGGAACATAGCACAAAAGCTCCTAGATGAAATCCTGTTACCAGAACATTCAGGAGTTTCTGCACAATGGAGACACTGCAGCCTCACATGCAACTCAAGATTAGATTGTGAGCCCCAATAGGAACAGGGCCAATGTCTGTAAAGCGCTGTGGAATTACCGTATTTTTCGGAGTACAAGATGCATTTTTTTCCCCAAAAAAAATTTGGTGGGAAAACAGGGGTGCCACTTATAGACAAAATGTACTTACCATTAGTGTGGCAGCAGCAGGAGTCGGGTGACTCTGCGGTGGTCTGAAGCTGCAGGGCGATGATCTCCCTCCCATCCCAGGCTGGTGCGGCAGGTTCGGTGGTGTGGGGGCTTTGACGACATTTTGTGACAGCCCAAAGACCTTGCACTTCTATTGCTGCGATGCTATGGCGTCCCAGAAAATGGCTGCCGAAAACGGCGCATGCGCAAATTGAGATCTCAATCTGCGCATGCACTGCCTCCGGCGGCCATTTTCCCGAAGGCCACAGCTTTGCAGCAATGGATATGTGGGGGCTCCAGGCTTTCATAAAATGTCGGCGGAGTCCTGTACCACCGCCGCCGCACCAGTCTGGGATGGGAGTCATATCATCGCTGGACCACTAAACACCCTTTGTGACCTCACTCCACCAGCGCTGCCAATCTCCACCCCGGTAAGCGAATTCGGAATGCAAGACCAAAAAATACGGTAATGGCGCTATATAAGTGACTAAAATAGTCACACAGAAAACATCTCACAAATCCTTTGAAAAGCCATTTACACTGGTAAGTAAGAATTTGGGCACCCCTGGTCAATATGACTTATTGTGAACAGTTAAGCAAGTTGATCAAAATCTCTCAAAGTTAAAGAGGACACATTTCCTTTGTATTGTAGGCAAAAAAAATATATTGTAATTTTTACATTTTAAAATTTACAAAAAGGAAAATGGGCCTGTGCAAAAGTTTAGGCACTCTGCATGGTTAGTACCTAGTATCACCTTTTTTGAAAGAATCACAGCTTGTAAAAGCTTTTTGTAGCCAGCAAAGAGTCTTCCAATTCTCGTTTGAGGGATTTTCATCCATTGTTCTAGTTTCAGAGGGCTAGGCAGCTGCTTAGAATACCGTATTTTTCGGACTATAAGACGCACCGGACCATAAGACGCACCCCAAATTTGGGGTGAAAATTGCAGAGAAAAAGATTTTTTATAAGATGGGGGTCCGTCTTATTGTCCGAATTTACAGTATCTTACCTGAAAGCTGGCGCGGTGGCAGAGCAGGGTCACAGGAGGCATGGTGTCGGCAGAGGTGGGGTGATGCGGTACGGCGTGCACCTGAGCAGGGTCCCTTCCTGCTTAGGTGGGCGACGCCACGGCCATTTTCCTGAAGTCCCGGGAAGCAGAGCACTCCATCTGCGCACGCGCGGCCTCAGGAAGATGGCCACCGATAAGCCGGTGAACCCGGCTCTGCTGCTCACATTGGATACCGGGCTGCTGCGTTACCTCACCTGTGGAAGGGACACTGCTCACGCCATACCGCTCATCATCCCCGCACCTCTGCCGCCGCCACCACACCACTGCCGGTAAGCCTGCATTACGTCTAAGACGCAACCCCCATTTTCCTCACATTTTTTGGGGGGAAAAAGTGCGTGTTATAGTCCGAAAAATACGGTAAACCATGGCTGCTGTTTTTTTTGGCACAACGTTAGAGGAGGCTGGGTCTTTATAAAGCTGGGAAAGTTGCATCACCTGGCCTCTCCTAATGATGCTAGTGAACAAACCATAACCCTAACAGGCTAAGTAAGGTCTGAAACCTTGGTCAAAGTTATCTGAGCACACAAACTTCCAAGGGTGAACAAACTTTTGCATCGGCCTATTTACCCTTTTGTAATTTTTAAAATGTAAAAAAGTTACAATATCTTTTTTGCCTAAAATACAAAGGAAAGATGTCATCTTCAACTTTAGCTCTTTCTGGGATAATTTTATTTTCAACCTGATTAACTATTCGCAGTAACAGTAATTTTGACCAGGGGTGCCCAAACATTTACATGATACTGTACAAGCTTGTCTCCTAACGAAGGGTCAGATCTCTACTTACAAAGGTGGCTGAGGTGGTGAAGCAGAGGGGCTGGCTGCCTCTTTCTTGGTCTCATCGACTGCTTCAGGCTCATCATCGTAATCAAATCTTTCGAGTAACTACAAAGAAAAACTTTGTTAACACATTGATTTATAAGTGCGGATGCCGGTTCTGATGTACAGATACTCCCGAGAAATGTTACCTTGTCGAAAGCAGTTTTCCGCTCGGTCTGATGGGACGATGGATGCATTTGAGAAGCCATTGCGTGTACTTGAGCATAAACATTTTCATCAACAACTGGAGACTGTGGTCTTGGAGGCTGCTGGAAAGTCTGCAGAATCTGCTGAAGCTTTAGTAAGACATGCACATAAGTATAAAAAAAAAAAAAAAAAAAATGCAGAAAATGGCAAACATCTCAAAAATGGCAAAACCAACTATCCAAAGTTGATGGGATTGTGCCTGGGAGAAGCCACTGAACAATGTGCGGAGGTGGAACAGCACAGCTCCTTTATAGTTTACATTCAGCAGTAGTTGGCAGATAGATGATTGGTGGGATGTAAAGTGATGGCCCCCAAATCTTAGCTCCGCTGCTCGATTAATCCACATATCCTCTCACTATTCCTAAACTCTGGAAATCTCTTTATTGGCTTTCAATTCCCTAACGAATCCAGTTCAAACTACCAACACAGACCTACTAGTCCATCCATATCCTGTCTGCTCCATGTATTTCTGAACTAATCTCTCGATATCTTCCCACAAGTACTCTCCAGTTCTCAAGATCTGCTTCTCTCATTCGCACTTCTCCCGAGCATCCCCAATCCTCTGGAGTTCTGCGCCGCAACACGACCAATTGTCTCCCACATTTGGAAATTTCAGACAGAACTTGGAAGCCAATCTCTTCAAGGGGATTTGGAGGTTTCGCACCCGGGTACATTTTTTTCACCTGTGGGAAGTTATACCATCCAGCTGCCATACCATCACCCCAGAGGACCCCTTTAAGCAAGCAGCGTCGTTGCCTACTGACCGAATACCACAGGTGGCGTCAAACAAACTTTATTCTTAAACTCCCTTTAAAAACCTTTCCCCTTACTTGGGTGCCCAGGGCCACGGACCGGGTCGCAGCCACCGTGATGTTCCCTTCAAGTACCGCACCCGGTACAGAGTACCCCACTGCCCTGGCGGGTGGCACAACTTGGCGTCAAAACAGGATGTACCCGGGGGCGAAACATCCTATAACCCTCTTCAAGAAAGCTACCAGCCTGCAATGAACCCGTTGCCAACTCAACACCACTGGCGCTAGTGCAACCACACCCAACCCCCCCCCCCTCCCTCCAAACCTACTGTCTCCTTCCCCCATTACCGTGTAGATTACAAGACCATGAGGACAGGATTATCTGCCCCTCTGTCATTGTTAGTCTGCTTATTGTAATTTGCATGAAATCCCTTTTCACATGTACAGCACTGTGAAATCAATGCTCTAAAAATGATCTGATCTTGATGACCTATCCTTGGATATAGTCCTGTACTTCTTTTGTAGACCCTAGTTCATAGTAAAAGGGTATCAATATAATTTAGAACTAAAATTTCCAAGACGTCCCTCCTGACAGCACCATGGAGGTTGTCATTCCATCCTTATAGGGACAGGAAACACACGAGAGGTTAATAGACCCCTCCCCACCCACCAGTGTTTTTCCTGTACCTGTAAAGACAGACGAGAGAAGACCTGGAAGGTCGGGGTTGGAGCTCCGGCACCTCCTGGATTACCTTGCGGGCTTAGGGGGATCGGGGGTCCATCCTTTCCTTTACCCTGTCAAGAGGTCCGGGGCCGACACCCACCTCCCAAAGGGGTGTTCCTGAGTCACATGCCCAGTTGAGTAGGGGTTCCAGGCTTGGTGCTGCTTCCCTACCAGCAAGGGCTCTCGCCATCCATCACCAGCAGCAGCATATGTCACTTCTGGGCGTGGCAAGAACTTCCGGGTGGAGGTCAGAGAAGACAAGGTAGGACAAAGGCTGCATTGATCTAGATGGGGCTGTGACAGAGAACCTCTGGATCAGCATGGAGGACTCAAAGGAATGTCGTTCCCTCTGAATCATCAATGATTGTGAGTAGCCTTAAAGGCAGGGGTACTATAACAGGATAATACCATGGGTTAGTAAGCTGTCCTGTATTTGCATTAGGAAAATACGTTATCAGCCACGATGACACCTGCACCCAAAAGGACCAGCAAATCCTCTGGAAAATCCAGGAGATGTGCCATCTGTAATAAGTTACTAGAGGCATGGGCTAAGCAGCTATGTGAAGCATGCACCCCTTAAGTCATCAAGGACGAGCAGTCTTTCTTTCTGACGAAAATGCGCACCATGGTTAGAGAGGCGGTCCAGGCTTCCATCTCGGGCCTCTTACCAGTCCAATCACCTCAGGGTCAAAGTCCCAAGAGACCAAGATGGGAAATGGAACAGTCCTCAGATGATGAGGCCCAGTCCATAAGCTCAGACCTTGAAGAAGGGGAGATTACCTCAGAACCTTCAGGTTGGGCAAGAGGTACTTCTCTTCAGATGACACAGATGAGCTACTGCAGACAGTTAGGAACACGATGCAGATAGAGGAATCCCAAAGACCTTAGTCAGTACAAGACAATGTTTAGAGGGCCTGAGATCACAGATAAACTGGGTTTTTCTAGTAAATGACCACATACGGACAATGATTATGGAAGAGTGGGACGACACCAAAAAGCTTTTTTTTCCCAATCCCTCGAGATTTCAGGCTCCATCTACCATTTGAGCTGTAAGATATAAAGACCGGGGACGAGATCGCAAAAATTGACGTTCCGGTGGCTAGAATGTCAAAAAAAGACTTCAATCCCCTTTGAAAATTATTCTAGCCAGACGGACTCCTTAAGAGGGCTTGGGAAGCATCAGCGGCAATCTTGAAAACTAATATTGATGACACATCAATTGTCAGATCCATGCACTTCTGGATCGACCAACTGGTGGATCAGTTAAGAGTGAAAACTTCTAGGAATACCATGTTAGAAGGTCTCCCCCTGTTAAAACTCACCACAGGGTGCTTGGCAGTATTTACAAAACTGGATGCCGAGATCGTGGCCTACCTGAAGCAGAGGGATGTGGTCATTGTCCCATACTGGGACAATTTTCTGCTGATATCCGGTCCAGAGGCAGAGCAGCTGTTAGTGATTTCTACTTTAGAAGGCTTACGTTGAATCCTAAACCAAGAAAAGTCAGATCTACTACCTGGAACCAGGAAGAAGATTCTGGGGGTTATTCTGGATTTCAGAGTCTTGCTTTTACCAGTGAAGAGCAAGATCCGGCTACTCCTTCAAAATTAGGTTTCCATAAGGACGGCAATGAGATTCTTTGGAACGCCAACAGCCTGCATATCGTGCTTTCGGTGGGGTGAGTTCCACACAAGGGGACTACAGAGAGACCTTTTCAACCTGGGACAGCAGACAGATGTCCTTGGACAAAGAGAAACATCTATTATCGGCATTGAAATGGGTCACTGAAATGGTGGACCTTTTCAAGGAACATCACGCAGGGAGTTCCTTAGATATTGTCCCCTTGCGTAACCATCGTCACGGATGCAAGCAAGGAAGGATGGGAAGCTCATCTAGAAGGAAAATATTTTCAAGGAATTTAGTCTCCAGACATCAAGATCCAGTCTTCAAAGTTCAGAGAATTACGGGCAGTTTGGGAAATCCTGAAGCGGAATCCGACCCGGTTCCAGGAACAAAATTGCAGATTACCTGAGCAGATGGAAAATCCAGTCCACCGAATGGGAACTAAGCGGAAAAATATTTCGTTATCTGTGTAGTCAGTGGGGAACCCCCCCAACTCGACCTCTTTGCAACCAGGAAGGACGCCAAAGTCCGAAGGTTCTACTCCCTCAATCCGGCAAACAACCCAGAAGGGATCGATGCCTTAAACCAGGTATAATAATTTTATTATTATTAATTTTATTTCTATAGTGCTGACATATTCCGCAGCACTTTACATTTTAGAGATGATTTCTACATACAGTAGGCATAACAATAAACACATAGATCAAAACAGATACCAAGAAGAATGAGGGCCCTGCTCGCAAGCTTACAATCTATGAGGAAAATGGGAAACACGAAAAGTGGATGGTAATTGCTTTAGTTGTTCGGACCAGCCATAAAGTAATAATCGGGTGTTCATGTAAAGCTGCATGAACCGGTTATCAGCCTAAGTATGCAACAATACAGACACAGAGGGCTATAAACTGCATAAACCATGTGAGAACATGATGCGAGGAACCTGGTAATGGTAAAAATTTTGAATGGGCAACACAGGGATAATTAGGTAAATGCATTGAGACGGTAGGCCAGTCTGAACAAATGGGTTTTTAGGGCACGCTTAAAACGGTGTGGATTGGGGATTAATCATATTAACCTGGGTAGTGCATTCCAAAGAATTGCCACGTGAAAAGTCTTGGAGACGGGAGTGGGAGGTTCTGATTGCTGATTGGGGAAAAGAGTTCCTATACGCCTCTACCACCATTGCCATGATCCCAAGAGTCCTCAGGAAGATCCAGGAGGAAGGAGCTTTGGTGATGTTAGTTCCATTTTGGCCAAGGAAAGCTGGTTTCCATTGCTGAGGAAGATGTCCTGGGGGCGGGGAGATCCACTCCTGTTACCAGAGGGAAGAACTGCTTTCCCAGGGACCAAGAAAGGAAGATCTTAATAGCCAAGTGTCTCTCCGACCAGGTGATCACTACGATCCAGGCCAGCCGTAAACCCGTCACTTGCGCAATTTACATTAAGATCTGGAAGAGGTTTTGTCTGGAATGTGGTAGCTCTTTCAGAGACTCTTCCCGGCCAAACATTCCAAAGACCCTGGATTTTCTCCAGGCAGGACTTCGAGCCAGAACGCTGAAGGTGCAGATAGGAGCCCCGAGTATCTTCTTCGATTACCCCCTGGCATCTCACCCATGGGTAGCGTGTTTTTCTAGAGCCATCCAGAGATTAAGGTCCACGATAAGGAAAATTGGTCCCTCCGTGGATTTACATCCAGTCCTCAACGCCATATGTAGGCCCCCTTATGAGCCGGTAAAAAAATTATTAACATAGCGAAGCTCACGGTCAGGACAGTCTTTAGTGGCCATCACTTCAGCTAAAAGACTGGGAGAGATTCAGGATATTTCAGTGCAGAACTCATATTCAGATCTTTGACGATCGTATAGTTCCAAGACTCAACCCAGTTTTTTTTTTTGCCAAACGTGGTTTCTTCTCAGAACTTATCGTATTTTTCGGATTATAAGACGCACTTTTATGATAGCCAAAGTTAGGGGGAAATGGGGGTGCGTTTTATAACCCGAACACTTGTTACCGAGAGGTCAGTGCTGCGGGCCCAGAGTTGGGCGTGTTGCGGTGGTGGTGGGGCGGTCCTGCTGCGAGTGTTGGCCCTGCGGTGGTGGTATGTATAGCAGCCGCCATTCTTCTTCTGGGGTCTGGCTTCTCAATCGGCGCAGATGGAGGAAAGCAGAGATCTCCATCCATCCTTACCTCTACGCGATGTCTGTAGGAAAATGGCGGCGGATGCTCTCAGCCCGGCCTCGATTAGGTCACCGTGGGTCAATGAAGCTGCATTTGCTGCAGCTCATTCACCAGTGGTTCTCAGACTGGACGGTCGCATATTGGTACCATTGAGGTTGAAATCTGATTCTCACCCAGACATGGATTACGGCGTGGGACAGCACGACAGACAGGTATGGTATATTATTGTTTTTTAATTTTAGTTTCATTACAGGAGATCGAACTCTTCGGTTGAATAGGTGTTTGATATATAAATAAAAAAGTAAAAAACTGTTTTATTTTATCTATCTATATAACCATCTAATGGGTACTTCCGTCTTTCTGTCAAACGGAAATACCGCGTCGCTGATTGGTCGCGGACGTCAGGCGACGGGCAATCAGCGACGGGCACAGTCCGGCCGCGAACTCGCCCCTTTCCACTCTCCGTCAGTGCCCCCCCCCCAGTCAGCGCTCACACAGGGTTAATGGCTGCGTTACGCCGCGGTGTAACGCAGTCCATTAACGCTGCCATTAACCCTGTGTGACCAACTATTTACTATTGATGCTGCCTATGCAGCATCAAGAGTAAAAAGATCTAATGTTAAAAATAATAAAACAAAAAAAATCATATTATCACCTCCCGGCGTCATCATCTCGCGAGACCGCAATGCATTCTTGGGACCGGAGCGTCGCAAGGAGCAACACTAAATGCCTGGGCTGGATCCGGGAGCCGCCGGAAGGTGAGTATATAACTTTATTTTCTTTTTTTAAACAGAGATACAGTGCCCACATTGCTATATACTACGTGGCCTGTGCTGTATTTCTCTGCTGTATTTGTGCATCATGAATCGTGGTATGTGTTAAAGAGGGGGGCCCACTGACACTCTTTCGCCTGGGGCCCTCAAAAACCTGGAGCAGGCCCTGTGGCTTCACTGATTGGTCGCGCCCGGCCGGCTCCTGTGTATAAATTGCATTATTCTCAAAACTTCATAAACTACATACATATTCTAGAATACCCTATGCGTTAGAATCGGGCCACCATCTAGTTTCTAATAAAAGACTTCATTCTGGCTGTTTCTTTGGATTAGTAGTGGATAACTGTCTTACAGACGCTTCTCCATTACTAAGCTGTGGACTTGACGTCACCTGACAATACAAAGGCGACATCAACCCCAACCGGGCATCTAATAGATGTGCCTTTTCTGGGCAGCTGCAGGCTGCTATTTTTAGGCTGAGGGGACAACTATATCAATGGCCCCTAACAGCCTGAGAATACCAGACCCCAGCTGTGAGTTTTAGCAAGGCTGGTTGCCAAAATGAGGGGGGACCCCACACAGTCCAGCCACGAATTGGCGCAGGATTTGAAACATGCTTCTCTGATTGGTCCCGGCCGGGTGCGACCAATCAGCGATATTGGAGCGGGATTTAAACCCCACTTTGCAGATTGGTTGCAGGTGGCCGGCCGCGACCAATCAGCAACAGGCACGGTCCGGCTGCGAATTGTCGCGGGATTTGAACCACACTTCGCTGATTGGTCGCTATTTTACTGGAAAATCCTGCGTATTCACTGCATTAATTCTTAAATCTTCATAAATAAACTACATAGATTCTAGAATACCCGATGCGTTAGAATCGGGCCACCATCTAGTTCTTGATAACCAACCTTGCTGAAGCTGAGGGTTGCAGCCCCCAGCTGTGAGTTTTGCCTGGCTGGTTCTAGAAAATACAGGGGAACCCACGGCAGGTTTTTCATTAATTTACTTAGTTATATTGCAGGTGGCAGGTGAGGAAAACCCCCCCATCATCCACTCCTGCTATCACTTCTCAGCGGCAGCAGGTATAGGTTGATTGGAATAGTAGTCCAAAAAGCCCCCACCTGCTGTCATTCTTCTGACTTGAATATAACTTATCGTTCTCCCCTGCTCGCGCCGATAGACGGGAGCCATCTTCAGCACCCAGCATCAGGGAAAAGCACTTACTGTAGCGTTTCTTCCCCGGCGCCGATGCGTGTCACACGGATGACATCCATGAGTGCGCGCCGTGTGCATGCGTGCAAGACGTTTTGCCGCCCATGCTGACGGTAAAAAACGGACATGTCTATGTGTGGGACACACGGTCTGTGAAAACACACTGACATGTGCACAGACCCATTCATTTGACTGGGTATATGTGTGTCAGTGTCTCCGATACGTGAAAACTGTCACCATACATACCAGAGTACCGGATGTGTGTAAGAGGCCTAAAGCTGAGGAGGGAGAGAAGAGCGATTCTCCTCCTCCTCTGCTGCCTCCCCCAATCACATATCTGTCCCGGCACACTATTTAATGTTGCAACTACGGTACTCACAAGTCCGAGATCCTTTTAGGAAAGGTGAGCAAATAACCCCCCATCATCCTTCAGAATATACTGTATCAATGGGTATACTCTGAAGAATGATGGGGTTCTAGACATATATAGTGTAAATATACACTGTAAGGCTATGTGCACACGTTCAGGATTTCTTGCAGAAAATTCCTGAGAAAAACCTGAAATTTTCTGCAAGAAATCTGCATGTGTTTTTTGCGCGTTTTTGCTTCAGACATTTCCCAATGCATTTTATAGTGGGAAGTCCACCAAAAAAACCCACAAAATTAATGAACATGCTGCGTTTACCGCGATGCGTTTTTTTCGCAGAAATAAAACACATCATGTGCATAAAACATGCGGAATTCATTCTAAATTATGGGATGCTTATTGTATGCTTTTTTTGCGGTTCTATAGCGTTTTATCGTGAAAAAAATGCGAAAAATCAGCAATGTGTGCACACAGCCTAATGCAGTTTCCAGTGTTTATTGCAAATGTGACTACCACCTGCCTCATCTTTCAGAATACATCCATGTATACAGTAAGTGGGTGTATTCCTGAGGATGAGGGGGTGGTAGTCACAATATACGGTACTGCAATCCACAGATCCCCATAATATAGCGTCATCCACAGATAATATTTTTGTATTTTATTAAAGGTTTCTGCACTAATATATATATATATATATATATATATATATATATATATATATATGTATATGTATATGTATATGTATATGTATATGTATATGTATATGTATATATATGTATATATATATATATATATATATATATATATATATATATATATATATATATATATATATATATATATATATATATATATTTATATTTATAAAGCGAAAAATACTTCCCCTCCTTCTGCCAGGCCCCTAAAAACCTTAAAGAGAAATTCTTCCACTCTCTGGATGTTAGGCGGGCAGTCATTAACTATCACCTTAAAGAGAAATTCTTCCACTCTCTGGATGTTAGGCGGGCAGTCATTAACTATCTGGAAGCCACTTGTGAGTGGAGACAGAACACTAATCTGTTTGTATAGTATGCGGGGAAAAAGCATCAAAATCTTCTTTAGCTAGATTGATATCAACCATCATCTCACTAGCATACAAGGCCGAGAAACTGCCCGTTTCCGAGGGCCTCAGGGCCCATTTCACCAGAGTGGTAGCAACATCATGGGCCGAAAGGGCAGGGGACCAGGTAGATCAGAATTGTAGAGCAGCTACATGGTCTAGCTTAAAGGGACTCTGTCACCTGAATTTGGAGGGAACAATCTTCAGCCATGGAGGCGGGGTTTTCGGGTGTTTGATTCACCCTTTCCTTACTCGCTGGCTGCATGCTGGCTGCAATATTGGATTGAAGTTCATTCTCTGTCCTCCGTAGTACATGCAATCTTGTCTTGCTCAGGCGTGTACTATGGAGGACAGAGAATGAACTTCAATCCAATATTGCAGCCAGCATGCAGCCGGGGGGTAAGGAAAGGGTGAATCAAACACCCGAAAACCCCGCCCCTATGGCTGAAGATTGTTCCCTCCAAATTCAGGTGACAGAGTCCCTTTAAGCACATTTTGTAGGCATTACAAACTAGATACGTTGGTGGGTAGCCAGATGGCCTTCAGTCAGAAGGTTCTGCAGGCAGTAGTCCCACCCTAGAGATAGAGTACTTTGGTATTTTCCATGGTGCTGTCAGGAGGGACGTCCTGGAAAATGAGGATTAGACCTACAGTTTCCAGGAGTCCATCCTGACAGCACTGGTAATTCCCTCCCTTAAGTTTTGTATTGGTGATGATTAACTTGTACAGAATTTCAATAAATAAGAATTGCATCCATCCTGGTGTGGTACTTGGAAAATCACTGGTGGGTTTGGGTGGGGAGAGGTCTTTTACCCTCTTGTACGTTTTCTGCCCCTATAAGGATGGAAGGACAATCTCCATGGTGCTGTTAGGATGGACTCCTGGAAACATTATTACCGGTAGGGCTAATTCCCAGATTTTTGTTGTTTTTTTTACTAAAATGTCTACAATTTTCCGCAGGTTCTACACTAACTTTTTTTCTGTAAGAGCAACTATAGTCTATGCACCAACATCTTCAGTAAATATAGGACAGCAGAAGCGCATTTACTTGCTGAATTTACTCTATTTCTGCTCAGAAGTCAGATAATACTCACATGTAAATGCAAACTGCCTTCCATTATGGATGCGCTCAAGAGCACACATTTTGCTGCACTAAATTCATAGCGTTTAGGCTACGTTCACACTAGCGTTCTGCTAGTGTGCGTCGCCTTAGCGTCGGGCGACGCAGCGGCGACGCACGCCTCATGCGCCCCTATGTTTAACATGGGGGACGCATGCGTTTTTGTGTGTTGCGTTTTGCAACACTTGCGTCTTTTTTGCCGCTAGCGTCGGACCAAGAAAACGCAACAAGTTGCATTTTTTCTTGCGTCCGATTTTCGGCAAAAAACGACGCACGCGTCGCAAAACGCAGCGTTTTTGCGTGCGTTTTGCCGCGTTTTTGTGTGCGTCGTGCGTTGCGTCGCCGACGCAGCGGCGCGCAACGCTAGTCTGAACGTAGCCTAACATGTACCTGAAATAATTACTTTTGATACGGGGATTGAGGGGCCAAACCATGAAAGTCTCAAACCTACTGAAATGTGTCTGAATAGACATGAGTACATTTACGGACATTGTCAGATCCATTCCCATCTAGAGCAAAGGCACAAATCATATAATGAGAGGAGCATCATAGGTTTTATACTAGCTATTACAAGCTAGATGAGGACAGGGATGAGGAGCCCCTTCATACCAGGGACAGGGACGAAGGGGCCCGTTCATACCAGGATGGGGAAGATTAAGTACAGAATTGACCACTTTTTTTGCTTCAGTTCTTTTTATTATAATTTCCTCCTTTTAATCCTAGGTGCGTCTTATGGTCTGGAACGTCTTATAGTCCGAAAAATATGGTATATCTGTTCTACATTATTAATCCTATACAACCCTTTAGTGGTTTCTTTTGTGTAATTATCCTGATTTTATTTAATGATCTAATTAAGATCAGATCAATCTGCATATATTTGTTATACTAGTAAGAACAGGAAAACGAAGGCAAGGAAAAGTAACATGCAAGTATAATGGATAGGAATGACGTACCTGCTGCCCTTGACTGCTTTGAAACAACTGAGCTACAGCAGCAAAAGCATCCGAGTCAGGTAACTGAGGTACAGCCACAGCAGGGACAGCGCTTAAGGCCTCATCGAGAGCATCTGTATGTAAAGTTGGAGGAGGAGGGGAAGCTCCTAGAGAAAAAAAAAAAAAAGATTAAAACAATCAGATCGCATGATGAACAAGCGTATTCACATGGAAAAATTATTTTTTGAGCAGCGCACAGTCTTGTGTGAACAAGTCTCGTGCTGCTGAGAACTATAACAGCCTATGTGCATGAGTGATTTATTAAATAGTTATTGTGGCCCATCTGTGAAAATGACCATTAACTGGAGGTCATTTAGTGCCACTGGTCAATCCGTTAAAAATGGACCCTCAGACTGCCAATTGTTTGTGCTGCAAGTGAAAAAGAGCAACAGGGCTGCCTGGCTTGGACAAGTGACGCTTACTGTTCCAATGGCTTGGTTACCTGGCACAAAGTACTATTCCTTCAAATCGGGATCAATAAAGTGTATCATATCATTTGTCACTCAATATAATACACAAAGGACCTACCTTCTTCATTAGCAGAACTATCAGCCAACAGATCAGCAGGTGCCGCCTCTGCGGCCATATCCAGCAATGGTTGAATTATCTCTATTTTAAATACTCCATTTTTTTGCCACAAGTTTAACACACGGACAATTTTACTCTAGAAAAGTGGAAGAGAGAGTTAGCTGCACACACTTCAATAAATGCCTACTTTTGACAAGACACTTAAAATAACCCATAGAAAAGGCAAATTACAAAGTTACAAGATAATTTACCAGAGTCAATTATCAAGAGGACACTAGAGGTTTTCACTTAAAAAAAAAAAAGCAACAATGAAAGAAAGGAAATCATCAAGAGGCCATTTATACAGTGACACGAGTCTACAGGAGCAGTAATATTAACCCAGCTCGGCCCATTTCATAGAGGTTACGATGTTCATGCACTACCTTGTCTTCTGTTGGACAGAGATACAAACACTGGAACGTTGCCGTTAGGTTCTTGGTGAATCTTGGACCAAATACATCTTTGTCAATTCCAAACTGATGGCGAGATTGCCGAACAATTGAGTCAATGACATATAACCCTGGTACTTTATATTCTGGTTTACACTAAAAAAAGAAAAAAAAAATCATACTAGGTGGAAGAGCAAAGTCAGAACGAGCAAGGTAATAATATTCAAGTTCATCAAGAGAATGCATTTTGGCACATATAAAAACGGCATTGGTAAGCCTTTTCTGGTTAACTTGCAAATTGGTCAGATTGTAGCGATAAAGACCACTTGTTCATAAGACCTGATCATTAGAAATGGCAATTTTAGTCTGCAAATTGAACAAATCTCTACATCTATTGCTTTTCGGCTAGTTTTTTTTTGGTGTGTGTGATGTGTCCAATACACGTGAATGAAACAAGGCTTACATGGGTATTTTCCATCTGATGTCTTCAGGGTATGTCCATAAAACAGGTTAAGGCTGTGTGCCCACGTTGCTTTTTTTTATGCGTTTCTGCCACATTTTTTTGCCACAGCGGAAACGCATAAACTCCCATGCAATCCTATGGGATTCCGCAGTTGCTGTGCCCATGCTGTGGATTTTCCCGCTGCGGAATAGCATAGCAGTGAAATCCGCAGCATGTTCATTATTTATATGGAATTGCGGTGATTCCGCAGCCATAGGATTGCATTGAAACGCTCACTTTACGCATGTGGCTATTCCCACCATGCGTAAAGTGAGCGCTTCATGTGCGGATGGTACCTGGGTCTGGAGAAGAGGAAACTCTCCTCCAGGCCCTGGATACAATATCCCTGTAAAAAAAAAAAAAATAAATAAAAATATGGATATACTTACCTTCCAATGGCCCCGAGTCCTCCCGGCTCTCAGCGGTGCACGCGGCGGCTTCCGTTCCCAGGGATGCATTGCGTGATTCACCTGAGATGACGTTGCGGTCAGGCGACCGTGACGTCACAAAAGTCCTTCGCGCAAGGCATCCCTGGGAACGTACCGGGAGCATCGCTGAGGAGGTCGGGGGCCGTCGGAATGTGAGAATAACCATATTTTTTTTTATTATTATTTTTAACATTCTATCTTTTACTATTTATGCTGCATAAGCAGCATCAATAGTAAAAAGTTGGTCACACTTGTCAAGCACTATACTTGTGAATCACTTTTCCAAGCGATGCTTCAAATCGCTTGGAAAAGCGCAAGCTAAAAACGCTTGCAAAACGCTTGTGTTTTGTGGGAAAACAAAATGCGAATTCCGCATGCGTTTTACCCGCTGCAGGGAGTTGTGGAAATGCTGCAGACATTTCCGCAGCATTTCTGCAACGTGGGCACACAGCCTAAAAGGACAGAGATGGGGCTTTAATTTTTTTTAACACCTAAGGATTAGAATAACCAGGGGTCTGGGTCTCCTGATCAGCACTCCATGGGGTGCAGCTCATTGTATTTTATGGGAGATAAGGAAATTCCAGATTATTTCACAATTTCAGTAAACTGCAGGTGAAAGCACCAGAGACATGGACTGCGACCTCTCCAGTCCATCTGGAGTGCCACACTGACGTTTTAAGTTCCCCTGTTCTACATTGTGCAAGCAAGGGTGTCTTAAAAAGAACGTTACTTATCAGATATCCTGTGGCTATGCCAAGTGGCACAGGTGGGAATACAGATAGAAGGAGCACTAGAAAATCCTAGTCATGCAGCTCCACCTGAGGTCTTTACTAGACTAAAACTAAAGGGCCTGTGCACATGTTGCAGATTTGTCTTTTTCTGCGCAGACCTGTCACAAAACCCGAATGGCTTCCTGATGCCAGAAAAGTGAATATTCTTGTGCAGCATTTTTCAGCCATTTGACCGACACACTGACAAATCAAAGAACTGCTCACCAATTTTTGACCATGACATTTGGACAATTTTCATCCAATAATGTAACTATACAGTTCGTTAGTGAAGATACCCCTTCTTTTCTGTTTGGTTTTCTTGTTTTTTGAGTTATATAATCTACATATACATTTTTCAGAATAAAGACTTGATGGAAACTGCATACAATCAGTAAAAAGCAATTGAGGATTTTCACCTTTTTGATGAACTTTTCTACAATCTGGACCACGTGTTTATAAAGCTGTTGAGAAAGTATAAAATAAAAACAAGTTCATGAGAATTGCATTTTAGAGCATGCATTGCTATAGTACAGAGCACAACTGAAAGAAATTTTTTATTTCCACTGCACTTTACAATTCAGATGGGAGACATACAAATAGTTCAATGTACAGTGAAGGAAGTAAGTATTTGATCCCTTGCTGATTTTGTAACTTTGCCCACTGACAAAAACATGAACAGTCTAATTTTAAGGGTAGGTTAATTTTAACATTGAGAGATAGAATATCAAAAATAAAATCCAGAAAATCATAATGTATAAATTATATAAATGTATTTGCATTTTGCAGTAAGAAATAAATATTTGATCCCATACTAACCATTAAGAGTTCTGGCTTCTACAGACCAGTTAGATCAGGGGTGGGGAACGTCCGGCCCCACAGGCCGTATATGGCCCGCAATATCATCTGGTGCGGCCCGCAGCTATTTTGCCCGTTTTGGGCCGCGGGCCCTTTAATTCTTCAGGGGTGCGCACGGTATTGTGTCCGACATGTATTGAATAAGGGGTAGTAAAAAAAGGGCGGCCTCCAGCACCTCACCCTGGACTACAAGTCCCTTCATGCCCCGCTTCTCACAGACACCGCGCATGTGCAGAGCCTTCCCGATTCAAAGTTTGGAGCTTTTCAGCTGGCAGCCCTTGGCCCATCATGTAGGTGCAGAAAATGCAAAATCCCCCTCCCCTGATGCATATGAGGGTGCTTGAGTGCAGGCAGCTGGGGGCCAGTGCATTAGTAAGTTTGAGCATTTCCTGTTTGCTGGCTGCCCTTCTGCAGAGTTCCTGCAAGGCAGGGCTTCCATGCAACACTGGAGATCACCACACCTAGTGCAAGCGGACATGGCTGCACTGGCATGTACTCTGCAAAAACTGCACATCCACCTGCAAGCAGGCAGCAAGCAACTGGTTAAACATTGCATGCACACTTAATTTTTAATACTTTTTTCCTTGCTTTTTTTTTTTTTCCATGGTTGCAGCTTATGCATTTACTACTTAGCATTTTCCTTATTTTTTTACATGCTCATTTATTCATTTATAATTTTATTTTGCACAGTTACCAATTATTTCTTGTGCACTTATATTTGCAGGCATTTACTATTTTTTTTATGGTATATATGTTTTATAATTTTGCAGCTGAATTTTTTTCTTTTTGCAAGTTATTTTGTATTTGCATTAACTTTTTTTTTTTTGCGCACACACAATGTGCAATTTTTATTTATTTATTAAAATTTTCCACGGCTGCCAAATATGCCCCGTCGCTTTTCCTGGGTGCACTGTGAGGAGACATGCATTGAAATATGCATAATTTTTATACAGCCCCCGAACACTAATATAAAATTCCAAATGGCCCTTGGCAGAAAAAAAAAAAAGTTTCCCCACCCCTGAGTTAGATGCTCCTAATCAACTTTTTACCTGCATTAACCCCTTTCTGACCTCGGACGGGATAGTACGTCCGAGGTCAGATCCCCTGCTTTGATGCAGGGCTCCGCGGTGAGCCCGCATCAAAGCCGGGACATGTCAGCTGTTTTGAACAGTTGACATGTGCCCGTAATAGGCGCGGGCAGAATCGCGATCTGCCTGCGCCTATTAACTAGTTAAATGCCGCTGTCAAACGCAGACAGCGGCATTTAACTACCGCATCCGGACGGGCGGCCGGAAATGACGTCATCGCCGACTCCCGTCACATGATCGGAGGTCGGCGATTCTTCAGAATGGTAACCATAGAGGTCCTTGAGACCTCTATGGTTACTGATCGCCGGTAGCTGTGAGCGCCACCCTGTGGTCGGCGCTCACAGCACACCTGATTTTCTGCTACATAGCAGCGAACAGCAGATCACTGCTATGTAGCAGAGCCGATCGTGCTGTGCCTGCTTCTAGCCTCCCATGGAGGCTATTGAAGCATGGCAAAAGTAAAAAAAAAAAAAAATATAAAAGTTTAAATCACCCCCCTTTCGCACCAATCAAAATAAATCAATAAAAAAAAAAATCAAATCTACACATTTGGTATCGCCGCGCTCAGAATCGCCCGATCAATTAAAAAAAAAGCATTAGCCTGATCGCTAAACGGCGTAGCGAGAAAAAAATTTGAAACGCCAGAATTACGTTTTTTAGGTCGCCGCGACATTGCATTAAAATGCAATAACGGGCGATCAAAAGAACGTATCTGCACCAAAATGCTATCATTAAAAAATAAGCCCTCAACCGACCCCAGATCACGAAAAATGGAGACGCTACGAGTATCGGAAAATGGCGCAATTTATTTATTTATTTATTTTTTTTTTTAGCAAAGTTTGGAATTTTTTTTTCACCACTTAGATAAAAAATAACCCAGTCATGTTAGGTGTCTATGAACTCGTACTGACCTGGAGAATCATAATGGCAGGTCAGTTATAGCATTTAGTGAGCCTAGCAAAAAAGCCAAACAAAAAACAAGTGTGGGATTGCACTTTTTTTTGCAATTTCACCGCACTTGGAATTTTTTTCCCGTTTTCTAGTACACAGCATGCTAAAACCAATGATGTCGTTCAAAAGTACAAATCGTCCCGCAAAAAAATAAGCCCTCACATGGCCAAATTGACAGAAAAATAAAAAAGTTATGGCTCTGGGAAGGAGGGGAGTGAAAAACGAACACGGAAAAAGGAAAAATCCCAAGGTCATGAAGGGGTTAAAGACAGCTGTCTTAGGCTATGTGCACACGATGCAGATTTTGCTGTGGATCCACAGTGCACATGCTGCGGGGGAAAACAACGCGCGGAAATGCTGCGGTTTACATTCCGCAGCATGTCAATTCTTTGTGCGGATTCCGCTGCGGTTTACACCTGCCACATAATAGGAATCCGCAGGTGGAATTGGAACAAAAACCGCGGTAATTCCACAGGTAATCTGCAGTGTGGTTTACCTGCGGATTTACAAAAACAGGTGCGGAAAAGTCAGCAGACATCCCACCTATGTGTGCACATACCCTTATAAAAGACTCCTGTCCACAGACTCAATTAATCAGTCAGACTAACCTCTACAACATGGGCAAGACCAAGGAGCTTTATAAGGATATCAGGGACAAGATCATAGACCTGCACAAAGCTGGAATGGGCTACAAAACCATAAGTAAGACGCTGGGTGAGGAGACAACTGTTGGTGCAATAGTAAGAAAATGTAAGAAATACAATAATAATAATCTTTATTTTTATATAGCGCTAACATATTCCGCAGCGCTTTACAGTTTTTGCACACATTATCATCACTGTCCCCAATGGGACTCACAATATAGAATCCCTATCAGTATGTCTTTGGAATGTGGGAGGAAACCGGAGTGCCCGGAGGAAACCCACGCAACGTGTACGTCAGGTTGGTGTGTGTGTGTGTGTGTGTGTGTGTACGTCAGGTTGAGGTGTGTGTGTGTACGTCAGGTTGAGGTGTGTGTGTGTGTACGTCAGGTTGAGGTGTGTGCGTGTGTACGTCAGGTTGAGGTGTGTGTGTGTGTACACGTCAGGTTGTGGTGTGTGTACACGTCAAGTTGAGGTGTGTGTGTGTGTGCGTGCACGTCAGGTTGAGGTGTGTGTGTGTCTCAGTTGAGGTGTGTGTACGTCAGGTTGAGGTGTGTGTGTGTGTGTGTGTGTGTGTGTGCACGTCAGGTTGATTGTGTGTGTGTACACGTCAGGTTGAATGTGGTTTTGAGCACCTTGAGGGGTGCAGTTTTTGGAATGGTGTCACTTTTGGGTGTTTTCTGTCAAGTAGGCCCCTCAAAGGGACTTCAAATGTGATGTGGTCACTAAAAATATGGTTTTGTAAATTTTGCTGGAAAAATGAGAAAATTGCTGATAAACTTTGAACCCTTATAACTTCCTAACAAAAAATGGTTTGGCTCAAATTTGTGCTGATGTAAAACTAGACCACTGGGGGGCGTGTCCTAGCTGGCCATGTGAGTGGAAGCAGGGAAGAGTGCTCCCGCTGCCAGAAGGACAAAAATCCTGTTTTAACCCCGATTTTCGGGTAAACTCACCTAAATCCGGCTGGCTGAAGGTCCGGAGAGTGCAGCGGTGCAGAGCAGCGGGTCCGGAGTCGGCAGCGATGACCAGGAGGCGGCAGAAAGACGCTGGCACCAGCGATGCAGGAGCCGGCCAAGATGGCTCCAATGCTAGGGAGGATGCCGAGAAGGAGAACGCCGCATGTCAGCGGCGCATGGAGGTGGCCGCAAAGCTGCAGCAGTATGCTAGAGTGGAGGCTGCTGAGAAGGCAGAACCAGGATCTGGAGCTGGAGCTGACCAGGAGGAGGAGGAAGCAAGCACAGCCGAGCAGCATGAGGTACAGAGGGGGAAGGAGAGAGGCAGCATGGCTGGGGCTAGTGGGGGACCTGAAGCCATATCACAGGGAGAGGAGCCGACTCTTAGAGATGTTATCACACTGATCTCTTCATGCCAGCAATCCCTGAACTCCTTGGCCCAGCAGATGCAGGAAGTTAAAGGGGACACGGCACAGATTAATGCGGCTCTGCAGAAAATGGACAAACGTATAGGAGTGGTGGAGGAGAGGGTGAGCACGGCAGAAGATCACATAGTTAAGCTACAAAAAGCTGAAAAGAAGTTTGCCCAAGCAATAGCCGAGCTCGCTGCCAAAAATGAGGATCTGGAAAATAGGTCCAGAAGGAATAACATACGTACAGTGGGGCTGCCTGAAAAGACTGAGGGGAGAAATCCCACTGAGTTTGTGGAGAACTGGCTGCTGGAGAAGATTGGGAACACAGTGTTGACAAAAGTTTTTGCTGTTGAACGTGCTCATAGGGTCCCGCCGCAGCCCCCTGCCCCAGGAGCAAATCCCCGTACCATGCTTGCTAAAATACTCAATTACAGGGACAGAGACATTATCCTCAGAAAGGCTAGAGAGATGGAGGCTGGAGGTCAGAAAATCGCCATTTATCCGGATTATTCCGCTGCAGTTCAGAAGCAGCGGATGAAGTTTACTGGAGTCAAGCGGCGACTGAGGGAGCTGGGAGTGCAGTATTCAGTGATGTTTCCCGCCAAGCTGAGACTGGTGGCTTTTAATAAGACACATTTCTTCCTGACACCGGAGGACGCTGCCCAGTGGCTTGACACCAATGAGAAAAAGTTGAAAGGAGTGGGAGACTGATATGCCGGCGAGATTTGGCTGGAAATTGGTTTCTCTGTCATTGGCGGAGAGTTTTGCGCTGGTTAGCGTCGGTTTTAAAAAAGTTGAGCAACTGCTGAGGGTTCTGCTAGGCCATGTTGAGGACTGGCCGGAGGGGACAGTACTGTCTACCAAATGTGGGGGAGGAGGGCTATGACGGATATTGTAAATTGGTTTGCTATTTTTCTTACATGTCATAGAAGTGCAATGTTAAGTTATAATAAAGTTAAAGTTAGGGGGAAATTATGTTTAGTGTGGCAGCGGGACGCGAATGGAGAGGGTTAAGTAAGGGAGAGTGTTCGCAGTGGGCAGTGGAGCCCCACTCTTGCTGAGAGGAAAAATGTGTTACACTGGGGGGGTTAGGGTGGTAAGTTGGGAGGAGGTAGGGGGGCGGCAGGGGGTAGGGGGGATGGGAGGGGTGGGGCAGCTCATACTTGGGAAATTGGATAAAATGAGAAATGATGAGCCACAGGGGGGGAGAATGTATTAAAATATTGAGTTGGAATGTGAGAGGTCTGGCGGATAAAACACGGCGAGCGGCAAGTCTACAGTATGCTCAAGAGCAGAAGGTTTCAATGATATGTCTGCTGGAGACATTTAGTGCGGGAGAGGGTGAATGTATTGAATAGGCGCTGGATACAGAAAGCATATCATTCTACTTTCTCGACGTATTCTAGGGGTGTGTGTGTTGATTCCTGCTGGGGTGCAATATGAGGAGGTAGCGGTAAAGGAAGATTTGGATGGTCAGTATGTGGTGGTGAAGTGTAAAATGAATGGAGTATTGATGTGTATAGTGGCAATGTATATTCCGCCCCCATACTCAAGCAAGAAGATAAGAGAGGTGCTGGAGAGGGTAGAGCGCTGGGGACCGTTACCATTACTAATTATCGGCGACCTTAATAATATATGTGATGACTTTTGGGACAAGAACAAAAACCCCCAGAATAGGACGGCGGGACATACCACTACGTTTGGGACTTATGTCGGGGAAGTGGGCATGATTGATTTATGGAGAGTTAGGCATATCGGGGAAAGGGCGTATTCATGCTACTCGCCAGCTCATGGTACGCTGTCTAGGATTGATCTGGCACTAGGTAACCGATTATTAGACACGATGGTGGGGGATGTGAGATATTTACCTAGGGCTCTCTCAGACCATAGTCCAGTTGAAGTGGAATTTAGACCAGTGGGGACACGGAACGGGAGCAGAAGGGAGTGGAAAATTCGCCCTAATTGGTTACACAGTATAGATTTAGAGAAGATTAAGAAGGAACTAGGGGAATTTTTTGAGATAAATGAGGGAAGTGTAGATGTGCTTACTGTGTGGGAAGCCATGAAAGCGTACTTGAGAGGGCTGTTTAGGGATATTAGCAGGTGTAAGCAGAAATCGAGAGAGGCAGAGAGGTTGGCGATTGATGGGCTGAGGGTGGCTGAGGATGAGATGGTAACGGGTACTCTGGAGGCTGGGAGGAGGTTGAAAGCAGCTCAAAACCAGCTAGAGGCGGTCTTGCTGAGTAAGGCTGAAAGGAAGAGGGAATTCATGAATCTGGCCTATTATCAGGAGGGTGAATCAGTGGGTCATTTACTGTCGCTGGTGGCATCTGCCCAGAGAAATACATCCTTTGTTCATTCTCTGGTGACTGGGAGTGGTGTTGCTGTTTCGGAGACTTCAGAGATTTTGGAGACTTTTGCAGATTTTTACGCAGACTTATACTCCTCTCGGGTAGATGGGTCAATGGAGGACACGGTGGCGTTCCTTGAGGAGTTGGAGCTCCCGAGGCTGAGTGACAGGGATAGGGAGGATCTGGAGGCTCCCATTACGGAAGAGGATCTGGGACGGGCATTACAGTCGATGGCTAATGGGAAGGTGCCTGGCGTAGACGGATTTCCTGCTGAAATTTATAAAAACTTGGGGGAAGTGTTGATCCCTAAATTGAAGGTGGTCTTGGAGGAGGCTAGGATTGGCGGAAGGCTGCCGGCATCTATGCGGGAGGCCACAATAGTGGTGATTCCAAAGGAGGGGAAAGACCTGACACAGCCGGATTCATATCGACCAATTTCTTTACTTACTATTGACGTTAAACTCCTGGCTAAGGTGTTGGCGATGAGGTTGACAAGTGTTATTTCTGGCCTGGTACACGCAGATCAATCTGGCTTTATGCCTGATAGGTCAACTGCGATCAACTTGCGAAGATTGTATGTGAACTTGCAACTCAGAGCTGATAACTGTGGCCAGAGAGTTATTGCATCTTTAGACGCCCACAAGGCGTTCGATAGTGTGGAGTGGGGGTATCTCTGGCAAGTGTTGCAAAGAATGGGGTTTGGACCGCAGTTCATATCCTGGATTCAATTAATGTACTCGATGCCGATGGCCAGGGTTAGGGTAAATGGGGAGTTGTCACGGACCATACAATTGGCTAGAGGGACGAGACAAGGGTGTCCGCTTTCCCCCCTTTTGTTTGCTCTAGCAGTGGAGCCGCTGGCTGCTAAGCTTCGACGGTCTGATGAGATGACGGGATTTAAATATGGGGTGATTGAAGAAAGGGTGGCGTTGTATGCGGACGACATTTTGTTGTTTCTGGCAGATCCAGTTGTATCCTTGGAAGGAGCCATTGGGATTATTGAACGATTTGGATCAGTGTCGGGGCTTAGGATAAACTGGAGTAAGTCTATCTTGTTTAAGGTGGACGATGTGGATGGGGAGTCATTGGAGAATGGGCGACTGGAGGTGACGAGTAAATTTAAGTACCTGGGAATATGGGTATCTATGCCGGTCACTGACTATATACATGAGAATCTGACTCCAATCTTGGGTGCACTCAAGGCAAAAGCGGATGCATGGCTCAAGCTACATTTGTCTGTGGTAGGTAGGGTGAATCTTATCAAAATGATTCTGATGCCAAAAATACTGTATATTCTTCACAATGCACCGGTTTGGATACCACGTGGGAAATTTAGACAGATCAACTCTCTGTTTAGGAACTTGATTTGGGGGAGGCAACATCCGCGTATTAAACTAGAGACACTTCAGCGACCCAAGGATGATGGGGGTCTGGCATTGCCTAACCCTGAATTGTACTTCCTCGCAGCCCAGAGTCAGCATCTAAGGGGCTGGGCGCATGAAGGGTCATCTGGAGCGGTACAGCGGTTGATGGAAGTGGTGACAAAAAGAAGGCCAGTGGTGCAATGTTTGGAGGATGGATCCTTGGAGAGTTTGGGGAAGCTATACCCGACTTTGCTGTTGATACGCAAGCTGTGGAGTAGATTGAGGCATGTACGTGGGATCACGGACTTGACTAGATACTCGCCGCTATGGCATAATAACAATCTGAAAGAATTTGAGGCATTAGGGGTATTGATAGAATGGCTGGGCAAAGGGATTCAGTATGTGTATCAAATAATTGAGCAAGGTGAACTGAAATCATTCTCCCAATTGCAGGCGGAATTTGGCCTTGGAAATGCAGGGGAGTATCAGTATCTGCGGATGAGGCATGCTTTTGGAGCTCAGAGTAGGAACGGAGGTATTAGGATTCAAAGGGATATAGTACTGGAGTATGTGTGTAATGACGGGACGACTGGAGGAGTCATATCCACTCTGTACTGGGATCTGTTGCACACTTTCCTATTGGGGTTTCCAATAATGGCGAGAGCTAAATGGGAAAGAGATCTGGGCCCAATGGATAATGAGACTTGGGAGTCTGTGTTGGAATGGATCCCAAGACTGTCGCTGAGTGAACCGTATAGACTGTCACAGCTCTATGTGATACACAGAGTTTATAGGTCTCCGATGGTGCTATATAAGGCAGGATTGCGTAATGACTCTGAATGTCCGAGGTGTAGGTCTACGGATGCAGACATTTTCCATATGATGTGGACATGTCCGAGGTTGGTTGCCTTTTGGGTGGTAGTTTTAAGTCGTATGGAAGGTGCGTATGGATGCACGGTGCCAAGGGATCCAGTTGTATGCTTGTTGGGATGCGTGGATGAGATTGGGGTGGATAAACATCTAAAGATAGCTATAGCTAGATTGTTGTACATGGCTAGGAAGGTGATAGCTAGAAACTGGATTAGGGAAGAGCCGCCGTCAAGAGGAGAATTCCTCCAGTACGTAAAACAGGGCCTGACACTAGAAAAAGGGATTTATAAGAAGAAAGGGAAAACTGAAACGTTCAATAAAATGTGGTCTCCATGGATTGCTATGGGATAGTAATGTGAAGTGTGGCTTATACGATTGGTTGAGGGATTAGACACTCAATTGTTTTAATGATGGTAATAATTAACAAGACGAGCTGCTTTGTGGGGTGGGGGAGGGGGGCTTTGGGATCGAAGGGGGCTGTTTGAAGGGAGAGGGGGTAAAAATACTCTGTATTGAAAATGCAAATGAAACATGTTAATTGTACTGTTATTCTTAATAAAAATTTATTTGAACAAAAAAAAAAGTAGACATGTGGCAAATGTTATTTATTAACTATTTTGTGTAACATAACTCTGGTTTAACAGAATAAAAATTCTAAATTTGAAAATGGCACAATTTTCAAAATTTTCCGATTTTTTCACAAATAAACGCAAAAATTTACCTAAATTTACCACTAACATGAAGCCCAATGTGTCATGAAAAAAACAATCTCAGAAGGATATGTTGAAGCGTTCCTAAGTTATTACCGCATAAAGGGACACTGGTCAGAATAGCAAAAAATGGCCAAGTCATTAAGGTCAAAATAGGTTGGGTCATGAAGGGGTTAAACAAAACCTCGATCTGCACATGCCCCACCCAAAGACGTAAGCAGATGAAAACTTTACATACAATTTGTCTATACTTGGCGGCCAAGATTCATCCAATGTGTATGGCAGGCCACCTGAAGGTACTGGCACAACTAGTCACTTGATTTCCAAGAACTTGGGTCTAACAACCACGTCAGTAAACTGGGGTTGTCAGATACGAGTCCTGTAGATCTATTTGATTGTATCTCCAGACCTTCTGACTAGTGGGCCCAGTGCGATGTCTTTGACGCGTGATACACAAAGCCATCATGCCAGGCCTAAACAAAAACGCTAACTAATCAAGATCCAAATTTAATTTGTACTACTCTGGAAAAGGACATCAGATCGCACATTTTATTAACCTTTCTATGACCTGCACAGCTTATATAGACAGCTAAGGAGGGTTAATCCCTCTGACAGATTACCTAAAATATTACTGTGACTGCCGCTTGCTGCCATCCATCTCATTTCTAGAGCTGCCTTGTCAATCTAATTGTATCTGTATTTACACTTTAATATTATCAAAATAAAAAAATGTATACAAAATATGGGGCGTCAATCACCTAGCCTGGGTTGAGACAGATTTTTTTTGATTAATAAATCAGAAGAGGGCTGGTGATCCAAGCAGTTAATAAAAAGGGTTACAAGGCTCCTGTCTGGTGGCCACAGACTACTAAAGTGCCACTGGAAAAGAGGCCGAGAAAAGGTTTCACTCATATTTATGATATGAGCAAATTAACCATCTTTGAAAATAATTTCTGCCACACCAATGTCATTAAGATTAATGGATGACGAAGTAATACAAAGGCAAAAAAAGCTACATATTCTTTAACCCCTTTACCCCCAAGGGTGGTTTGCTTGTTGATGACCTGCCAATTTTTACAATTCTGACCACTGTCCCTTTATGGAGGAAATAACTCTGGAACGCTTCCATGGAACCCAGTGATTCTGACATCTCGGCAAAATTTATTTGATATGACTTGCGTTTGTGAAAAAAAACGGAAATTTTACAAACATTTTGAAAATGTTCGCAATTTTCCATCTTTGAAATTTCATGCCCTTAACCCTCGTCAGGCTGCATAATTTTACAACCTTAACAGGATGCATAGGTACAATTGTACCTTCACATATACCTCCACTGTGGGAAGACTTTACTTGGTTTCAGAAACTAAAGTTCATTCAGCTACAAATGTTATGCTGATATCTATTGTTCAGTGTTGTTACTGGTCACTTATGTTGCTGTCAATTAAGTTAATTCAAACTGGGAGTGGCTTCTACTTGTCTTCCTGCCTCCCTCCTCTCATTAGCCATTTTGCTGTTCATCTCATTGCTGTGAGCACACATTTCTAGGCTTGTGAAGTCTTCAATTTCTTGGAAACGAAGGTAGGAAAGTCTCACAGCATCTAACAGCCAGTTATACCTTTATTCTCATTATGTGGGGACAGAACAGTCAAATTGTCTTTCAGCCTGGACTTGGCTTACATATATTTTGTATGAAACTTATCACTATAGGTATAATTTTTATACGAAAAATGGATAATAATTAGTATCTACATATTGTTTTACGATGTTTTATTTATATTCAGCACAAAATACGAAGCCAAAATTCATCTAGCAAGTCATCATGAGTGATAGTAATGCTGGATCTAGTTTCCGCCATAATCCAAGAAAACGTGTTTGCAGGTTAGTATAATTTTGTGAAAAGCCAATAATGTAGTATTTCGGAAAATATTTATTTTACATTTTTTCATATTTACAGATTTACGTCTGACGAAATAATGCGAATGCTAGAAGAATCTGATTCTGAGCATGAGGATGAACCATATGTTCCATCTGATGATGAAAACTATGTACCACAAGTGGATGTTACTGAAGAAGATTCAGACATTGAACAAGAAATGGTCATAGAGCATGAAAATGAATACGAATCAGACGAAAGTGTTGAGGATGATTCTGTGCCTCAAAGTGCAGGCGACATTTGGACTGCTAAGGATGAAACTCAATGGTGCAGTAATCCACTGCCAAATGCACAAACAAAATCTCGTAATGTCCTACGACAAAGAGGTGGCCCTGCAGCAATCAGCAACCTATATACAGCAAAAGAGCTATTCAAGTCCATCATGACTCCCGAGATGTGTGACATCATATTACGGGAAACGAATCGAAAGGCCAAGAGAGTTTGTGATGCTTACAACAACAAACTGGTACAACGTTTTCCTGATTCTTCCAAACGGCCACCACAAAAAACATTCAAGCAATTTACTGAAACTGAACTTCATGCATTTTTGGGCATACTGATTGCTGCTGGTGTGCACAGTGCCAACAAAGAGAATCTGGAGGAAATGTGGAATGTTGCTGCTCTGCCTCTTATACGTGCAGCCATGTCTCGTGACCGCTTCAAGATGATACTCAGATTTATCAGGTTTGACAACGAAAATACACGTGCAGAACGTGTGCAAACAGATAAAGCTGCACCAATACGGGACATCTGGACAATGCTGAACAGTAATCTGGAGAGAGCCTACAAGCCATATCATTGTATCACCGTCGACGAGCAATTATTTCCATTTAGAGGTCATACTAAATTTACCCAGTATATACCTTCAAAACCAGCTAAACATGGCATAAAGATTTTCTGGGCTTGTGACTCATCAAATGCCTACCCTTTACAAGGTCAGCTCTACACTGGGAAACCAACTGATGGTCCTCGACAAGTAAACATTGGAGAACGAACAGTATTGGACCTAGTGAGCTCGTATAAAGGCTCTGGAAGAAATGTCACCACCGATAACTTCTTTACAACCATGGAACTAGCTAAGGTATTGAACTCCTGGAACATGACACTAGTTGGTACAGTGAGAAAAAACAAAAGGTTCCTACCTAACAACATGCAGCCTGCCAAAGAAAGGCCTGTATACTCGACAAATTTTGCCTACAATCATGATGCAACAGTCTGTTCATATGTACCAAAGAAGAACAAATCAGTCGTGCTTCTATCATCTATGCACATGACGGGAGAAGTTGAAGAGACACTAGCAGCCAAGCCAGAGATAATAAAATACTACAACATAACAAAAGGTGGCGTTGATGTTATGGATAAAATGTTGGGAGAGTACACTGTGAAACGACGAACATCACGTTGGACTTTGGCATTTTTCTACAATATGATTGATGTCAGTGGGTTAGCATCCTACATCATCTACAGAGAACACAATCCAAGCTTCAGGGCAAAGGATCAACGAAGAAAGTTCCTGAAAGATCTCGCAAATCAGCTGTGTATGATTGCAATTGAAGATCGTAGTACAAACAAAATGATAATGAGAAACCATTTTCTTCGAGGTGCAGTAGAAATGGTGCTTGGACGATGCATTGTGGTAGCATCGCAGCCAGCAGCTGGCCCCAAAATACCTCATGGTAGTCGTGGACCCTCCCCTGTTGTTGGTAGTTGCTATGTCTGCAGAGACCTGAGGCGAAAACAACGCAAGACTAGAAAGTCTTGTGTGGTTTGTGTGAAACCCATTTGCGATGAACACTCTGTAGCAAAGCCAACATGCATTACTTGCAAAGAAAATCAATAAAAAAAAGTTTCTTACATTTTCTTTTATAATGTAAATGAACAGTTTTTTACTTGTTTATAATAGTTAAATAGCATTATCATTAAAAAAAAATTTATGCTTTTTCCCTTGCATTATCTTCATTCAAAATATATGAGGTACATTTGTACCTATGCAGCTTGTTATGGATGCAAAAAGATCTCGACCCCTTATCTCGGAAGCGGGTGGAGATATTTTATTGAAATTTGGCCAATATATTCTGGACCAAAAATGTAGAGATGTCACGAAATTTCAGCCCTCTACGTCTTTTCAAAAAAAAGTTATTGCAATTTTAAAACGGAATAGTTACAATTGTACCTATTCAGCCGGATAAGGGTTAAAATCACACAGATATGTAACATAGTAACACAGTTAGCAAGGCCGAAAAAAGACATTTGTCCATCCAGTTCAGCTTATATTCTGTCAGAATAAATTCCCAGATCTACGTCCTTCTAAAGATCCTAATCACTGCAAGATACAATATTGTTATGCTCCAGGTAGACATCCAGGCCTCTCTTGAACCCCTCGACTGAGTTCGCCATCACCACCTCCTCAGACAAGGAATGCAGTAAAGAATCCTCTTCTATGTTGGTGGAAAAACCTTCTCTCCTCCAGACGCAAAGAATGCCCCCTTGTGACCGTCACCTTCCTTGGTATAAACAGATCCTCAGCGAGATATTTGTATTGTCCCCTTATATACTTATACATGGTTATTAGATCGCCCCTCAGTCGTCTTTTTTCTAGCCTAAACCCTAATTTTGCTAATCTCTCTGGGTATTGTAGTTCCCCCATCCCCTTTATTAATTTTGTTGCCCTCCTTTGTCCTCGCTCTAGTTCCATAATATCCTTCCTGAGCACCGATGCCCAAAACTGTACACAGTACTTCATGTGTGGTCTAACCAGGGATTTGTACAGAGGCAGTATAATGCTCTCGTCATGTGTATCCAGACCTCTTAATGCACTCCATGATCCTGTTTGCCTTGGTAGCTGCTGCCTGGCGCTGGCTGCTCCAGGTAAGTTTATCATTAACTAGGATCCCCAAGTTCTTCTCCATGTCAGATTTACCCAGTGGTTTCCCATTCAGTGTGTAATGGTATATTATATATATATTGATTCCTTCTTCCCATGTGTATAACCTTACATTTATCATTGTTAAACCGCATCTGCCACCTCTCGGCCCAAGTTTCCAACTTAGGCTGGTTTCACACTTTGGTTTTTATCTGCAGTGTTTGTACCGCAAAAAAATGCATGCGTTTTTTTGCCTATGTTTAACATTAAAAACGCATGCGTTTTTTTTATACGCGTTTGGTCGCGTTTTTGAACGCATGCGTTTTTATTTGCTGCATGCGTTCTTTTGCAGAAATGCAACATGTAGCAATTTTCAGAGGCTTTTTTTGACGCAAAAAAACGCATGCGTTCGTATGCCTTTTTTTTGCGGCAAAAAATGCATTGGAGTCAATGGAAACGCATGCGTTTGGTTGCGTTAAAAACGCATGCGTTTTTATAGAAAAAAAAAACAAAACACACTGATATGCCACCCCCCACCATAAAAGGTCATAAAGGGATCCTAACCCTAACGGGATCCTAACCCTACCCCTAGGGATCCTAACCCTACCACTAACTTTAAGGGTTAGGATGCCTTTAGGGTTAGGGGTAGGGTTAGGATCCTTAGGGTTAGGATCCCTTTAGGG